>NC_042621.1:219863265-220177609 GCF_901001135.1 Rhinatrema bivittatum | reverse complement strand
AGTCCACTTTATAGTACATGTATAATGAATATGTATGAGATACTTTATATTTATCTCATGCATATTAATCATGGATATCCTGAAAACCTGACTGGCTGGAGGAGCTCCAAGGGTAGGTTTGGAAATCACTGCAGAAGAGGACAGAGATGAGACAGAGGAAGGGGAGGGCATGAAAGAAAGGGAGCATGTAAACAGCAGGATCCATATTCAATTGCTATCTGGATGAGCAAATTAGACAAACTTGTCTGGCTAACTTGGCCGAGATACTCAGCAGCGTGGCCATGCCACTGAATATTCTTGGCTATCTAGTACTTAGCTGGATAAGTTTATCCTGCTAACGTTAGACCAGTTAAATAGCAGGTCTAACTTATCCAGCTAACTTAGCCAGATAAAGCTGAAAATCTGCAGTTATCCAGCTAACTTAGGCCTGGATTTATCAAAATGCGGTAAGTAGCGCATGCGATAGCAAAAGGGGTGTGTTTTATGCTAATATAGTATTTATCGCAATTTGCGATAATTACCTGTGCGAAGAGCTAAGTTAGTGCACATTGCGATACCATTTCAGATTCTGCAATAAGTGCCAAACCTGATGTATTTCCTGCATTCAACCACTGGGGGACCAGTTTTTCAATGATCCCAGACACATATATGAGAGAGAGAGAGAGAGAGAGACTGGCCATAATATCATGGCCCATAGGCAGGTATTTGTATCCCTAGGGTAGGCCCACCAAGTAACTTGAGGTGGGGTTAGGTAAGTGTGTAGGGGGTTAGGGGCCACTTTGACATGCTACGTGAAGATTTGCTGGCCTTCGGAGTGAGGAAACTCACTCCAAGATGAGATTTGGGCAATGTTCTCTCAACCTAGCTTGATGGACTCTCTACCTGGGTAACATCAAGCTAGGTTGAGACAACATTGCCCAAATCTCATCTTGGAGTGAGTTGCAGAAGTCTGTTCGATCTTCAACTAGATCGTGCCTCCTTGGAAGATTATTTTGGAGGAAGGACTTGAAATTTAAATGGTACCCTTGCTGTAAGATCTTTAACACCCAACAATCAGTTGTTATCAAAGACCATATAGGAATGGTCTAATCAAAAAATGATGTAATCAAAAATTTGGGTTTGACTTGGTCTGAAAGAGCTGCAAGGATTTGGTTTACACTCTTTCTCCAAAATACTGTCTGGGCTGCTGCTACTAAGGGCACAGTTGATGAAAAGGATAAGGTTGATGTCTTCTTATTGAGAAGAACAGCGTGTTGCAGTAGTGAGGTTGGGGCTTTCTAGATGTAGAACGTTGCTCTGTTGCTGCTGCTCATAAGCAGAGGTGCACAATAATCCTTAATAAGATGTACTGTTTCTTTCACCTTTTCTCCAAAGAGATTATCTCCTGTTTATGAAACATCAGCAAGTTTTTCATATATATCCTCATGGAGCCCTGAAGCTTGAAGTTAAACTAATCTTCTGGCTTCAATGGCTATTGCTGATATCCTGGAAGAAGTGTCATAAACCTCATATGTTGATTTGATGAAGTGCTTACC
Source organism: Rhinatrema bivittatum (assembly GCF_901001135.1). NCBI lineage: Eukaryota > Metazoa > Chordata > Amphibia > Gymnophiona > Rhinatrematidae > Rhinatrema > Rhinatrema bivittatum. The sequence continues at coordinate 220,176,074 of NC_042621.1, read as the reverse complement.
ATAATCTTCAGAAGCACAGACAGTGCTGTAAGAAATTGAGTTATGTCCTGTAGTTTCTGTAAGGAAGAATACATATACTGCACCACATATAATTGATATGCAGTTATTCTAGAACTTTTTTTTTTTTTTTTTAATATACCGACATTCGATCTCAATTGAGATATCACACTGGTTTACATTCAGGTACTGTAGGTATTTCTCTATCCCTAGAGGGCTTACAATCTAAGTTTTTGTACCTGAGGCAACGGAGGGTAAAGTGACTTGCCCAAGGTCACAAGGAGCAACAGCAGGACTCGGACCCTGGTCTCCTGGTTCATAGTCCACTGCTCTAACCACTAGGCTATTCCTCCTCCCTTAACATAGCTGATTAGAATACCTTTTGTGCTGTTATCCAATAAAGTAGGGTCCTTGCCCAGAAAGGTATTAGAATGAGTTTTAGACAATTTTGTCCTTTTTAAAGTGGATTCTACCACCACTGATTAGTGGGGCAGTTGGACCTTATCCTCGATATCCATTTTGTGTGACTGGTAGTGTTGTCAAAGTTGTCTGCCACAAATTTGTCTGAAGATACTTTTGTAGTCTATGTATTGGCAGTGCTACAACTTGCTTTGGAGGTTCAATAAACTTGGTTAATAAAAGGAGGATATTAAAATCTATTCATGTAGTTAGCAGTGAAGTGGTGACTGTGGATTATAGGTGGATAGTGCAAAAGTGTATTAATTATTGTTTTTGTTTGACTTATCTTATTTTTATGATTTGTTTTTATTTTTTTGGCTTTATGCTATAGGTATAAATATATGTGTTTATGTGTACATTTTGTACATTGCTCTGAGCAATTTTCTAAATTTGGAAATGGCAATTCATAAATATTTTAAAATAAAAATAAATAACTAAATAAACTTTAATAAACCAAATATGTCTTCTCTAGGTTCCACTTCTTCATACTGAAAAAGTAATCTCTTTGGCCATCTTTAGGACAAATGCAGGATTTGCAGTATCTTCAGTAAGAGACGGGCTCCTAAGAGGTTATGGAGAGTGATCTGATGGAAGACCAGCACAGTCTTCAACATTGGAATGGAACAGGGAAGAAATATAAGACAAATCAGATAGAACTACAGGAGGTTCCTCTGACATTGTTCACTTTCTATATGAGGAGCGAGCCATGAGATTTAGGCTGTGCTCTCTCTAGCTTGAAAAGGTGAAATAGTTAACTTTGTTTCCATCTTAGGCATTACTGACTCTAAAATAGACATTTGCTCCAGTGGTGGAAGAGGTGGCATATCAGTAAAATAATTTCTTATGGATTCAATCCACATCTTTCTAAGCACAGAATGGCAGTCAGCTGCAGAAAGCACAGTGGAAGAACTATATGATTCAGGAACCAAATTCAGAATTGGAAAGCTTTGGTCCCTTTTTGATTTTTCTGTGCTGAAAATGGAGTACACGCGAAAAGAAGTTTCTGTGTAGAAGATGGTACCGATAATTTATCCACATCGAGTAAAAATTGCATGAAAGGGGACCATCTCTGTGTCAATGGTGTTGGTGAAGAGTGGGGCCAAGATTCTAAACTTAACTTCGCTTTTTCTGCACTGAGACATCTCAGTCATGGCACCGATCATGCAAGGACTGTATCTTTTTTGATTTGGGAAAAAGCATCTGCACTAAAGAATGTTTCACTTTAACAGCTGAAATAAAAGCCTGAGGAGAGCTTAGAAACTTTTGACCTTATGGCCCGCTGAGAAATGTGAGCACAGATTGGGGTAGATTTTCAAAGGGTTACGCATGTAAGATACGCACGTAACCCTTTAAACCCCCCCCCCCCGCGCGCCGAGCCTATTTTGCATAGGCTCAGCGGCGCGCGCAAGCCCCGGGACGTGCGTATGTCCAGGGGCTTTGAAAAAGGGGGCGCTCCCAAGTCCTCCGGCACAGCGGCCATGCCGGAGGTTCATGCGCTGGCAGGCGTAACTCCATGGAATAAGGTAGGGGGGGATTTAGGTAGGGCTGGGTTAGATAGGGGAAGGAAGGGAAAGGTGGGGGGAATGAAAAACGTTCCCTCCAAGGCCGCTCTGATTTCAGAGCGGCCTTGGAGGGAACGGGGAAAGCCATCAGGGCTCCCCTTGGTCTCGGTGCGCGCAAGGTGCACAAGTGCGCACCCCCTTGCACGCACCGAACCCGGATTTTATAACATGCGCGCGGCAGCACGCGCATGTTATAAAATCGGGTGTACATTCGTGCGCCGGGTAGCGCGCAAAAATGTACCCCGTGTGCATAGGATTTAAAAATCGGCCCCATTGTGCTGTTAGGAACATCATGAGAAGGTCCGAGTCACCAGACATAGCAGTCATTCTATTCTGACAAAGTCATTTTTGAAGAGCAGCAAAGATATCTCGACCCCATCTTGAAGAGGATCAATGCTAAAATCAAACTCAATTTTGAAAAAAATAAATTTATTCTTTAAGGCACAGTCACAGTTAATAAGAATTATAAAATGCAGTGCAGGGGGTAAGTCATTTTTCATATAACAAAAACATTCCCTGATAGGGATTTGTAACGTGGACTCACCATAGTCTGGGTGAAAGATTTGTCGAATCAAAAGGAGGAACCATTCTTTTGTCAAGCCACCCATATCCAGACCAGCCTCTCCAACAAATGTAACTTTTAATTTCTTTTTCAAGTCTGCTCTTTTCCTTGTTAGCTATAAAAAATAAAATGTTTGCCAAAGATATAGATTTTTTTCCCTCCTGCATAATTTCACATACATTCAAAATGACATGTATAAGAAAAAAAACTCAAATTACTGTATTCAAAAAGAAAACTCTCATCATACTTCTGAGCACAGTGATTTGTTAATGCCTCTTCTTTAGTAACCCGAGTCAGATAGTATTTGTGTGTGCATATGGTATTTTGATTGCAACAAAACAAATAGGTTAAAAGAAACAGTGTTAAAGTGGCTAACTATGTACTGGTAATCAACATGGGGTATCAAGTAATTACATTCAATAATTTGCATACTGCTACTAACATAAATCTGTACTTCATAAAACTGGTCTCCCATGGCCCAGAAAAGCAAAATTTTATTTTTATACTTTATTTTTCACTTTTTGTACAATTTGTTAATTGGTAGTTTGGTCAGTCTGATTCAATACTGTTTCCCAAGAAAAACAGCCCTTTTTTAAAAAAATGTAATTAAAAGTAAACGGACCACAAAAAATATTATAAAAGGAAATCAAGATTTTCAAAAATTATATTTTTTATATTCTTACTCATATTTTTTATATCCTGTTTTAAAAAGAAAGATCAGCTTGGTTACGTCACGAGAATTAAAAAGGAAATGGGAAAAGATTTACAGCCGGATTTGAAAAAGCTTGCGCACGTAAAACTGGGGGTTTACACGTGTGGCCTGGCCTTGTGCTCGCTGTGCGCATTTTAAAACGGGCCTCGCCACATGCATAAACTCCGGTACACGCACAAGTGCTGGACCTCTCCGAAGGGGGAGGGGTCTAGGCAGGGCGGGCCGGGACAGTGCCATTGTATGCTGTCCCGATGACTCGTGCGCCGGCAGGTGCACGCATCTTACTTCAGCTCCGGTAGTGAAGTAAGTTGCAAAACAAAAAAGAATAGGATAGATAGGAAGGGTTTAGGGGGTGAGGAGGAGAGAATGAGAGAAGGAGAGGGGAAAAGGGAGGGAGTTTAGGTAGGAAAGTTGGGAAGTTCCCTTCCAGTCGATCGTTAATTGGAGCGGATTGGGAGGGAAAGGGAAAAGACCTGATTTCGTCGTAATGCATAATTTACAAAAATTCACTCCCCCTTGCCTGTAAAATCCAGCACACACATGTGCGCGACCACCTGATTTATAAGATGCGTGCGCCGCAACGCACATGTTATAAAATCTGCGTATCCATTTGTATGCGCCGGGAACCGCGCACACATGGATGCAAGAACGTATGCTTTAAAATCTACCCCTTAGAATTTTTCCTGGAAGATAAACTTTGAGAGAAAGTTATGGTTGTATGAAAAATTTTGGTGAAGGATTCAAATACAAAGGGCCGGATTTATGCGTGCGCCGGCGCGCATAAATTTTGCATAGGCCGCCGGCACGGGCACAGCTTCAGGATGTGCGTAAGTCCCGGGGCTTCGTAAAAGGGGCGGGGAGGGGCGTGTCTGGGGTCAGGGGGCGGTTCGGGGCAGGACCGGGGGCGTGGTCGAGGCCTCCAGACCAGCCCCCCAGGTCGGGTGATGGCGTGCCAGCAGCCCGCTGGCGCACGCAGATTTACATCTGCTTTCAGCAGGCGTAAATCTGCCAACAAAAGGTAGTGGGGGGGGAAGGTGCGGGAGGGTGGAAAGAAAGTTCCCTCTGAGGCCGCTCCGATTTCGGAGCGGCCTCAGAGGGAACAGGCAGCGCACGCCGACCCCGGATTTTATAAGCTACGCGCGTATCTTATAAAATCCAGCGTACTTTTGTTCGAGCCTGGTGCGCGAACAAAAGTACGCGCTCGCGCAAAATTATAAAATCTACCCCAAAGATTGTAAGTTCTTTCACAGGGTATACTTTGTCCTCTCAGGTTAATAAATTAAATACCTAGACAAACTGCTTTGGTAATTTGGAGCGATTACAAAGGAGGTTTTATTTTCATAAGATTTGCTTATGTCCACCAGTACAACTTTTTTGGCAAAAGTTTTAAGTGTTAAAGATCGAGTAGTAAGATTGTTCAATCTCTAAAGATTCAAGCTGGGTTCTCTTGGCAACTGATTTAGGTAGAAATACACTGAATTCTTAATAAAATCATTGGAGTAGAATTGTTATATTATTAGGCGTAAGAACAATGCTGAGAAACCGGAAAATTCATAAAGGTATGTACAGAGAATGGTTGGATCTATTATCCATTACTGCAGCCTCTGAGGAAATGATAGCTAACAAAGGAAAACTTTAAAAGTTTTCCAAAAACCTTGTGAAAATTTCTTAGACTGAAAAAAAATTGGAATACTAAGAATTGAGGATGGGCTTGTAGGTTTAGTTGTGTATATCTGAATATGAGTAAATGTATTACCACTGAATTCTTCCTGATTTATTTATTTATTTGTGGTTTTTTCTTTACCGACATTCGTAGGGACATCATGCCGGTTTACATCGAACAATGATAAAAAAAGAACGAAGTTACAAATAGCAAGGGTGTGTCAAACAGGGAGTTGAAACAAGAACAGGCATATCAATATATAAGAAAGACAGCAGTAAAAAATTGAGCAAAAATAACGTTTCAAGAACTATGTGGAAACGTTACAGGAACTGTGGGGGAAAGGGTGGATGAGAAAAAATAAGAAAGGAGGTTAAATTGTTAAAAAATATGGAAGGATAGCTTCTTCATCATTTCTTTTTAGCTGGGTACCTAACTTTATCTAGTGTTTGGAGAATGTCTTGTTTCTCCTTGATATTTTGTTTCCTTCAATAAAAATTTATAATTAAAAAAAACATAGGCCAAGTTGAAATACCCTCCTGTGAGTATAAGAATAATTGAAGGAGGGGACACAACATGTAGACAAATATACAGAGAGAGAGGCAGAAAACTTGGGCAGCAGCCAAACGTTTTGGGAGCAGGGAAAACAATATCTTATAATCTTTTTGGTAATTTTTGTATTATTTATTGTTTTGGGGGGTAGTTTGTTTTTACTTATATTCTCATTTTTTTGCTATGTTTCTTTCTGTGCTTAGTTTGTCTCTTTCTGCTATCTCTTTTCCTCCTTTGGCTCTTTTCCTCCACATCCTCCGCCTCTCTTTTTCCAAGATGCCCAGCAGTAAGGGGAGCAACAGCTCCTTTTCATTCCCAGAAATGACCCAAGCAACAAATCTTAGGTCATCTGGGAACTTTCCACTGCTTGATAGCCAGATAAACATCCATACATGTAAACTTTACATATCTCTAAGCTACTGATGATAACTATGAATTTCAGCTACTTCATACAGAAGGTAATTTTCAAAAGGTTTTATGCACCTAAATAGACTTGAAAATTGCTATATATTACTTGTATGCACATAACTCCTTTGAAAATTCATTCCATTGTAAGTGTATATAGATATAGACAAAGATTCCTATTACAATAGATCTGAAAAGAGAGGAAATATATTATTCTACTTAACTTTTAACCTGCCCTTTGACACCCTATCTCTAGCACTCCCACTCCCCAATGAACCTTTTGGGGATCTCAGAGGGGGGATACAAAATTTCCTTATAGCATACACAGACCTGAACTACAAATAATTTTTTTTTAATTAAAAATTATTTACAATGTGTGTACTCTCTACTAAATTTACTTTTGTTTCCTAGATATGTTTAAGTATAAGGAAAGGTTTTCCTATTTGTATTTATTAATTTACAGCATTTATTACCCACACATTCCCAGACAACTATTCTGGGTGGTTTACAAGATTGCATATACAGAATTAAAAAAAGACCACATATAAACGTATAAATAAAAAAAACATTAATTAAAACAAACAGAACAACCTTGGGCAGGTTCAAATGCTTCACGATACAGGTAGGCCTTAACCTGCTTCCTAAAGATAACATATTCTTGCCGTTGGTGAATTGCCTTGGGTCTCCTTCTCCAGGTCTGCTCCATCACAAAGATGGAGCAGACCTGGAGAAGGCCTGATTCCTAGTTTCTTGCAGCCTAATTGTTTTAGACCCTGGAACCGAAAGCAAAGAAGCCCCTGCTGATCTCAATGCCCAAGCCGGGGTGTTTGGATTGTTCTCTGCTAAGCAGAATATATTTTAGCTATACAATTAAGTGCATTTCAATCTGCTTTGAAGACCAGATCATGACTCAAAATTAATAAATTACCAATAATTCTGGATAAGATATCCTTTTTACAGTTTGTAGGGACATATGTAATGAAAAGAGCATAGTCTGAAAATGATGGAATTGGAAATTAACTTCATATCTCTAGGAATATTCTGTACTTAGAACCATATATAGTTCTCAAAATACTTCAACAAAACTTACAAAAACAAGTATTAATTCTGAAACTTTTTCTGTACCTCATCAAGTGAATCACTGACCAGCTGCATTCTTCTTATTTTGACGTTTAGGAACAGCATATTCATGTCAGGTCTTTGTCTGCGAGACACTTTGTCTACTAGGCTTTGCTATTTGGTATAAAAAGAATATTTTTAAATGCTGAAGTCTACACAGTTTATTTTATCACATCTCAAGCCAACAAGCCACATAATCAATATTTTACATGGAATCTGTGTATCAACGGAATATTCTCAGTTTCCACATACCAAAGTATCTTGCATTAACTAAACCATAATTGTGTAGCAAAACCACCATTATAAAATAATCAAGAAGTCAAATTGTTATTATCCCAGTGCTTGCTCAACAATATCTGAGAAAACTGCTTGCACAACAAATACATTACAGGCTACATATTTCAGTTTCCACAATACAGTAGTGTGGTTGTTATGTTAGTCCACTTTGATACATAGAAATAAAGGACAAGAATGTTGTAGGTGACACCTTTTTTATTGGACTAATTTAATGCGCTTGTGATAAACTTCTGAAAACCTCTCTCCCTTTATTAAGTCAAAACAAATTGAACAGATTAATGCAAAGGATGCTCCTGCTCAAATAAGTAAATCACAAGTTGCATTACAATAGTAGTATAAAGTAAAAGGATTGGTTGCACGGAGGGAGGGAAGAGAAAGAAGAAAGAGTGATGTATGATAGAAAATCTATGCGTTTATTCAGGCATCATTATCCTTTGCATTAACCTGCTCATTTTGCTTGATAAAGGAAATGTAGTTCTTGAAAGCGAGTCAGAAATGCACAACATCAACAGCCAGGGTACTTGTCGTCCCACCTCCCTTCTCCCCAAATTCAATAAAGTAAACCTGAAGCATTCTAGAATAAAAGAGGCTGCAGCTTTATTGTACAAAGTTATCACAAAGTATAACACAATATATACTCTGAGCCAAGCATTAACCTCATACTGTAAGTTAGAAAGGAAGCCTGTGCATACCAAGTCAGCCATGTACTAAGCCAGGACTTCCCAAACCTCTCCTGGGGTCCCCACAGCCAGTCAGCACATATGCAAATTTATATCATTCACACATGCAAATTTATATCATGCATATTCATTATGGATATCCTGAAAACCCGACTGGCTGTGGGGTCCCCAGGACAGGATTGGGAAGCCCTGTACTAAGCTGTGCTGGTTTCCAAGGTCCTCGCCATAATTTACTAAGGTAGGAGTTCTCAGTGCTGCTGCTCTTCAGCTTGTACCATACAGCATTCCAAGGTCCTCCAAACTGTAACACATAACCTGCCAGGCAGTTGGTCACAACACCACTTCACCACAAAATGTACCAATAAACAGATAACCTGATATGGAGGGGCTCCTCTGCTCTTCCTAAGATAGGGAGAATCCCCTCCTTCACTGAGAGATGCTGTGTATGGCTGTTGTCATTACATTCAACACCCTTGCCTCACAAATCTGCTTCACTTTTTTGAAGGAGTTAATAAACATGTGGATAAAGGTGAACCGGTAGATGTAGTATACTTGGATTTTCAGAAGGCATTGACAAAGTTCCTCATGAGAAGCTTCTAGGAAAAGTCATAGGATAGGTGGCGATGTCCTTTCATGGATTACAAACCGGCTAAAAGACAGAAAACAGAGAGTAGGATTAAATGGACAATTTTCTCAGTGGAAGGGTGTGGGCAGTGGAGTGCCTCAGGGATCTCTATTGGGACCCGTACTTTTCAATATATTTATAAATGATCTGGAAAGAAATATGACGAGTGAGGTAATCAAATCTGCAGATGATACAAAATTGTTCAGAGTCGTTAATCACAAGCAGATTGTGATAAATTGCAGAAAGACCTTGTGAGACTGGAAAATTGGGAATCAAAATGGCAGATGAAATTTAATGTGGATAAGTGCAAGGTGATGCATATAGGGAAAAATAACCCTTGCTCTAATTACATGATGTTAGGTTCCATATTAGGTGCTACAACCCAAGAAAGAAATCTAGGCGTCATAGTGGATAACACATTGACATCATCGGTTCAATGTGCTGCGACAGTCAAAAAAGCAAACAGAATGTTGGGAATTATTTGAAAGGGAATGGTGAATAAAACAGAAAATGTCATAATGCCTTTGTATCGCTCCATGGTGAGACCATACCTTGAATACTGTGTACAATTTTGGTCGCCCTTCTCTGTACCTGGAGAAGGTACAGAGAAGGGCGACCAAAATGATAAAAGGGATGGAACAGCTCCCCTATGAGGAAAGACAAAAGAGGTTAGGACTTTTCAGCTTGGAGAAGAGTCAGCTGAGGGGGGATATGATAGAGGTGATTAAAATCATGTGAGGTCTAGAACGGGTAAATGTGAATCGGTTATTTACTCTTTTGGATAATAGAAGGACTAGGGGGCACTCCATGAAGTTAGCAAGTGGCACATTTAAAACTAATCGGAGAAAGTTCTTTTTCACTCAATGCACAATTAAACTCTGGGGATGTGGTTAGATGCAGTTAGTGTAGCTGGGTTTTAAAAAAGGATTGGATAAGTTCTTGAAGGATAAGTGTAGACAAAATGTCATTAACAGAGGTACCTAGGGAATGGGATAGATTCTGAATTAATCTAAACTTGCCTGATTCTTTCTTACAAATTATAGCTAAGAGAGAAATTATCATTTTCTTGGAAGGGGGTCCTCTGTGAAAGGTCTTGCCATCCACCTCAAGATGAGTTATCTGTCAATTTATTTTATATCATAACATGGAGCTGCTGACTTTGTACATTTAAACTTGCATTCATCTATGGTCCCATAATACAGGATCTGAAAGCCAGCTGTAAAGCAATCTTGTAAGGCGTATGCTTCGTGATGCTTAGGGGGTACTATTTAAGCTATGATTCCATCTATGCGCATAGAAGACAGAGCTAAACCTACTTGTGATAGATTACTTCTTTTGCACATGAGATTTTTTGAAAAGGTTTTTGGGGACATCTTGCGACTAGAGAGCAGGAGTACCTGAAACGGCAGTCATAAAAGGACTATTATACTGTCGTAGCAGCAGCACAATTTTTGTCCCATAGCAGTTAGACTCTGGGTAGAGAAGGCATTATTACTGAGAATACTGTGACTACTTCTATTGTGCTGACTCGGAGCATCCCATTTTATGTGGCTTCTAGTCATGTGTGTTAAGCACAGGTTGACATCTTGCATCCCCCAGGATGTGTTAGGATTTTCTTCCGTTTTGTCTCTAAAATGTTCATAGTAACTAAGCCACATCCACTCATCATACTTCTGATAAGCCTCAAGCATTGGGTCAGCATATATCAACACTGGGGAAACTGAGTGGGGTCATCCAGATCAATACAATTTGGGGTCAATTTTAAGATCCATGCATGTGGTTCCCGGCGCGCGCAGATGGATGCGCTGATTTTATAACATGTGCGTGCCAATGCGCACATGCTATAAAATTCGATGGCCATGTGCACATGCGTGCTGGATTTCAAAATCCATGCTTGCATGCGTGGGCGGCCAGCAACTCGCGAACACAGGAGGGCAGTTTTTAGCACAATACATGCCGCAATGCAATCAGGCCTCCCTGAGTTCCCTCCCAGTCCGCTCCAATTAAGAGCGGACTGGGAGGGAACTTTCCTATGCCTAACCCTACCCTTCCTACCTCTTTCCCTCTCCTCCCCGACCCCTAATCTAACCCTACCTATCCCTAATTTGTTATATTTTAATACTTACTGCTCTCTGGGAGCAGAAATAATCTCCACACACCAGTTGGCTGCCAGCGCACGGTTCCCTGGGACAGCAGCTAATGGCACTGTCCCGGCCCACCCCCTGCCCTGCCCCTCCCCTCTCAGACCACGCCCCCGGTCTGCCTCTTTTACAGGGCCCAGCACCTTGGCACATAACGGGGGTTACGCATGTGGCCAGGCCAGGCCATGTGTGCGTAAGGCCCAGCCATGCACGTAATCCCCGTTTTTTATGAATGTGGCCCTTTTAAAATTGGGCCAATTATACATAAAAATATCCATATCCAGTTAACAATAATTTTTGGCACGCCTTTCGTTTCTAAAAAAGAAAACTTGGCCCTTTACTTACTTTTCATATTACATTTTTTTTATTACACCTCTCTTTATAGCATGTGCACGTCGGCACGCACATGTTATAAAATCGGCACATCCTTTCAAAAAGGAGATAGAGCAGCTTTTATACTAGAACAAGGGGGAAAGCCGACAGTCACTCAGCAGTGCATGGTTCGGAAAAATGTATCCTTGAAGGATACTAATGAAACAGGAGAGTTAAGGCATCCCAACAGATAGTCCATGTGCCTATATGTAAAAAATCATCGAAACTAATGATTTCCGAATTATCCCTAACAACTGAAAAGCAGGTTGTTAATACAAACAAAAAACACACTTTGAAATGTCTGTATGCCAATGCCAGATGTCTAAGAAGTAAGATGGGAGAGTTAGAGTGTACAGCAGCAAATGATGAGATTGACATATTTGGCATCACAGAGACTTGGTGGAAGGAGGATAACCAATGGGACAGTGCTATATCAGGGTACAAATTATATCACAATGATAGGGAGGATCAACTTGGTGGGGGGTGTGGTACTTTATGTCCGGGAGGGTGGTGCACACTCCACCCCAATGAATGGGATTACACTCACATCTCGAGATCCCATAGCACGATATCACGTATCGATTATATTTTAACGTCCCAGGAACAGTTTTTTGAAGTGGCTTCCGCGACCATTGAAACCCAAGTTATATCTGATCATACCCCGATCTCCATCCTAATAAGTTCCCAGACACCCCCCCCCCCCCCAAGTCCGCCTTTGGCGACTTCCAGGTTTTCTCAAAGATGATGCCCATTTTCAAACTTTTCTGAAAGAAAAAATGGAAAGACTATGCCAAAAATAGCCAACAACATGCAGATATGCCTCACCTCTTCTGGGACGCCGGAAAGGTGGTACTCAGAGGGGACATTATAGCATATGTCCACTCTCGTAATAAACAGCTAAACATGAGCATTCTGCACTTAGAGACAATGCTCCAACAAGCGAAGGGGGCACTGATACAGCAAAATTCCGACAGTAATAGAACAGATTTCTATAGTGTGCTGGGTCGATTGAACACTCTTCTGGATACCAGAGCCCAATCTTATTTACAGAAAGGACAACAAAACTTATTTAAATTTGAAAATAAACCAAGCCACTTGTTAGCCAACTTAATGAGAGTACAGCAGCCAAAGTCTTTTATTTCCCATCTGAAAACTCTCTCGGGGGGGATTATATCTAACGAAACCAAGATAAGTGAAGTCTTTCGACAATTTTACACTACTCTTTATACACCTGACTCATCGGGGGGACATGTAGAGAAGGAGTTTCTTTTTCAGGATCTGGCTCTCCCCACGCTTTAGGCCTCACAACTCGCCTTTTTGAACCGGCCGATCCAGACATATGAGATTTCGCAAGTCATCTCAGCCGCTCAATCTGGCAAATCCCCTGGCCCCGACAGGCTCTCTTATGATTTTTATAAAATATTTCTCCAGCACATCAGTACACCATTGACAAATTACTTCATGGATGGGCTAACACAACAATGTTTCCCTGCCCCCTTCAATGAGGCCCACATCATAGTTCTCCCCAAACCGGGCAAGGACCTCTCGAGCCCTTCATCGTATAGGCCTATTTCGTTGCTTAACTGTGACCTAAAAATTTTAGCAAAGGCTCATGCTGAACGGCTGAACGTCCTCCTCCCACACCTGATTTTTCCCCATCAAGCGGGCTTTGTCCGGGGACGTAAGCCTAATGCGAATATTATTAAACTGCTCACTGCCATGAATATTTGACAACACCAAGACATCCCAGCTTTGGCTATTGGATTCGACTTGGAGAAGGCTTTCGACTGTATAGCATGGTCTTATCTTTTTTCGGTCTTGCAAAGGTTTGGTATCCGAGATGACGTCCTCCAATACATTTCCCTATTATACGATAACCCAACACCGTGCATATTATCAAACAGTTGTCTATCGGGAGAGTTCAAGATCCAGAGGGGTGTCCCTTGTCCCCCTTATTATATATTCTGTCCTTAGACCCCCCTTCTGTGGAAAATTGATGCATGCAGAGAGGTGAAAGGCTTTGGCAGACCAACACACATTTTCAAAATAGCCACCTTCGCCGATGACTTATTGGTATTCATCACTCAACCCCAACCCTCGCTTCAGGCAGTACTAGACATTCAGCGCCAATTTGGTCACTTCTCAGGCCTTAGGGTCAACCATGAGAAATCTGAAGCCATTGGTGTCACTGGGAATGTGCACACAACTTGGCAAGGTGTATACCCCCTCAGGTGGGTGTCAGACACCCTAAAATACCTAGGCATACGAGTAGCAGTGCGGGTGGGCAATCTGTACAAGGCAAATATACAGCCCCTATTGGCTCATACACTGACCACCTTGCAAAGGTGGACGCCACTCCCCTTATCGTTGGTAGGCCGCATACAGCTCTTTAAGATGATACTGCTGCCCAAGTGCTTATATATCCTTCAATTGGCACCCCTCTGGATCACCAAAAAAGACCACAACAAGATATGCCAGGCCTTATGCTCATTTCTGTGGCGGGGAAAGAGGGCCCGCTTATCCATGGAAATTCTTACTAGCTCAATGGAAAGGGGGGGGGGGGGGGGGGGGGCTAGGTTGCCCGAATCTAGCACTGTACAATTTAGCATGCAGTATAAGATATGTAAAAGATTGGCTTTTCTCCACTTCAACAATTAACCCGCACAAATATCTCTTAGAATGGTATGGTGTACCGTCCCTTAATCCTCTACTACAACTTGCCACCCAGAATCCCCCCACCCCCCCCACCCCCATATCAAAACACAGGAACTCCTTCGTACATGTAGGAAAGCTTGGCAACTGTTTTGTAAAATAGGGCATGTGCCAAGTCGCTTAACTTCGCTCATCACCAATACCGGCCATGACTTATTCCTCCCGGGAAAGGGAAAAGGTGTCTTCCTCCGCTGGGACAAACTGGGACTTACCTTTATATATGACCTATATGATAAGAACATAAGAACATAAGAAAATGCCATACTGGGTCAGACCAAGGGTCCATCAAGCCCAGCATCCTGTTTCCAACAGTGGCCAATCCAGGCCATAAGAACCTGGCAAGTACCCAAAAACTAAGTCTATTCCATGTAAGCATTGCTAATGGCAGTGGCTATTCTCTAAGTGAACTTAATAGCAGGTAATGGACTTCTCCTCCAAGAACTCATCCAATCCTTTTTTAAACACAGCTATACTAACTGCACAAACCACATTCTCTGGCAACAAATTCCAGAGTTTAATTGTGCTAACTTCATGGAGTGTCCCCTAGTCTTTCTACTATCCGAAAGAGTAAATAACCGATTCACATCTACCCGTTCTAGACCTCTCATGATTTTAAACACCTCTATCATACCATGATAGAGGTGTCTGGGACTATTCTAGACCTCTCATGATTTTAAACACCTCTTATCATACCATGATAAGGTGTCTGGGACTATACTTCCCTTTACACACTCAAACAAAGATACACACTACCAGACTCCGACTTGTATGCATACCTCCAAGTCACCCATTTTATATTGTCCATGAGACCTTTACTAGCGGAGACTCCAGAGGTTCAAAAACTAAGGGACATTGTACAAGTGGGGAAACCTAGAAAAACTACAGTCTCTCATTATTACAAAGAGGTTTTGGAACTAGAGGATTCACAGATACTGGACCCTATATACGCTAGATGGACGACATGGGCTCTCTTTTCATTAACGCTTGCTGACTTTAAGAAATGTTTTAAGGACTTGCCTGCCGTATCAGAAAATGTTATCTTGCGTGAAACACTCTACAAATTTCTTTGGCAAAGCTATATTACGCCCATTTGAGCCAAACAAATGAAACTTACGCAGTCCCCTCAATGCCCCAAGTGTGCAAGCAAAGACAGCAACTATTTTCACTGTTTTTGGGACTGTGTGATCATCTCCCAATTTTGGAGGCAGGTGTGTACTGCCTGCTCAACTTTTTTGAAAAAGAGCCTACCACTTAACCCAATCTCTGGCTATTTAGCTTGGATGTTCCGACCCAACTGAATTTATCTACCCCAGTGGGCTTATTTGTCACAAAGGTGGGTCTAGTGGGGAAACAAATAATCCTAGCAAATTGGCTAAATCCCCATAGCCCCAGTTATGAACATTGGTTCAAAAAATGGTACGTCTTTGCTCCTTGGAGCTTGCCATCACTACGCACGCTATGCCAAAGAAATCTGTAAATACCTCACTAATCTGGGCTGCCTTTACAGCTTATCTTACTCCTCGCATCGGACTCTTCCAAGACCCATGGCGCCCGGATGCAGACTCAGATCCTAGAGAGAGGAGACACACCAATCCTGCCCGCTGCATAGAAGGAACCGCATCGGATGTTACACCCAGTTCTTAACCAACACCAGCTCGTGGACTTTCTTTTTTCTTTTCATTCCACAGACAAAGGGAAAGGGTGGGAGGGAGGGGGGATGGGGGGGTAACATGAATGAGGTTTTTTGTTGTTGTTGGCTAATATGTTATTTCACCTGAAAAACTTAAATATAGTTTTAAAAAAAAAAAAAAAGACAGGAAATGAGTAGGATTAAATGGACAATTTTCTCAGTGGAAAAGGGTAAACAGTGGAGTGCCTCAGGGATCTGTACTTGGACAGGTGCTTTTCAATATACGTATAAATGATCTGGAAAGGTATATGATAAGTGAGGTTATCAAATGTGCGGACGATACAAAATTATTCAGGGTAGTTAAATCACAAGCGGATTGTGATACATTACAGGAGGACCTTGCAAGACTGGAAGATTGGGCATCCAAATGCCAGATGAAATTAAATGTGGACAAGTGCAAGCTGTTGCATCATAGGGAAAAATAACCCTTGCTGTAGTTACACGATGTTAGGTTCTATATTAGGAACTAACACCCAGGAAAAAGATCTAGGCATCATAGTGGATATAACTTTAAAATCGTCGGCTCAGTGTGCTGCAGCAGTCAAAAAAGCAAACAGAATGTTAGGAATTATTAGGAAGGGAATGGTCAATAAAACGGAAAATGTCATAATGCCTCTGTATCGCTCCATGGTGAGACCGCCCCTTGAATATTGTGTACAATTCTGGTCGCCACATCTCAAAAAAGATATAGTTGCGATGGAGAAGGTACAGAGGAGGGCAACCAAAATGATAAAGAGGATGGAACAGCTCCCCTATGAGGAAAGGCTGAAGAGGTTAGTCCTGTTCAGCTTGGAGAAGAGACGGCTGAGGGGGGATATGATAAAGGTCTTTAAGATCATGAGAGGTCTTGAACGAGTAGATGTGAATCAGTTATTTACACTTTCGGATATTAGAAGGACTAGGGAGCATTCCATGAAGTTAGCAAGTAGCACATTTAAAACTAATCGGAGAAAATTCTTTTTCACTCAACGCACAATTAAGCTCTGGAATTTATTGCTAGAGGATGTGGTTAGTGCAGTTAGTGTAGCTGGGTTCAAAAAAGGTTTGGATAAGTTCTTGGAGGAAAAATCCATTAACTGCTATTAATCAAGTTTACTTAGGGAATAGTCACTGCTATTAATTGCATCAGTATCATGGGATCTTCTTGGTGTTTGGATAATTGCCAGGTTCTTGTGGTCTGGTTTGGCTTCCGTTGGACACAGGATGCTGGGCTTGATGGACCCTTGATCTGACCCAGCATGGCAATTTCTTATGTTCTTTTATTTGTGCAATTGTTTCTCTAAGCTTTTCTCTGAAGAAATTATCACTCAGGCAGGGTACATTGCCAATGTCTCGTGGACATCCTTGAGTAGGGCACTGGATCTTAACCAGTCTATGTGGAGAGCTACAATGGAGTTTGACAAGGAGTATGAGATGGTATCGAATGCCTCATAGACAGATCAAAGAAGATGGCATCTACATTCTTTGACATCGAATAGTGACTGACGATATGTGATTTTGCCATTGCTGGTAGCTGGTTGAGGAAGAGGGATTCTGTACCCTCCTGCTCCTTGAGCACTGTATAGCTGCAAGAATATTTGCAATATGATGCTGGGAGGGAGTACATAAGAAACTCCCTTAGAACATCTTAAAGGACTAGCACAGCTATCTGGCCCATTCCTCCTTACAAGCCAATCCAGCAAGGGATTCTGGGCCAGGGTAGATCTCTGTTGCCTTGGATAAGGCAGGAAGCCAGCCTAAGCAAGGACTGCATATTGATTGTTGTAAGACTGCTGATGTAAGCGGCCTCTACCGTGTACTTTGTTTTGCTTGTGAATAAAGAGGTTTTTTTTGTTGAACCAACCGAAATTTATCCTCCTTTTTGTACTCCTGGCTGTTTCCCAACTTGTGGCCACTCCCAAGCAACCACAGATGCATCAATGCTTCCAATGGTTTAATGGACAAAGGCATCAAAGATAGATGTTCCAGGGCTTGATACTTTGAGGATTTATGCATTGGTCATGCAGGTGATTTTTACATTGATGGCACTGGGGCCTTATGTGCCAATGGTGCAGGGATGTTATACTTCAACAGCATTAATGCAGCCTTGTGCTTGGCACCAATGAAATCTTGTTTGTTAATGGCACCAAAAGAATCTTGTGTGCAGATGGCTAGGGATGTGCAGAGCAAAATTTTATGTTCATATTTTTTATGTCCGAAAGGGGGTCCCACTTGCGGCCAATATGGACATAAAAAAAATCCAATGAGTTGGGTATATGTACATATGTGCAAAAAGAAAAATTAAACCCCCTCACCCTCCTTAATCCCCCCCCCCAGACTTACCACAACTCCCTGGTGATCGAGCGAGGAGTGAGGACGTCATTTCTGCAATCCTTGGCGAGAAGCATGTGACGTCGGTGGCACGTCGAGTGACGCGGCGTCACTTGATTCCCGGCTCGTTCGCGCCGGACGGCTCGTTCGGCCCAAAAAGAACTTTTGGCCAGCTTGGGGGGGCCTCCTGACCCCCCCAAGCTGGCCAAAAGTTCTTTTTGGGCCGAACGAGCCGTCCGGCGCGAACGAGCCGGGAATCACGTGGCGCCGCGTCACTCAGACGCGACGTCACGTGATTCCCGGCAAGTTCGCGCCGGACGGCTCGTTCGGCCCAAAAAGAACTTTTGGCCAGCTTGGGGGGGTCAGGAGGCCCCCCCAAGCTGGCCAAAAGTTCTTTTTGGGCCGAACGAGCCGTCCGGCGCGAACGAGCTGGGAATCACGTGACGCCGGCGTCACTCAACGTGCCGCCGACGTCACATGCTTCTCGCCAAGGATTGCAGAAATGGCGTCCTCACTCCTCGCTCCATCACCAGGGAGTTGTGGTAAGTCGGGGGGGGGGAATAAGGAGGGTGAGGGGGTTTATATTTTTATTTTGGCTCAACAATCGCGATTTCCCACATATCGAACATATCTATGTTCGATATGTGGGAAATCCGATCGTTTATGTCGAATCAATTTTTTAAGTAAAAAAAAAATATGAGTTGCGTTTTACTAATGCGGTCAATCCGAATGCACACCCCTACAGATGGCACCGAAGGAGTCGATAGCACAGATGCACCATGCGTTAACTATGCTGATGCCCTCAAGCCTCTCTCATTCTTCAGTGCTCACTGCTCTGGTGGTTCTGCAGAATGGTGCCTCCTTTTCTTCTAAACATGGCAGCTATGTTTACTTGACCCTGAGGATTTAGCATGTTCCGGCAACAGGAGAGATATTTTAGAGGAGCTAGTGCTCAACTCTATTTTTGGTGAAGCAGTTTAGTCTGCACTTTGGGAAGAGGACAGACTGCGGCTTCTCTGAGACTTACACAGTTACTCCATTTTTCAAGCCCTAGATTTTTGTGTTCGCAGAGATATCCATCTACAATTATAATAATTGGCTAGGTTGTGGTATAGACCCAGGCAACATTAGCAGAGGTCATGTCCATCTGTAATGGACATTTTCCTGCCACGAATAGTCTTTAAACCCATTTACTGTGACCTTTTTCTTAGTAGACATTTGATGGAATTTTTTTTTTTTTTTAAGAAAGGTATCACTGAAAAGTGCTGTTTGGTGGCTACAGAGGCAGAAAGGCAACTTTAAAGATAAAAGTTTGAAGAATTTTTCAGAAGAAGAGAGAGATAAAAAGGTACACATCCATGCTAGTGCATGAACAAAAAAGGACCGAAGGGGCTCATGAGGCAACGCCTGAGCAGGAATTCCTGCATATGCTCACTAGAACAAAAGCTCTACTAGCTAGAGAGACATCCATTCAGTGCCGCGGTATGATATCACCCACATGTTATGGCTAATTCAGCCCTGCTTATCAACAAAAAACTGCAGATACATGAAATGGTATGCTGCACAGGTCGCTTGCTCTGTCCACTTGATCCCATGCATGTGGGGCACCCACATCACACTGTACCTGATGAGAGTAATGTGTGGGTCATCTCCATCCAGGTTGTCTGGTAGGAAAGACAGCATTGCCACTGAGGGAGCAACAGGGGTAGAGGTCCAGGTAAAAATGTAGAGAACTGACACATCTCTTGGGTATAAGGGCCATAATGCCACCTCATGCTTGTAGGCCTACTACAGGATAAGAATGGCAAGGATTTTCACCAGGTTGCACTCCCTGATAGGTTACTGGCAAAAATCCATGTGGCCCTTCATCCCATGCCATTGGCTGCCAAGTTCATGATGGTTGTGAGCTGAAGAGTGGGAAAAAGGAAATTAGGATACAACAAAGACCCCATTTATTCATTGTGAGTACCTGATGGTTAACCAGTGGTCCATTCACTGCACTTAGACTAGAGCCTTCTCTGTGTTCTAATATATGCCCTGAGTCTGAGTGGCCCAAGTACAGTTGGAGGAGGTATGGGTGCAGTGACTATATTGTTTTGCTGCGGCGCAATGCTTATAGGCATAGAGTCAGAAATACCAGTGTTGCTGTTGCACCTAGACTGTGATTCCGTCAAACTGCCTCTCAACTTTATGCGCTTGCAGCAATAGTGATCCCTGCTAGTACTTGCTGCCCTGCTAACCACTCCCCACTCAAAACTATGGCATTTCACTACTGCTACTCCAGTCCTGTGGCCAACAAACCTGACAAATGCTGCAAGAGGATGACAACAACAGGGGTGCTCTCTCATGGTCGTCAAGACCCTGGTTGGTAATGGCATGGCTGTATGGCTGAGCATCTGATGGAGCTCTAGAGGTCTGGGGATGGCATTTCAGCATCTCAGCAGAACAGCACAAGCTGATGAAGAGATTTGCAGTAAGCAGTCTGCAGCAAATTTGTTTCCAGTGAAGAGAATGCTAACTTTAGCAGAGGCCTTTTTAAAATGCTTGGTTGCCCTGCCCCAACTTTACCTGTGATGCCCTGGTTCTGCTCGCCTGAATGGGAAAGTTTCCTGACAAAACTTTCCCAGTGTTAGGATTTGTGAGTATGTGGACCCTTGAGCTGAGGTAAGAGATAGTACCGCCCACGGGGAGGAGCCCTGTGAGCCTCACCATCGGGAGGCAAGGTCTCAGCTAAGGGTGAGCAGAGCAACAGGTGCTGGAGAGAGAGAGTGGAGAGGAGAGGGAAGAAGAGCTAGAGATGGTGACCAAGGGGGTGGAGCCACGGGGCACCAGCACGAGGAGCTGACGTCAGTTCTAGCTAGAATGTCCTTGAGTCTTTATTAAAGAAACAGAGAGCCACTGTCCATGGAGCGGGGAGTGAGGAAGAAAGTCACACAGACGCTGGAGTGCCACAGGTCTGTGTAGTGGGGTATACCCACGGAGAAGTCCTCTGTAGAGATGAATGGTGATGGTCCGTAGAGCGGGGTACACCGGTGAGGGTTCCTCAGTAGCGCTGGTATGGCAATGGTCCACAGAGCGGGGTACACCGATGAGGGTCCTCGGTAGCATTGGTATGGCAATGGTCCGCAGAGCGGGGTACACCGACGAGGGGGTCCTCAGTAGTGCAGGTACGGCAATGGTCCGCAGAGCTGGGTACACCGAGGTAGTGGAGGTACAGCAATGATCCGCAGAGTGGGGTACTCACTGTAGCAGAGCGAAGATTCCAGGGGAAGCCCCGGGGAACGTGGTGAGTGGCAGTCCAAGAAGCAAGGCCCTCCGAGGAGCGGATAGCCAGAGACAGATAGGGCCCCTGAGGAGCAGGTACCTGGAACGTGCCTCGTCAAGGGAGCAGGAGCTGGAACGCAGGTCCAAAGTGAGCGGATTCAGCAATGAGGGAACTTGTTGCCAAGTTGTAGGTAGGCAGGGCCAGCTGACGTAAATGTCCAAGAGAAATGACGTCATCCGGAGCGCACGCCGCCGAGGTTCCCGCCATGATGTGAATAAGACTGGCCCGAGGGTGCGGGCGTGTGCCTAAGGAACTCCCAGGGCAAGATGGCGGTTGCAGCATCCACACCGTGTGGGAAGGCCCGAGAATTAGGGTGTGCAGGCCGGCGATAGCCGGCAGAGGCCGCCAGTCTCCCCAGATGAGTCGATGCAGGAAGGGATAAGGTGAGCAACAGTGGTCGCAGCCGTCTGTGACCGACAGGCGTAACACCCAGATCCTAAGGAATAGAAGGAGGGGGAAGAATAGGAGAATGCCCAGACCCCATGTTATGGGCATCTGTCTCATACAAAGTCTCAAAGCTTCTTAAATAATCTTAATAAAAAGGTTATCACCTACAACATTTTTTGATGACCTTTATTTCTAAGTTTATACAATGTAATACTGTACATCACTTTTATCAGATTGTAGCCACTGTTAAAGGCAGTGTGGGGGGAACCCTGAGGAAAAGTAAAAACTTACAGCAGCAGAAGCAATGGGGTACATATTCAAAAGACATTTAGACAGATAGCGCAGAAGTTATCCTTCTAAATAGCTTAAACGGCTTATTGAGCCTCTTATCCAGCTAAATTATAGCTGGATATGTTGTTATCCAGCTATAATTTAGCTGGATATAAAAGGGGCGTTTTGGGGCATTCCGGGGAGGGGTCCAGTTATCCGGCTAACTTAGCCAAATATCAGGTATATCCGGCTAAGTTAGCCGCATAACTTTAAACCTGCTTGGAAGCATATCTAAACTATTGCAGCCTGTCCTCATCTCTGCCTCCCTCCCATCCCAGTTGCAAAGGCCCTAAGGGGGCCAAACTAGTCATCCCTCCCAAAAACGGCCCATTTAATATAAATAAAAATGTATTTGTGCTGGGATTCTCCCCCCCCCCCCCCCTCTCCTCCCCCACCCTCTGCTCCGACTTCCTCTTATATGTGGAAATGGTAAAATTCACAGCCTGAAGATTCCCTGCCCAATGCCCACCCTAATCTTCTCCCCTTCCCCCTTTCTCCCCACGCCCCATACCTTTATATCCTGTTGGGGCTTCAGGATCACATCAGTTTCTGCGAGCTGGGACTGGCGCTTCCGAGACGCTTCTTCTGTTGATAGGCTACTATGATGGAGCAGACATAACCGGCGATATTCAAAAGAATATCCGGTTATGTTTAAAATTATCCAGCTATGGTTAGTTCGATAACTTTAACCAGGGATTTCAGTGGGATGTTTCTCCCACTGAATATCCTAACATTAGCTGGATAACTTGTCCATAAAACGTCCTACTAAATATGAACCCCAATCTGTTTAAATTTGGAATTTACACTTTTCAAGTTTAAAGGTTTTCAAAGATGCTGCTTTGCATTATTACAGTAGATACTCTGAAAATGGAAGATACAAATGCAATATGGATATACTTTTCTAGAATTACACTAAAATTATCAAATTGTGTCTTACTCGTGCTATGCTTATCATCTGTTGCTCTGAATCCCTTTGAATGACAACTTTTTTTGCTGCAATAGAAATGATGAAGGGATACTGGCAGAAGGAAAACCTGTTCAACAAACAGAAGAAACTGGTAAGAAAATGAAATCTATTTGCTATAAATAACAATGAGAAATTACTACTTACCTGATAATTTCCTTTTCTTTAGGACAGTCAGATAAATTCAGAACAAGTGGGTTATGCACCTCTAACAGCAGATGGAGATGGCGCAAACTGATGTAACAGTATAAATGCCCCTGCAGTGACATCAGC
Source organism: Rhinatrema bivittatum (assembly GCF_901001135.1). Lineage (NCBI taxonomy): Eukaryota > Metazoa > Chordata > Amphibia > Gymnophiona > Rhinatrematidae > Rhinatrema > Rhinatrema bivittatum. Next base: position 220,152,940 of record NC_042621.1, on the reverse strand, counting down.
CTGCCAGTATTCTCTTCAAAAGCAACTGTGGACAGATTAACAAAACTTGATTAAACAGATTACCTTTTTAATACTCAGCCAACAGGCAACACTGAGCTCAGACAAGAATGTATTAACACTAGTCTAGGGACTGGATGAATACTTACCAGTAATCCCTGTAACACGTAGCCATGAAGGGCCATAATACAACCATTTGGCAGCCAAGGGAGGGAAGCTGGATTCATCTAACTGTCCTAAAGAAAAGAAAATTATCAGCTAAGTAGTAATTTCTCATTTTTAGCGTCCACGTCCAGTCAGATGAATCCAGAACAAGTGGGATGTACCCAAGCTATTCCTGAATAGCGCAGGAGGCTGCCCATGGTCCAGTGAAAACCACAAGTGCAAAGGGTCTGCACATCCAGACGATAATATCTGGAAAAAATGTGAATCAAGAACCATGTCGCAGCTCAGCAAATGTCGATAGGCGACAACAATTTCACTTCCGACCAAGACACTGCCTGAGCCTTAGTGGAATGAGCTCTGACCTGACTAGGTAACAGCTTCCCAGCATCAATGTATGCAGCTGTGCCTACCTCCTTAATCCAGCAAGCTATGGTAGCCTGCGAGGCTGGCTCTCCCTGCCTAATACCGCCGTGAAGGACAAACAGGTGATCTGTCTTCTGTAAAGGCTTAGTATCCTCCAGATACAGGACAATATGTCTCTTGACATCCAAGGGTCGCAACAGACGATACTCCCCTACATCTCTGTCTCTGTCCATAGAAGGCAGGGAAATGGACTGATCAAGTGAAAGTCAATAACTGCCTTCGGTAGAAAGGAAGGAACAATACGCAGCTGTACCATCCCTGGAGTCACCCGGAGAAAAGACCCCCCGGCATGACAAGGCCTGCAGCTCAGAAACCCTAAGCACAGAATGAATTGCCACAAGAAACACCGTTTTCAAGGTCAGTAACCGCAAGGTCAGTTTACGCATCAGTGTAAACGTAGGACTTGTTAAGAAATCCAAAACCAAATTAATACTCCATAAGGGCACCATAAACCTCAAACGAGGACAAAGATGTTGCACTCCTTTCAGGAAACAGGCCACATCAGGATGAGCTAACAATGATCCGCCATTCACCTGACCTCTGAAACAGGCGAGAGCTGCTACTTGTACCTTTACGGAATTAAATGCCAAGCCTTTATTCAAGCCATGCTGCAAAAATTCCAAAATAAGCGGGATCTTGACTGAACAAGGAAGAGTACCTTGATCCTCATACCAGGCCTCAAACACTCACCAAACCCACACATAGGCCAAGGAGGTGGAGAACTTTCTAGATCGCGTGAATCACTGCCGCAGAGTAACCACGTTTCAGCAAGTAAGCCATACTATAAGACAAAATTGATTCAGATCTTCGTGAAGAACAGGACCCTGCCGCAACAGATTCCTGTGCGCCGGAAGTCAAAAGGGCATTCTGCCAGGAGCCGCCACAAATCCGTATACCACAGCCTCCTGGGCCAATCTGGAGCAACCAAGAGCACCATTTCTCTGTGGGGCTCGACCTTCAGACTAATCTGCCCAACATCTGAGGCTGAAATCATCTAGAGATGTAGTTCAGCCCATCCCATAAGTTGATCTATCTCATGCGACACTTGTTAGCTCTTGTTTCCACCCTGCCGATTTATGTAAGCCACAGTCGTTGCATTGTCTGACATTCTCCAGACCGCTTGACCCCGCAGCCTGTCGCTGAACTGCAAACATGCAAGCTGGACTACCCTGGCTTCCAAACAATTCATGTTCCAGAGAGACTCTTTTGCATCCCAGCACCCCTGCGATGACAGCTCCTGATAGTGAGCTCCCCAATCATAGAGGCTCGCATCTATCGTCAGCACGAGCCAGTCTGATGGTGCTAGGGAAATTCCCTTTCTTAGATGATCCAACTGTAGTCACCACTGCAGTCAGGAGGAGACCTCCATCGGCAGGTGGAGCCAAACCAAATAATCCAGAGACTGCGGGTTCTACCGAGACAACAGGGAGTACTGAAGAGGTGCACATAAGCTTTCACCCACAGTACCACTGCTACCATTAAACCAAGTACCTGCAGGTAGGACCATAAGGTTGGGCGCAGAGTGTTCAATAGACGTAGCTGTGCCATTAACTTCTGAATACAAACTTCCAGCAGGAAAACCTTCCCGTGCTTCATTTTGAGCCAAACCCCAAGGTATTGCAATGACTGAGCAGGCTGAAGACTGCTCTTGACCAGGTTCACCACCCAGCCTAGCTCATGCAACAAGGAGATCACCTTGCGGTTCACCAGGCAGCTCTCTTCCAGCAACTTGGCTCAAATCAGCCAGTTGTCCAGATACGGGTGTATTAGGATCCCATCCTTTCTCAATTCTGCTGCAACTACCACCATTACCTTGGAAAAGGTCCTGGGAGCAGTGGCCAGACCAAAAGGCAATGCCCAAAACTGATAATGACATCCCAGAACTGCAAACTGCAGAAAGCATTTATGCTGTAGTCGAATGGGAATGTGCAGATACAATTCAGATAGGTCCAAAGAGGTAAGAAATTCCCGACTGCACGGCCATTATCACCGAGCCAACATAGGCTGCTCAACCTGCCAGGCAGCCCACATCCCTCGACCTCCCACAGAGCGTCCCGAACGCTGGAACGGTGCACTGAGCACGGAGACCAGAGGAAGGAAGAAGCCCTACACCAGAAACCCTCCTTCTCTGTTTCTGTATTATTTTTTTCAAAACTTACCTGAGCTCAGCCTTACCTGGCTGAGTATAGAGGCAGTCTCCAGCTGCGGGGGGAGAGGGCATTTGCCGTCACCACCACTCTCAGTTTCCTGCACTTGCTGCATTTCAGCTGCTTAACAGCTAAGTCCACAGCGGCTGAAAAACCAGATACCGGACCAAGGCACTCATCTGAGGGACCACGGAAATCACCTCAAGAATTCTCAGCTGGGGCAGGATCCTTTTGGTATCACCACAGGAGAGCAGGACGAATATATTTTCCTTATTTTTCCTTTTTCAAATCAAAGAAATCTCCAGAAGGAAGATGCACGACCACCATCTGCTGGAGTCGGAGAATACTGGCAGGCTGATGTCACTGCAGGGCTATATATACAGTGATGTCAGTTTGCTCCATCTGCTGGTAGAGGTGCATAACCCACTTGTTTTGGATTCATCTGACTGGATGCTAAGAAATTTTCCATTTTAAAAATGTTTTACAATTTATTTTTCTTATAGTAGGATTTCTATACTTAACAAAGTCAGCTAGGTTTTCTTTTTTCTTTCTTTTTCTTAATTTCTCCCTCATTTACATGGGGACTTGGGATTTATTTCCTTTTTGATTTGTATGATGACATTGTTGAGAGGTTTTATATTTTATCTCATGTATTTGATTTAAAATTCAAACAAATATAACAAAAAAAAAGAAAGTTAACTCTGTTGAACTGTTCAGTACTAGATGTTTACCAATATTTTATAACAATAAATAAAGTCTCAATTTGCTACAATTCCACAGCCGAAGCTATTACAGAATCTATTTTTTTGTCATGTAATCCTGACAACAAGTGCTTACTGATCTCTTCCTTCCCCATGCTGTCACTGCTCTGTCAGGACAATTCTTGGAGGGAAAATGAAGAGAATGGATACATGGTAAGCAGGAGAGAAGGAAAACTAGAGAGACCACATGGTGAGAGGGAGGGGGATGATAAGAGATACCCGAAGTGAGACAAGAGGACATCCATGGAAGAAGGGGGTTGAAGTGAAAATGGGAGAGGAGAGAGGCGAGGAAATACTGTGATGGTAAAGGCCAGGAGAAGAGATTAGAAAGGGTGACAGGAGACTGGAAGAAAATGAGGAGAAAAGCACATTATAAAATACCCTGACTTGTACAGTAGAATCAGGATTTATGTGCCCATGTAAAATTGGGTACAAATGTGCACATGGGCAGGCTATTTTATAAAGTGCACATATGTGCACTCAAGTTATAAAATGGTCAAGTGCTGATGCAGATGTGCCAAAGTGCACCCGTTTGAAAGTTACCGTCCCTGAAAGAGTCTGTTGAGATAATTAGAAACATACTCTCCAATAGAAAGGATAACACAAATCCCCATTGATTTTATTTGTGAACTAGTCGAGACTGCACTTACTGAAAATTATTTTCATTTCTTTTTTTATTTTCTTTTTTCATGCATTTACAAACATTCAAGAAGAGTTCTTGTACAGAAAAAGAGGTAATACAAAGCAAAAACATTTAAGCCACTATTTCTTTCATGGCCACATAATATAGTATAAACCTCTTTACACAAAAGAAAATAAGGGGAGGAACAAGAGAAAATAAAGTGAAAATACCGAGGCAAATTTAAAAAGAAAAACTGAGAGATATAGCCAATTACTAATTATCACCGAATACCATAATTTCAAATTAAGTGTGCGAGTCTAGAAAGACATGGAGCTGGGTTGGCTCGAAAAACATATAGGGGCAGATTTTCAAAGGGGTATGCGCATACCCCCCGAAAATCTGACCCAAGTTCCCCCTGCGCGTGCCGAGCCTATGTCGAATAGGCTCGGCAGCACGCACAAGCCCCGGGACGCGAGTAAGTTCCAGGGCTTTCCTGGGGGGGGGGGGGGGGGCGTCACAGCGTGTCATCTGGGGGCAGGGCCACGGGCATGGTTCCAGCCCGGGGGCGTTTCAGGGGCATGGCCGAGGTCTCCGAAACTGCTCCCGGGCCAGGGAATTGCACGGCCGGCGCAGGTGTAACTTGTCAAACAAAGGTGGGGGGGGGGGGGTTAGATAGGGCTGGGGGGGGGGTTAGGTAGGGGAAGGGAGGGGAAGGTGCGGGGGGTGGTGGAAGGAAAGTTCCCTCCGAGGCAGGCTGCGAGGCTCGGCGCACGCAGGCTGCCGATTTTGCACAGCCTTGCGTGTGCTGACCCTGGATTTTAAAGGATACGCGCGTATCTATTAAAATCCGGCGTACTCTTGTTTGCGCCTGGTGCGTGAACAACAGTATGCGTGGGCGTACTTTTTTAAAATCTACCCCATAATTCGCATTTTAAAATTTCAAGAAGCATTTACAGGGGTAACGCAATAACAAATGGCCCCCCTTAGAGACCACCTCGATATGCATGGCTAGAAATTTCTTGCAGTGCAATTGAGTATTTCTAGTAAGATTTGGATATATCCATATCTTTTGGCCATAAAACAAAGATAAACGATTAAGGAAATAACATTTCAATACATTATTTCTATCAGAGTAAAAGGCAAAATTCACCAAAAGAGAGCCTCTTGTTTTTTACTTCAAAAGATTGTGATAATTCCAAGATAGTTGTAATATCTAATGATTTATCTTAAGCTTGAGCATCTTCTTCTATGTCTTCAGTAGAAGATGGCAAATAATAGGCCTTTGTTATTATTGGCATAGCCTCTTTAGGAACCGTCAGTGCTTGAGAAATATGGTTCTTAAAGAGTTCCAATAGGTGAAATCATCCGTATAATGAAAAAGTTCAGAACTCTCAGATTCAAGCTTCTAAACGAGTTTTCCAAATTTTCCAGCTTTTTTGCATGAACTTGCTCTGCTTGAACCAAGGTAGTTTGAACTTTATCTACCAAAGATATCCGGGATTCAAAAGTTTCCAAGTTAGTCACAATTTTAGTTATAGAGACAGTGTTTATTTGCGTTTGATTGTTTGCATCCAGAAAAGCTTTCGTTACGAAGTGACAAAGGCCTCTAAGGTAACCAAGGCGTCCCATACCGATTCCAAGGTGATCTTGGGTGGTTTTATAAAGGGAGGTTTGGTAGAAATAACATTCACCAGCTCGCTAGTACCCCCTAAAACCTCTCCACTTGCAGGCTCTAGGGAGTGTGGTCTAGCGGTTTAAAAAGCCTGACCAGTTCCCAAATGTCCGTCAGGGAAGCTTGCTACACAAGCGGCCCTAAGCCGCACCCCTTCCATGACTTCAGAAGAAGTTTCACTCCCTTCTCGTGCCTCCCGCTCAGAATTCAAATCCCCCCGAATTACCTCATGAAGGGGGGGGGGGGGGTCAATGAGCCTTCAGGTGTCATCAGGAGGGCTTGGGAGGGAGGCACTGGGGTATTTGGTGCTCCAGGGGTTAAGGAGATGGCCTCTGCCAGTAGAGACGGCATTCGCTCCCCACCAGTCTCCACAGCGGTTAGCGCACCCGTTACTATTCTTGGCATTCCTGCAAAAAAAGTTTCAATCCGCGGTTGATTGTTCTCTAGTGAGGGAGAGCTATCTATACTCTCCCTGAACTTAGCCTTCTGCTTCGAATGCGGCATAACAAACAAGGAAAAATCACCAGTAGGGAAAATGGAGAGAGACGTCTTGCAGGAACTCTCAGTAGGCAGCCATCTTGTTCTGCCCCAGGCAAAATTATTTTCATTTCTAAGGAAAGTTTTATAAGCAGATAAAAGGGATGTCTGTGAGTGCTACCATGGCCCCCATTCTAGCCAACTCACATAGCCAAATTTGAAAAACTACATCTTTCATTTCAAACATTTCAGATAAGAAAACTTTTTGTGACAATGGTATGTTAATATTTAAATATTATGGAAAGCAACATATATATTGTTATATGGGATTTTAATTACATTAAAATCCCATATAACTCCTTGCTTGTGCTAAGTATTTATTTATTTTTGATTTTTATATACCGATGTTCCTGTAAAGTATACATATCACACCGGTTTACAAGGAAGAAACTGTTGCCTTGTTGGCGGTTTACATTGAAACATTTAACAATTAACAACAACATGAAGGCGCAAAGAGGAACTTAGTGGAGCTTACAGTGAACATTCATGATTATATAAATATCAATGATGAACTCTTCAGGAACTTATGTATGTAGTATGTAAGTATGTAGTATGTAAGTATGTAAGTATGTAGGAACATCTGTCTGTAATACTCAAGCCTATTAATTTTACTGTAATTTATCTGTGATCCACTATTGTAGCAAACCTCTCATACTGTAATCTGCTTTCAAGTGGCTGACCAACCTGAAAACCGGAATAGGAATCTAAAATTAAATTAAATGATTTGATATTGTGAATACTTTACCTCATACATGCAGAATACAGACAGACCCTCACCAAATACAGAATAAAAAGAGCATACTGTAAGTATGAATAGAAATATAGGGACAAAAACTGAACTGGAAATCACAACAGTACAACAATGGAAAAATAGTATTCATCTGATTTAGTTGCTAGAGTTTTGACTACCCTGGAAAGGGGGATAAAGGAAATGACTATATACATAAAGTTAAAAATATGCAAAATCTTTTTTTGTATGCATGGTGGTGGTTACGCCTACAACCAAGCTTTGTGCTCATTTGTTTGCATTTGTAATTATCTGTGATAATGTTTGCTCCACTGTAACATCACTTTTATCCGATAAACAAATTTCAACTAAAAGTTACCATCCCTCAATAGTAAGGTTTGAAGTCTTGAAGATTGATACAACTGCTCACGTTTCAAACATGAGCTAATTCTACCCCATTTTGTGACATTTGCAACAGGATATATTTTTCCTTGTAATCAAATTAATTTGAACAGAAATACATCTTGTAAATACTAGCATACAGTGCACAGGCATAGCAAATCTAGCATTTACTAGAGCTGGGCTAAAATATCCATTGTATTCTCTGCCCATCTAGGAATTCTCTTAAGGGTAAATTTGATGGATCACAAGAGCAAATACTTAAAATTGGTAAATAAAGTCCCTGATCAAATCAAAGACTTTATTTTCGCCAATTTTTTGGCTTATTGCAATCTGTAATTGTGATCCAGTATCCCTGCATGTAGGTGACTATCTGAATTATGCGTAGCATTAGTAATCACAGCTCCCAACTTTTCAATCCATTTTTAGTATTTACAGTATAAATTGAATATTAAAATTATTAAATTGTAGTGTGGGTTATTATGTTGCATGCCCAAGAATCAAAAATTAAAAAACAGAAAAATAACTACTTGCATGCCATCTTACCTGGGTGAGTTGCCATAGCACTGCCAGTTATAGTATTCTTCCATGAGATCAATAAGGTCCAAAGTAGAATTATAAAAATCAGTGTAGGGAATTATAGGAGAATTAGTGAGACTATTAGCAGCATCTGAAAAGAAAATGTTTCTATTAAGAAACTGTAAGAAAAAGAACCTTTACAATTATTTAACCTAATCACAAAATTAAAGTATTCTGATAGTTGTCCAAAGATTCCAAATGGTCTAGGAAAAGTAGACGAGGTATAAAGCAGTAAGCTAAGTTAAAGGAATAGCCTGACGTTTATCATTAAACATAATCCTTCCATTTGTTCTGTAAAAATTCTCGAAATTTGGTATCCCCACTCAGATGACTAGGGAATCTCCAGAGGCGGGGCAAGTTCTCCCCTGTTCCATCCCCTATATCTACCCAGATCAGCGCGTGGTCAGATATCTCTATGGGTCCAATTCTCACCTGTTGGGCCCTGGAAAGCAAAAAGGAAGAGACCAAAATATAGTCTATCCTAGACAGCGTGGAATGGTCCCTCGACATGTGCGTCACGCTCAGTCGGGTTTAAGGTACGCCATATATCTAGTAATTGGAGCTCGGCACACATATAGGAGATTCCCTTGTCAGACATATCTGGCAGTACCATCGCAGGGTGAGATCTGTCAATGCTGGGATCATGCACACAATTGAAATCACCATCAAAATTAAGGGGCCCTTCATGATTGGCACAAGTGTACTGACCAGGCCCTGGAAGAATGTATCAGTATAGGAATTTGGGTCATAGATATTACAGATAGTGACTTCTCTGCCTTGCAGCTTGCCAATCAATATGCGATATCTACTAGAGATGTGAATCGTGTGCCAGATCGTCTTAACGATCAGATTCGGCTGGGGGGGGGGGGCGGGGAAATCTGATCATTAAGATATGTGAATTGGAATCGTTTCCGATTCCAATTCACATCGCTAATTTTTTTTTTTTTTAGGAAGGCCCGCGCCGCTAAAAAAAAAAAACCCACCCGACCCTTTAAATCGACCCCACCCTCCCGACCCCCCCAAAACCTTTTAAAATTTACCTGGTGGTCCAGGGGGGCCTCGGGGAGAGATCCAGGGGGGCCTCGGGGAGAGGAGAGATCATGGGGGGCCTCGGGGAGAGATTTCCCGTTCCCAGGCATCACCTGTTCTAAAAATAAATGGCGCCGATGCCCCTTTGCCCTTACCATGTGACAGGGTATCCGTGCCATTGGACGGCCCCTGTCACATGGTAGAAGCACTGGATGGCCAGCGCCGGCCATCTTTACTCATCAGCCCCTATTATAGAGTATAGTATAATAGGGGCTAATGAGTAAAGATGGCCGGCGCCATCTTTAAAGATGGCGCCGGCCATCCAGTGCTCCTACCATGTGACAGGGGCCGGCCAATGGCACGGATACCCTGTGACATGGTAAGGGCAAAAGGGCATCGGCGCCATTTTTTTTTTTTAGAACAGCTGATGCCTGGGAACGGGAAATCTGTCCACGAGGCCCCCCGAGGCCCCCCTGGACCACCAGGTAAATTTTAAAAGGTTTTGGGGGGAGTGTGGGGTCGATTTAAAGGGTCGGTTGGGTTTTTTTTTTTTAGCGGCGCGGGGCCTCCCTAAAAAAAAAAAGGGTCGGGAGGGTGGGGGAGGCTAAGGGGAGGTCGATTTAAAGGGTCGGGTGGTTTTGTTTTTTTATCGGGCCATTGGCGCCATTTTAATTAGTGGCAGCCAAAATGGCGCCGATGGCCCGAGAGCGGGAGATCGCGCCGGGACCCCCCCACTGGACCACCAGGTAATTTAACATTTTGGGGGGGTTCGGGAGGGTGGGGGAGGGTAAGGAATTGGTTTTAAAGGGTCGGGTGGGTTTAGGGGTTGTTTGGTGTGCCGGTTTTCCCGCCCTCCCCCAAATAATTCCCGTGCCTTATTTAACGATACAATACAAATGCCCCTGACGATAAATCGGGGGCATTTGTATTGTATCGTGCACTCTAACGATTTAGGACGATTTTAAAATTATCTGACGATAATTTTAATCGTTCAAAAACGATTCACATCCCTAATATCTACCCATTTCACCTGACAGTTGTTGCTGCAAAGTAAACTGTAGGTTCTAATGGATTAAGGTTGCTACTCCCACTTTACGCCCTAAGGCCGGGGTAAAATAACATTGACTGACCCATTGCCTTTTCAATTTTAGGCTTTCTGCAGCTGACAAGTGAGTTTCCTGAAGGGCCACTATCCCCACCTTCTGTCTCTGAAGTGTGCTCAACACTTTTTGTCGTTTAATAGGCGTTCGAATACCTCCCACATTCCAGGATATATACCTTACTTTACCTATCCGGTAACAAAACTATGGCATAACGATCTAAATGCACATTCCACATTCGGGCTAGTGCTCCCCCAGCCTGGACCTCCAACCTGTCTCTTCTCAGGCTCTCTGTGCCGGACCTCTCCATCCCTGCTGCAAGCACAGTGTCGTTCCCCCCCCCCCCTCCCCCGAGCACTCCTTCCCTCCCCCTCTTCAAAACAGTATACACATAATCTCCCGGAGTAAATCGGGCGAGAGATCCCTATTACTTGCGCTCGGGTACTGACCCACCTTCTATAATACGCATCAGGAAAACAATTAAACTTAGAACAGAGCATATACAAACCAATCCCATATAGTAAAAACCTTCTGCCATCAATGGCTACTACCGTGGCAGATAAAGGCATTGCTCAAACCTCTGTGGCTGGTGGTATATACCAAATAATTGAACCAAGGACTCCTCCTGGGAATTAAGGAGAGACCAAACATTCCCATAGGGACTTCTGACAGATTAAGAGATCAGGAATGACAGGGTAAGTTTTTCAACCAGTCAGCTGTCTTTTCTGGAGCCTCAAAAGTGAAGACCTGACCATCCTTCCATATTTTTAACGATGCTGGAAACTGCAGGGCAAACCGAATATTATTATTGTACAAGTTTTTGCATATACTGGAAAAGAGATGCCGCTTGGCCGCCACGGCTGCAGAGAAGTCCTGAAAAATTACTACTCTGTGCTCTTTGTATCTCAACTCAAGTCCTTAATTTTTCGAAAGGCCGTGAGAACTGTAGTCCGTTGGGCCCAGTTGAGAAACCGCGCGATTATCAACCATGGGCACCGGTCATTGTCCCGCCTGGGACCCAGACGATGTGCTCGCTCTATATCCAACTCTCCTTCCAATAAAGGCAAATTTAAAGTACCAGGTAGCCATTCTGCCAGGAAGGAATGTAAGTCACCATCTTGCACGTCTTCGGGGATACCCAGGAATTTAAGATTATTTTGGCGTGTTCTATTCTCGAGATCCTCTAACTTACTGTCTGCCATTTTAATTGAAGACTCCAGAGCTGTAACGCGGGCAGTGAGGGCCTGCTGGTCTTCCTCTACCGCCGAAATCTGACCTTCTGCGATGTCAATCCGCCGGCAAATATCCCTGAGAGTCTCTTTCATTACAATGAAATTTGCACTGATGCCGTCAAATTTATGTTCCAGTGCTGCGACTACAGCCGTAGTCAGCCGCGCTACTGCTGCATCATCCAGATCCGTGCCTTCTGATATTCTCCGGCTGTCAGCCATCTTGGGCTCCACTCCGTTTATTTTTAATTTATCTTTTCTCAGCGGCTTTGCTGACTTTTCCAGCTGGCTGCAGCTGGCAAGTCGAGATGACCGGACTTTCCGCCGTGCAAGACTCCTCCTAGTTCGCGAGGTTTTAATCTGAAGCCCTTAAAATTGTCAGGTTTCGGAGGATCAGCACCCGGAGCCCTGATGAGCATGTCTCACCAGGCTCACGGTATCACGTGATCTCCCCTACCATAAATGTTTAAAAATCCTGCTGGCCGAGTCCCCCACCCCAAATGTCTCCAAAGGGAATAAGTAATGATATTATCAGCACCAGCACTCACCTCCTCCCTTCCCAGGAAATAGAAATATAATATGGCCTCCTCACCCTCCCACAAACACCCCCCCCCCCCCCCCCCCCAAGCCCTCTCACATATCCAGTATCTGATCGCACCATTTGCAGCCACAGGATCGCAGTACACTGTAATCCTGACCACTTCCAGTATTGCTCTGGGAAGCAGTGCTGGAAGCATAAGCAGTCAGCGTTAACTATCAAGTGGCTGGCCTAATGTGTACTTTCTGCTTGCACATTTGTATCTGCTTCAAAAGGAGGTACAAACATATGCGAGCACTAAGTACCTGCTGTGCACCAGTGGCCCAGTTTTCAAAGGGAAGCCCATCAAGAATTAGCTTGCAGGCCCATGGGCAGTTTCAAAATTGCCCCAAATGTGCATTGCCTGTTTTTTGCACTTATCTTATAAGGTACTATATAAAGAATAAAAACAAATTAAGAAAAAGGCACGCACATGCTGTTTTTAATGAAACTGTTACTACCTGATGTTCAGGGTTGTTAATAATGCAATGCAGATAAGGGAAAGAAAGCAAATAGGACGCCCATGATAATAGGATTATCATGGGTGTTAGGACCCTAACGCCCACGATAATGCCATAACGCCCGTGATAAAAAAAAAATGCATCACAAGATGCGTATGCAAATTTTTAAAATGTAATCAAAAGGAAGGAGTTTGAGCGGAGTTTATGATAATGAGGGGTGTTTAACATTGCATGTGATAGCGTAATGCACGTTTTAACTCTGGAAATAACTACACCTTTTTTCCTGGCATTATGTAAATTCCATTTTGGGCAAGGGAAAAGAGAGAGGGAGTAGAGTGGAGGTGGGGAGAGAGAGAAAGAGATAGCACACATATTAGTCAACTATTTATAACACTGTAGGAGGGAGAACTAGTAACTCAAGGTGAGATTTTGATGGTGGTCAAGGGTTTAAGGAGCAATTTTACATGCACATTCAGAGGTGCGAACAGCACAGTACACATCTGTGAAGATTTGATGTGATTTGGAGTGAGGAAAGGTACACAAAGATGAGATTTGTACATTAGCTTGATAGCAGCTAGGTAGAGAGTGCATCAAACTTGGTCACACAAGGTTGCATAAATTTAGACCTATTCTGAGCCAGGTCTACAGTTATCTGGCTAACTTAGCTGGTTATAGTTAAAAATCGACTGAGTTAGCTGGATAATGTAATGCCTCCCAGAAATGCCTCCAGGATGTTGCTACGTTATCCGGCTAAATTTTAGATGGATAATGAGTTACCCGTCTAAAATTTTGCTGGGTAAGTGGGAGAAATATTGAAGTTGGCATTTAATCATATAACTTGTGAATTATCTGGCTAAATGCCATCTGAATATTGGCCCCCCCTTATTTTTTATGCTGCCTATAAGTGAAACTTGCCTTAATCAAATCTTGTTTTTTTGTTTTTGGGGGTTTTTTTTTTTATATATCTTTCTAATTCTGATGGGGCAGTCGAGATTCCACCAGGAATGACAGGTTCCTATTTGTGTATGTCTTCCTGTCTCCCCATTATTTGGGATGCAGCTAAGCCACACAAGTGTTTTAGAATATATTTGAATGGGACACTGTGGTAACTGACATGTGGGTGAGCATTTCTTTGTTTTTTGATCTTGGTTTAAACTGACATTACAACATAAGTGTGCTCTTTGCACTTCTACTGAAATCCAAATGTTAGTGGTCTCAGAAGAGTGACTCATTATACTGGAAGAGGGACAATGAGGATATTTACATCTTCTTATAAGAACATAAGATTTGCCACACAGGGTCAGACAGGGTCCATCAAGCCCAGTATCCTGTTTCCAACACTGGCCAATCCAGGTCACAAGTCCCTGGCAGGATCCCAAGGGGTAGATTTCTTCCTAGCTGCTTATCCCAAAAATAAATAGTGGATTTTTGCAACTCTATCTTAATAATAGTTAATGGACTTTTCCTCCAGGAACTTGTCCAAACCTTTTTTTAAACACAGCTAAGCTAATAGTTTTCACCACAACCTGTGGCAACAAATTCCAGAACTTAATTATGTGCTTAGTAAAAAAAAAAAAAATTCTCTTATTAGTTTTAAATGTATTACTTAGTAACCTCATTGTGTGTCCCCTAAACTTTGTACTTTTTGAAAGAGTAAACAACTGATTAATATTTATTTGTTCCATTCCACTCATTATTTTATAGACCTCCATCATATCTCCTCTCAGCCATCTCTTCTCCAAGCTGAAGAGTCCTAACATCTTTAGCCTTTCTTCAAAGAGGAATTGTTCCATCTCCTTTATCATTTTGGTCCCCTTCTCTTTTCTAAGATATGGTGATCAGAACTGTACACAATACTTAAGATGAGGTTGCACCATGGAGTAATACAGAGGCATAATGATATTTTCTGTTTTATTCTCTATGGTGCAACCTCATCTTAAGTATTGTGTACAGTTCTGAATACCATATCTCAAAAAAGATATAGCAGAATTAGAAAAGAGAAGGGGACCAAAATGTATCAATATATAAAAAAGCAGATGTCCCAGAACAGATCCCTGGGGCACTCCACTATTCACCTTTCTCCATTGAGAAAATTTACCATTTAGCCTACTCTCTATTTTCTATCTTTTAACCAGTTGGCAATTCACAATAGAAAACTGCCCCCTCTCTCATGACTTTTTAATTTCCTAAAATTTCTCTCATGAGGGAATTTATTAGGGATGTGAATCGTTTTAGGACGATTAAAATTATCGTCCGATAATTTTAATATCGTCTTAAACCGTTATGGAACACAATACAATAGAGATTCTAACGATTTATCGTTATAAATCGTTAGAATCGTGAGCCGGCACACTAAAACCCGCTAAAACCCATCCCCGACCCTTTAAATTAAATCCCCCACCCTCCCGAACCCCCCCCCCAAATAACTTAAACATTTCCTTGCCAAATCCTACCTCCTTCAATCCCCCCCCCTCCCGAATCCCCCCCCCCCCAAATGACTTAAATTACCTGGGGGTCCGGAACGGCAGCGGTCCGGAACGGGCTCCTGCTACTGAATCTTGTTGTCTTCGGCCGGCGCCATTTTCCAAAATGGCGCCGAAAAATGGCGGCGGCCATAGACCAACAGGATTCGACGGCAGGAGGTCCTTCCGGACCCCCGCTGGACTTTTGGCAAGTCTTGTGGGGGTCAGGAGGCCCCCCCCAAGCTGGCCAAAAGTTCCTGGAGGTCCAGCGGGGGTCAGGGAGCGATTTCCCGCCGCGAATCGTTTTCCGTATGGAAAATGGCGCCGGCAGGAGATCGACTGCAGGAGGTCGTTCAGCGAGGCGCCGGAACCCTCGCTGAACGACCTCCTGCAGTCGATCTCCTGCCGGCGCCATTTTCCGTACGGAAAACGATTCGCGGCGGGAAATCACTCCTTGACCCCCGCTGGACCTCCAGGAACTTTTGGCCAGCTTGGGGGGGCCTCCTGACCCCCACAAGACTTGCCAAAAGTCCAGCGGGGGTCCGGAAGGACCTCCTGCCGTCGAATCCTGTTGGTCTATGGCCGCCGCCATTTTTCGGCGCCATTTTGGAAAATGGCGCCGGCCGAAGACAACAAGATTCAGTAGCAGGAGCCCGTTCCGGACCGCTGCCGTTCCGGACCGCCGCTGGACCACCAGGTAATTTAAGTCATTTGGGGGGGGTTCGGGAGGGTGGGGGATTTAATTTAAAGGGTCGAGGGTGGGTTTTAGCGGGTTTTAACGATTTTAACGATATATCACGATATTTTACCCCTCCCCCCAACGGCAACAATACGATTCCCTCCCCCTCCCAGCCGAAATCGATCGTTAAGACGATCGAGGACACGATTCACATCTCTAGAATTTATCAAATGTTTTCTGGAAATCTAGATACACTATATCAACACGTTATCCACATATTTATTTATGCCCTCAAAGAAATGTAGCAAATTTGTGAAGCAAGAATTCCCTTGGCTAAATCCATGTTGGTTTTGTGCCATTAAACTATGCCTATATATTCAGCAGTTTTGTTCTTTATGATAGTTTCTACCATTTTGCCTGGCACAGACGTCAGACTCACTGGTCTGTAGTTTCTTGGTTCATGCATGCATGCACGCAGCTGATAATGTATTATTCTATTCCAAGCGTTTACTGTCTGAAAACACACATAAGTAGGCCTTAATTTCTGAAACACAGGACTACTGCTTTGCATTATTTTTATTTTCTTATTTTTTTTAAACAGAAAGTGATTATTTTTATTTGGTGATGTTGGCAAATTTCTACAAGAAAAATTTAAGCTCTGAGCTTAGTTGAAATAAGTGCAGAATTATTTAGAGTTCCTTATTCAAAGACATCTACCCAGATAGCTTGTGAGTTATTTGTCTAAATGCTTACTTTTGAATATCTATGGCATTTATTTGGCTACATTTTAATCAGTTAAGTCATTAGCTGTCTAAAATTTATCTGGATAAAAAAAGAAATGTTCTGGGGGCGAAACTAAGTTATCAAATTAACTTAGCCAATATTAAGCCTTATCCAGTTAAGTTAATTGGACAATTTTAGGCCTGCCTCAGAGGAGTCCTAAAGTTATCTGACCAACAGGCCAACACAGTAAAGGTCATGGGAGAGCAGGTGAGCGCCCGCCCTCCTGGCGTGTGCACAGGCCACTCTCCTGTGCACGCGATTCAGGGGGGACAGACATGTAAATTAGGGCCCGCGGTAAAAAGAGGCGCTAGGGACACTAGCGCGACCCTAGCGCCTCTTTTTTGATGGAAGTGGCGGCTGTCAGCAAGTTTGACAGTCGACGCTCAATTTTGCCGGCGTCGGTTCTCAAACCCGCTGACAGCCATGGGTTCGGAAACCGGACGCCGGCAAAATTGAGCATCCGGTTTTCAACCCGCGAGCTGATTTTAAATTTATTTTTAAATTTTTTTATTATTTTAAACTTTTAGGACCTCCGACTTAATATCGTCATGAGATTGTCAGAGGGTGTACAGAAAAGCAGTTTTTACTGCTTTTCTGTGCACTTCCCTGACGCCGGCAGAAATTAATGCCTACCTTTGGGTAGGCGCTAATTTCTGAAAGTAAAATTTCCGGCTTGGCTGTACATTTTACTTACTGAATCGCACGGGAATAACTAATAGGGCCATCAACATGCATTTGCATATTGCGGGAGCTATTAGTTTCGAGGGGGGGGGTTGGATGCACGTTTTCGACGCGCTATTACCCCTTACTGAATAAGGGGTAAAGCTAGCGCATCGAAAACACGCCTCCAACCGTGGGTTAACAGTGTGCTCCAGCGGAGCGCACTGTACTGTATCGGCCTGCAAGTGTGGTAGAATAACTTTAGCCTTAACTGGTTGGGATCACAGTAGGAGTGTACCACAATGCTAGCAGAAGAAAGGAGTTTATGGAAGTATTGAGTGGGTGGAAGGGTTATGGTTTGGGTAAGAGGCTGGGATGAGGAAGGAGAGGAGGGGGCGTTGATTTCACATTTTTTACAAACTGGGAAAGAGCAGGGGGAGGAAAGGGAAGGGTAAGAAGAGAGTAAAACTTTTATTTTTAAAGTCTACCTGGAGGGGTTTGATGCAAATGGGGTAACAGGCATGAGGCCACAAGCCTACAAGTCATTTCTTTTTTTTCTACTGTGCCAGTCTGCCTTTAGCTGAATAACTAAACTTATACAGCGATATTCATTAGATAGCCAGTTACATTTAAAGTTATCTAGCTAAAGGTTACCGGATAACTTTATTCAAGGATATTCAGCAGGATATTTATCCAGGATAACTTATGCGGCTAACTTTTGATGGATAAGTTGGCCATTTTAGAGTTTATTTTCAATATTAGCCCCTTAATAATTATAATTTTAAAAAATTCAAAATGAAGATATTTGAGTTATGCATTTATAACATTATTCAGTTAATGAGAAAAAAAACATTACTTAGTAAAGCTAGAACTTTGGTTGCTGATGGAATCCACCAGGAACATTTTGGCAATGGTGGAAACTCTTCAGGTTTTGCAGGGAACAGACGTAAAGAAATAAACTGCAGCAATCTGTCTACCAGCTGCTTGAATCTCCTCTGTAATATTCTACAAAACAAAAGTTGTAATTAAACAACTATCAGTATTAAGACAATGATATATGTTATTGGTTTGTAATCTGCGCTGAACAGATTCTAGGAAGTAGCAGAATATAAGAACTTTTAAATAAATAAATACAATGCTGAATAGCTATACTACACAATCACATGTAAGGGAAATACTGCTGAGGTCTAAACTTTTTCAGTTTTGTATAGTAAAAATTGTTCCATTAGGTATAGTCATACTATTTAAAGGAAAATTGGTTCTTACCTGCTAATTTTTGTTCCTGTAGTACCAATGATCAGTCCAGACTGCTGGGTTATGGCTCCCTTCCAGCAGATGGAGTCAGAGAAAAGCTGAAAAGTACCCCCTGGTGTGCCACCTGCGATCCTTCAGTATAATCAATATCAAAGCAGAATGAAGTAAATTTAACAACCAATGACTAGATCAAACAAAATATTAACCTCTTAAACACCATAACTTGTGAAAAAGCTATGTCGTAGTGTAGGTGTGTAATCTTCGAAAAAAATCTGTAAAGAGAAAATACAAGTAGCTGAGCGGACTCTCCTGCATATATACCCATGGGCGGGCATCTGGACTGATCCTTGGTACTACAGGAATGAAAATTAGCAGGTAAGAACCAATTTTCCTTTCCCTGTACATACCAGGATCAGTCCAAACTGCTGGGATGTACCTAAGCTGCCCTAAAAGGGGTAGGACCTGGAGTGTCCCGCTCGAAGCACACTGCTATCAAAAGAATCCACAGTCGAATCCTGGACATCCAAACGGTAATGCTTAGCAAACATGTGCAAAGATTTCCAAGTGGCAGCTCTGCAAATCTCTTGGGGTGACACACATTGGCTTTCTGCCCAGGACGCTGCTTGTAACCTGATAGAATGTGCCTTAAGACCATCTGGCACCAGTTGCCCATGTCATATGTAAGTCGAAGCCACTGCTATTACTAGCAATGGTAACATGGAATAGACTTAGTTTTTGGGTACTTGCCAGGTTCTTATGGCCTGGATTGGCCACTGTTGGAAACAGGATGCTGGGATTGATGGACCCTTGGTCTGACCCAGTATGGCATGTTCTTATGTTCTTAAGAAACAGCGTCTTTCAACCAGCAGGCAATAATAGTCTTAGAAGCCTTACTCCCTTTCTTAGGCCCACTCCATAAGACAAAAAGATGATCAGACAATCAAAAAGGATTAGTCACCTCCAAGTACTGCAAAAGAATCTGGCGGACATCCAATCTCCTCAGATCCTGAGCCTGAGGAGAATTCTTATCCTCATCCGTAAACACCGGTAACTCAACTGACTGGTTGACGTGAAAAGCCTTTGGCAGAAAAGAAGGTACTGTCCAAAGCGAAACTCGAGTCAGAAATTCGCAAGAATGGCTCTCTACAGGATAACGCTTGAAACTCCGAAACCCATCTAGCTGAACAGATAGCTACGAGAAACACCTTCTTAAGTGTTAAATCCTTCAATGTAGCCCATTTAAGAGGCTCAAAAGGAGAACCGCAAAGCCCACGGAGAACCAAATTTAAACTCCACGATGGGCAGACCGTGTGCACCGGCGGGTGTAAGTGTTTGGCACCCTTCAAGAACTGCGCTAAATCAGGATGTCCAACAATAGAAGTACCATCAACCTTACCTCTTAAACAGCCCAAGACCGCAACTTGAACCCGGAGCGAGCTATACGCCAAACCTTTCTTAAAGCCGTCCTGCAAGAATGTGGACAATAGAGGCTTGCCACAGGGACACCTTCAACGTATGACACCAGGAATCAAAAACCTTCCACACCCGAACATAGGTGAGAGAAGTAGATGTCTTTCGAGCATGTAGAAGAGTGGTAATTACTGCCTCCGGGTAGCCCTTCTTCCTAGACAAAAGCGAGCTGCCTGATCGAAAAATACTGGACCCTGCCAGAGTAGATTTGGCAGATGACCCAGGCGCAAGGGACCGTCCACTGCCAAGTTGATCAGGTCTGTGAACCACGGTCTTCGCGGCCACTCCAGAGCCACTAGAATAACCGCTCCCCGGTGGGACTCTATTCACCTTAGAACTTTTCCCACCAGTGGCCAAGGGGGAAACACATAGAGGAGAATGTCGGGAGGCCACGGAAGGACCAGGGCATCCACCCCTTCCAACCCATGTTCCCATCTGCGACTGAAGAATCGAGCCGCCTTCTCATTCAACCGAGTCGCCATCAAGTCCAGCCCCCACCAGCGCATCACGAGTGCCATCGCATCCTCGGACAGCTCCTATTCGCCGGGATCTAGCCTTTGTCGACTGAGAAAATCTGCTTGGACGTTGTCCACCCCAGTTATATGAGACACCGCCAGACGGGCCAGATTGTGTTCTGCCCAAACCATCAATTTGTCTGCCTCAGAGGCTACTGGGTGTCTCTTTGTACCCCTTGACGATTTATGTAAGCCATGGTGGTCGCATTGTCGGACAGGGTCCATACCGCCCTGTGCCTGACAAGCAGAGCAAAACGGCATAGCGCTACGCAAACTGCCCTGGTTTCCAATCGATTTATGGACCACTTGGCCTCCTGAGCTGTCCACTGACCTTGTGCCAAGTGTGACTGACAAACTGCCCCCCACCCAGAGAGGCTGACATCCATCGTCACAACTATCCACTGAGGATTCTCCAGGTCCATGCCCTGAAGCAAGTGATCTGGTACCAACCACCAATCTAGGCTGGACCTGGCCGGTTCTAGCAGTGGTAAGGGCAAATTGAACTCTTCTGACTTGGGGTCCCAACGGGAGAGCAACGCCCTTTGTAAAGGTCTCATATGAGCAAAAGCCCAAGGAACCAGTTCCAGCGTAGATGCCATAGAACCAAGAACTTGTAAATAGTCCCACACCTTGGGTAAAGGAAGGGCCAACAGATGCCTGACTTGGGACAGCAGCTTCTCCATCCTCAGCCGAGGCAGGAAAACCTTGTCCACCAATGTGTTGAAACGTGCTCCCAGAAATTCCAACTCCTGAGATGGGATCAATTGGCTCTTGGCGTAATTGACTACCCAGCCTAGCGAATGCAAACGGCGTAAAACCGACTGAACCGCAACCTTGCAAAGCGCCTCAACTTCGCTCGAATGAGCCAGTCTTCCAGATAGGGATGAACTAAAATTCCTTCCCACCGAAGGCACGCTGCCACTACCACCATTACCTTGGTGAAGACTCGTGGAGCCGTCACCAGCCCGAATGGTAGAGTGCGAAACTGATAATGTTTCCCCAAGACCATGAACCGCAGAAACCTCTGATGGTGTTCGTGGATTCCTATGTGAAGGTAAGCTTCCATCAGATCCAAAGAAGCCAAAAATTCACCTTTGTGGATGGCCGCAATGATGGACCTCAACATCGCCATCCGAAACAGAGGTACTCGCAACGCTTTGTTGACCTTCTTTAAATCTAAAATCGTCGGAATGAGCTCTCCTTCTTGGGGACTACGAAGTAAATGGAATACCGACCGGTCCGACGCTCGGCCGGTGGCACTGAGACAATCGCCCCCAGGGTCTGTAATCGAGACAGAGTTTGAAGAACCATCTGCCGTTTCGTCTGAGACCCGCAGGGTAACACTAGAAAGGGATCCCGAAGAGGGCGAGCAAATTCCAAAGTGAACCATGATTTATAATATCGAGAACCCACTGGTCCTCACAAAATTCCTCACGAAACAGAGAGAGTCGTCCCCCGATCTCCGGCATGGAGGAATGGGCCAGCGCACCTTCATTGGGGAGGGGAGGTTTGCTGGAGGCAAAACCGTGAGAGATTCCGTCACGCTGGGGCTGCTTACCATGAAAGGAATGTGCCCAGGCCTGAGACCTCGCCAACGTCTGTCGAGGAGCAAAGGAGGAGCGCCCTACCTGTACGTAAATGGTGCTGACCCCAAAAACGACCTTGGAACGTGCCGAGTCTGGGCTTGTCTTTAGGCAGCTTGTAAACCTTGTTGTCTCCCAAGTTTTTAACCAGTTGTTCCAGCTCGTCTCCAAACAACAGCTTCCCTTTGAAAGGGAAGGACCCCAGCTGAGACTTAGAAGAAACATCAGCCGACCAGTTACGGAGCCACAGAAGCCTTCTTGCTGAAACTGCCAAAGATATAGAATGAGCCGAGGTAAGAAGAAGATCATATAAAGCATCAGCCATATAGGCAACCGCCGATTCCATGCGGTTCGCGTGTTCAGCCTCTCCCGGAGGAAGCTCCTGAGTTGTGAGCAATTGCTGAACCCAGCGGAGGGTAGCTCTCTGCATAAGGCTGCTACAGACAGCCGCCCTCACTCCAAGTGCTGAAACCTCAAATATTCGCTTGAGTAAAACTTCTAGTTTCCTATCCTGAAGATCCTTGAGAGCTGCCCCTCCCATTACCGGAATCGTGCACTTAGCTATGGCCTTGACGGCCGAATCCACCTTAGGAATCTTGAGAAGATCCAAGGATACCTGGCAGCGGGTAAAGTTTTTCCATAGCCCTGCAAACTCGCAAAGAGGCTTCCGGAACATCCCATTCCCGGGACATAATCTGAAAAGGATTTAGATGAAAAGGAAAGGTTTGAGGAGGAGATCGCAAGCCCGATAAAACAGGATCCCCAGAGGAAGAATCCGTTACCGGCTCAGGAGCCGGAATATCTAATTCTTGCAGCACATGTGGAATTAATGGATCCAGTTCCTCCTTGCAGAACAAGCGGAGCACCTGCGGATCATCGCCCTCCACCGGAGCGGCACTATCCACGTCATCGCTCATATCCCCGGAGGAGAGGTCCGGGATTGCGGGATCCGGAGGAGTGGTGGGAGCTGGGAACCCCCCATTAGGAACTGGCCAAGGAAGCCACATTCCAATAATTCCCTGGTCCCTGGTTTGAAATTCTTAGCTGGAGGAGGAGACTGCATTTCCCAGTCAGCCTCAGCTTCCAAATATGCACTGTTGCGC
This sequence comes from Rhinatrema bivittatum, assembly GCF_901001135.1. Classification (NCBI taxonomy): domain Eukaryota; kingdom Metazoa; phylum Chordata; class Amphibia; order Gymnophiona; family Rhinatrematidae; genus Rhinatrema; species Rhinatrema bivittatum. Next base: position 220,130,006 of record NC_042621.1, on the reverse strand, counting down.
AGCAATACAAACTGGGAAGAAAATGGGTGCTGCCGCTTTAAGGGCCCCCCGTGGGAGGAGCTGAGTCCGGAGGTGGAGCTAAGTCAGGCTGTGCAAAACAAGGTCTTTGAGGGCTCAGAGAAGATGTGGAAAACGGAGGGAGATCTCCTCTCTCCGAGCCCTGAAGATCGGGACCTGAGCCAGGTAAGATGGCCGCCGTTCCTGCCCCGACTGGGGGCGGGGCAGGCCTCTGCCGCTGAGATGATTGACTGCTCCCCGAGCCATGGGAGTGCGGCACAGCTGACTTTGGCATCAAAATCGGCTGCTGCGAGGGCCCTCGCCCCCGGGAATACATCGGGAGCAAAGGCCTTCGGGAATAGTCGTGGCGCCAACTCCCCACAAGCCTCACAACGGGACCCACACGGCATGAAAAACGCGTGAAAAAATGCAAGAGCAGGAGGGTGAAGAAATCCACCCCTTCTGGAGCCCGGGTGAAAAATCGGCAGGCTAGGGCTGAGTAAAATAAGGTAAAACCCGCCCATTTCAGTTTTAAACTTTTTTTTTTTTTTGTCAGTCACCAAACAGGGGGATTAGCTTCCCTGCATTCACTGCACAGGCATACACACCCACCAGAGGAACTATATCTTCTCTGGGTCTGTATAGGGGAAGAGGGATCGATCCACCGGTAAATCTCCCCCCAACTCACCGGGTAAGGAACCAGTCTCCAGGTATAGAGGCCATAGGACACTGCCTAGCCTTGCCTGCCTTTAGAGAGTGTTCAGTATGCTGATGTTTATGATTTTCACCCTTTTTTTTTTTAAACTTACAGTACGTTGATCTAGCCAGAGGTATAAGGAAAAGACAATTAGGAAAACCTTCCTAAAACTAATTAATTGAGCAAGGATCAGGACCGCAGGTTATGCCATCCTCTCATCTGCTGGAGCCAGAGAATACAGAAGGATCGCAGGTGGCACACCAGGTTATCTAGGGGGTGCTTTTCAGCTTTTCTCTGACTCCATCTGCTGGAAGGGAGGCATAACCCAGCAGTCTGGACTGATCCTGGTACGTACAGGGAAACAGACAATTCAACGCAGATATATTTTAGTTGTTATATCCTTTTAAAATGTGTATATGAACTTCACTGCACAGATCTCTAATCTTAGCAAGCTACAAAAAGCAAAAAAAAAAAAAAGCAATAATTTGTTATACTATATATTTGGTTGTTTTCTTGAATCTTCATTTGAAAACTATGAAAAGAAAGAGGCCAGAAAGTTTACTAGAGTGATACAAGTAAACAGAACCTTTTCCTCCTGCACAAGAGTAGCAACTAAGTCATGACTACTAGCAGCTCATTGATAATACACTCAACCACTCCTCAAGCTTCCTTAGACTATTTCTCATTCTTTTAACCCCCAAAGGATGTTGTCCAGTCTGCTGCAGATCTTAATGTCATCTGCAAACAGACAAACTTTTTCTGCTAACTGTTCCACAATATTGCACACAGAAATATAGAACAGAATGAGCCACAAGCAAAGCCCAAGGCACTCTAATCACTACCTTTCTACAGAGTGAACTTCATTTACCTAATGATTCAGCTCAATTATTTATGAATATTACTTTATGCTTCTGTAAAGTTAATATTTAACCTAAGACCATTAACTTAAGAAATACGCTTGGGCTATATTTTTAAAACTTTTTGCCACCAGAATGAAATGTGAAAATCTTCTTCCCAAATATATACTTACTTTTTAAACCAGTGAACTAGGAAATGATGGTCAGCTTCTGCCAAGGTGGCTATCTGCCTTAGCAGATGAGCATAGATGACATATGTAGAAGTACTATTAAACTGAGGGTTCTGGAGAAGTAATAAAGATTTTTAAAAAATCAACACTCAGTAACTTTTAGAAGACTTCAAACATTCAAACTCAATTTATTGTAAAAAGATTACATAAAATTAAATAATGTGATTTCTTTTTGTCAAAACATTTTATTTATTATTAACAAAATTGCTTATGTGTAATGATCATTCTTGGGCAGCATGAAAATCAGCCACACAACTAGGAATGTCATCTAATGGAACCAATGCGCAGCATTTCTTAGCTAGCTCTAGGGAATCCTAAAGAATAATTGGTTCTTGCCTGCTAATTTTCGTTCCTGAAGTACCACAGATCAGTCCAGACTCCTGGGTTTTGCCTCTCCTCCAGCAGATGGAGACAGAGAAAGTTTTACTGCCACTGCCACATAACACGAGGTGCCACCTGCAGTTCCTCAGTATTGATCTGTACCCAAGTCAAAAGTAGAACAAATACCAATACCATATGTAACTAACACCCCCTGAATGAGCAGTGTGAAGTGGAAAACCTGGAACAGATAACGGCGCCCACACACAAAACCCATGTAGAACTAACAAAACCTGTGCCATTCTTCAAAGTAATTAGAATAACAGATTGAGTGGACTTTCCAAATTTCCCTTTCCTCCAGTGGGTGGGACTCTGGACTGATCTGTGGTACTATAGGAACAAAAATTAGCAGGTAAGAACCAATTTTCCTTTCCCTGTATGTACCCAGATCAGTCCAGACTCCTAGGACGTACCAAAGCTTCCCTAAATGGGATGGGACTGCGAGGGTCCCGCTCGAAGTACATTCTCACCAAAACCCATGGCCTCTGGGGCCTGGACATCCAAATGGTAATGCCTGGTGAAAGTGTGCAAAGATTTACAAGTACATAAGAACATAAGAAATTGCCATGCTGGGTCAGCATCCTGTTTCCAACAGAGGCCAAACCAGGCCACAAGAACCTGGCAATTACCCAAACACCAAGAAGATCCCATGCTACTGATGCAATTAATAGCAGTGACTATTCCCTAAGTAGCTGCCCTACAGATTTCTTGCAGTGAAACTTGCTGACACTCGGCCCAGGAGGCCGCCTGAGAATGGGTAGAATGAGCCCTTAAGCCCTCAGGGACAGGGCAACCCTGACAGATGTATGCAGAGCCAATAGCCTGTTTCAACCACCATGCGATTGTGGCTTTTGACACCTTATGACCCTTTTTTGTACCACTTCATAGCACAAAAAGATGATCTGACAAGTGGAAGCTGTTAATGATCATATGGTACTGCAACAACGCATGTTTCACATCCAAACGCCACTTTGTACAATCCCGAAATGAATTGGTTTAATGACACCTTCCGATTTCACCAATCTAATAAACCCACTAGACACATTCATCTTGCCACCATGCCCACCACCTCGCCCAAACTCTACAAATTAACCTCCACGAGAGCCCGTGCGCTATCGATCGCCGGGCCTATCCTCTGGAACACAATGCCAGTCGAACTTCGCCAAGAAGAATGCTCAAAAACTTTCAAGCGAAAACTTAAGACCTGGCTCTTCACCAAAGCATACACTTAAATTCTCCTTGCTCTCATCTATGTTCCCCCCTTCTCTGTTCCCCCCTCGACCTTGCTTTTACTAATAGTGGGTGAGTCTCCCCTCTCGTCCTGGCTTTTCACTAAAGCATACACCCAACCTCCCCTCCCTCCCTTCTGTGTTACCCTACCACCCTTCCTATCTCTCCTCCCCCCCCTTCTCCTCTCCTTCTCCCCCTCCCTGCACAATTGTTAAATTATGTTATTCCCTATAATTGTACATATTGTATATACCTGCAAACTTTGCCTACAATAATTTATTAACCTAACTTTTTTCTTCTGTCACTTTCCCCCCTCCTTGTTTCCTCTTTTACCCTTTTGTAAATATGTTATTTTAATTTTAGTTTAAATCTTTATTTCCCCTACCTTTCCTTTACTCTCTAGTTATAATGTTTCAATATGTTTCAATTGTATAATGTTAAACATGTTCGATGTAAAGCGCCACCACAGGCACTAGTTTCATGTTACGCTGTGAACCGATGTGATATCATTGATGAATGTCGGTATATAAAACTTCTAAATAAATAAATAAATAAATAAACTCTTTGGCCTGAGGCATAGTAGGATTCAAACTGGGGAAGAACAGGAGCTCCACTGACTGATTTAAGTGGAACAACGAAACCACCTTCGGCAGAAAGCAGAGTTGCTTACCTGTAACAGGTGTTCTCATGTGAAACTCATCTGTGAGGACTACCATCCTGCTTGTCCTGGGAGAAAAGAAAGTACCGTCCTCAAGGAGACCCCAGAATCTGAAAACCTTCAAAAAGGTTCTCTGCAAAGGCCTGAAGCTCTGAAATCTGATGAGCCGAGCAAATTGCCACCAAGAAAACCACCTTCAAAGTGAGATCTTTCATAGAAGCCTGTTTCAAAGGGAGCTGTAAACATACTTTTAAAGACTAGGTTAAGGCTCCAAAAAGGACAAGGTTTCCGAACCCGAGGATGCAAATGTTTTGCTCCCCAGAGAAAACGAATGACATCTGGATGGGCAGCTAGAGTCGCTCTTCAAACCTTCCCTCGAAAATAGCCCAAAGCTGCCACCTGAACTCTGAGGGGTGGATTTTAAAAGGGTTATGCGCACCGGCTTGAAAAAAGGGGCGGGGTGTGAGCGATCCAGGGCGGGGCAGGGTCCTGGCCAGAGGCCTCCGAAGGCCCACTCGGCTGGCGCATGCAACCTACGCCTGCCCAGAGGCAGGCGCAACTTAAATAATAAAGGTAGGGGGGGGGATTTAGGTAGGGCTGGGGGGGCGGGTTAGATAGGGGAAGGGAGGGGAAGGTGGGGGGCAAAAGGAAAGTTCCCTCCGAGTCCGCTCCGATTTCATGTTATTAAATCAGGCGTAGATTTGTGTGCGCCGGGTTGTGAGCACAAATCTACACCCGCGCGTAGATTCTAAAATCTGGCGCTGAGGGAATTAAAGGATAACCCCTTTACTAGACCATTTTGCAGAAAGGCTAGAATATGTGCCACTGAGACCCACAAAGGATCAACACTTCACTCTGTACACCAGGCCTCAAAAACTCTCCATGCCCTCACATAGGTCAAGGGGGTAGAAGACTTCCTAGACTGTAAAAGAGTAGTGATGACCCCCTCAGAATAACCCTTATTCCTTAATCACTCCCTCTCAAAAGCCAAGCTGCTAGACAAAAGCGAGCCTCCTGATCTGAAAATATGGGGCCTTAGCATAGAAGATTTGGCAGATGAGCTAGCCTCAACGGACTATCCACTGCTAGGTTGATCAAGTCCGCAAACCAAGGACATCTCGGCCACTCCAGTGCTACAAGGATCACATGCCTGGATGGACCTCTATGCGTCGCAAAACTTTGCCCACTAGCGGCCAATCAGAAACGCATCAGCAGGACATTTTTCGACTAAGGCAGAACTAGGGCATCAACCCCTTCTGCTCCTCATTCTCTTCTTCAACTGAAGAACCGCAGGGCCTGGGCATTGCGGAAAGTTGCCATCAGATCCATGTAAGGCCTGCACCATCTGCGACTGATGAGGCGTATTGCTTCCTCTGACAGATCCCACTCTCTGGGGTCCAGATGTTGCTGGCTCAGAAAATTTGCCTGTACGTTGTCTGTGCCAGCTAAGTGAGAGGCTGCCAACAGTGATAGATGCTGCTCTGCCCAGCTAATTAATTCCTGGACTTCCTGAGCCACTGTTCGACTCTTGATGCCTCCTTGTCGGTTGATGTAAATACCATTGTTGCATTGTCCTAAAATACTCTCACCAGCTTCTCCCTCAACAGAGGCAGAAATGCCTGTAGTGCTACACGCACTGCTCTCTGCCACAATCAATGGTACCGGGGCCCCTGGGACTCTCTGGACCTTCGCAGCCCCCACTGCCTGAGAAGGTCTAGCACTTTTTGCCAGCCTTGGGCATACCGAAGCCTCCTGCTCGGGTCTACGCCACCCCACAGCTTTCCTAGCCTTATAAGCCCTGGGCAACAGCAGGACAAAACAGCAGGACATGTTCTTCAAGAACAAAATAACTGATGCCTTCAACACCCCCTCGCTCATAGAAAATCAAATATCAACAAATAATATAACCCCATGGTCTAATTTCGAATCTATCTCCACCATGGAAACAGAAAAAATGCTGAGAAAAATAAACCCAGTGCGCCATGACCTGGACACCATCCCCACTCGAGAGCTAAAGGAAATCGCTCACTCCATAGCTCTGACAGTCGCAGAAATTATCAATAAATCCCTCGATGAAGGCAAGCTTCCTACCAAGCTAAAAATCGCAACAATCAAACATATACTAAAGAAGAAAAACCTTAACCCAGATGACATGAACAATTACCGCCTAATATCAAACCTACCCCCTCCTTGCTAAATTGACTGAGAAAGCTGTCCTAAAACAACTCAATGAACATCTTGACAACCACAAAATACTACATCCCACCCAACACGGCTTTAGGAAAAACCTCAGCACAGAAACCCTACTGCTCAACCTTTCCAATAATATACTAAGAGGTTTCGATAGTAAAATAGGCCACTTACTGATCCTCCTCGATCTCTCTGCAGCGTTTGACACAGTTGACCACAAGAGGTTAATATCCAGCCTAGAAACCATTGGGCTCGCAGGCAAAACCCTAGGCTGGTTCACTTCTTTCCTAAAAAACAGGTACTTCAAAGTCTCCATCAACAACAACTCATCCGAAGCCATCCCCCTTGAAACAGGAGTGCCACAAGGGTCTGCTCTCTCGGCCATACTCTTCAATATTTACCTATTACCCCCTATGCAAACTCTTATCAAGCCTAGGCATAACTTACTACATGTATGCTGACGACATACAACTCCTCATTCCAATCACTTCCACCATAGAAGATGCAATGTCGCTAGCAGCCTCACAGCTTGATGCAATTCGAAATATGCTAAACCACCTAAAATTATGTTTAAACATGAGCAAAACTGAATGCATTCTAATCGTAAGAAAAAACTCAGAACCAATAACCACACCACCCTTCCAAATTGATAACATCTGCATACAACTCAAAGATAACATAAAAGACCTTGGCATTTGGATTGACAGTGAACTAAACTACAAAAAACACATTGGAACAAAAACAAAAGAAAAAGGTTACCATAAACTCCAAATACTCAAACACCTAAAACCAATGCTTCACCACCATGAATTCAGAACCGTCTTACAAGCCCTCATTTTCACCAGCCTTGACTACTGCAACTCACTCTTGATAGGGCTACCTAAAATGGCCTTAAAACCACTTCAACTTCTACAGAATGCCCTGCCAGAGTCCTAACTGGTAAAAAGAAATCAGACCACATCACCCCCGTGCTCAACAGTCTACACTGGCTACCGGTAGAAAAAAGAATCGAATTCAAAGTCCTAACAATTCTACACAATGCAATTCACAAAGCAGACAACACAGCTCTTGACAATGTCATACATATACACAGGGCACAACGTACGACCAGGTCAACAAGTAAATTACATCTAGATGTGCCATCTTTACCACTAGCCAAATTGTCCTCCACAAGAAACAGAGCCATTTCCATCGCTGGCCCGAAATTATGGAACTCTCTACCACAACACCTGAGCTCACAAGAAAACATTAAATCTTTTATAAAAGAACTCAAAACATGGCTTTTCAGTCAAACATTCAAAGATGGCATTGGATAATACCACAGATCACACCTATTACATATACTTTTCGGGTATGCAATATCATTCCAAAGACTATATCACTTACTCACTGAAACCTTTTCGATTATCACCCAGTATCAATTCATTCCCTATACATGTTTTGAGCACAGATATACACCTCATTATATTGTAGATATTGATTGTAATAAGTTGTTGTTTCGGAACCAGTTCCAGTTACTGTTAAATGCTTTAGATGTAACAGATTGTTGTAAATGTAAACCGGAGTGAAGGCAGTTTTTGCTATACCTCGGTATATAAAAACTTCTAAATAAAATAAATAAAATTGGAAGAAAACATGGAGGCGGCATCCGAATCCTCCAGGAGATTCTCCTCACCCCCCTGAGAAAGGTCCATCAGCATCCTGACCTCCCCCAGAGGTCCTAACTACTGGGGATAAAGGAGGAGGGAAATCCCCCTCCCCATCTGCAGCTCACGATGCAGTCGCGAATGTAGACAAAATGCCTGCCATTCCCGCACTCAGTGGGAAGGGGTCATCTACAGGCTGCGTCACTGGAGACAGCCTCCCAGGCTCGCGGAACCAGGTCGAAGTCACTGTGATAATCCTGAAGAGCCCTCTCGGGGAAGCACCGGGAACATTGGCCATTGCGCGCGTCTCCACACACTTGCAGCACAACCCTCGCAGCATCAAAAATGGGTGCCAAGCCATCTAACTAAAAAGCTGTTGGAGAAATATACAAAGGAAATTCAGAGCTGCCAGATCAGAGAAAATACTACAAGGGTAAGCCGGAACAAGGCTTGCCAACCCACAGCAAAGCCCTGATATATATATATAATTTTTTTTTTTTTAAATAAACTTTAATCAGGCCACATAAATTTCTTCCCTAAAGAAGAGTGGTAATAGGCTCTGTCCATCCTTCAGAGTGAGGGACTGGGACCACAAATTTTCAGCCCTGTCCAGCGATCCCCTGCTTGTCCGCCTCAAAAACCAGGGGGGATGGCCCCACCAGGACCTACTAACCCCCTGAGAGGCAATCTTTCCTTCTCCTTAAGACTCTATTTTTCTTTTTTTTTTCCAATCTCAGACTGCAAGCTTTGCACCTCCACCATCTGCTGGAGACAGAGAAATACTGAGGAACTGCAGGTGGCACCTCGTGTTATGTGGCAGTATCAGTAAAACTCTCTATATCTCCATCTGCTGGAGGGGAAGCAAAACCCAGGAGTCTGGACTGACCTGACGTACAGGGAAAATGCTTTTCCTGACAGGTTTGGACCTTCCTGCTCAGCCACCACAGGGTCCCGACTTAGTGCTATAGAATCGTTTAAAGAATTCCAGCTCCATAAGGGGTGGGGGAGGGAGGGGAAGAAGGATGGATATGTGTGGCTGATTATCCTACATCTTATAGAGAACACTCGTTATAGGTAAGCAACTTTGTTTTCTGTGAGGATGAGCAAGATTAATCAGTCACACAAGTGAGAATCCCTGGTAAAGGATTGCCTTACAGCAAAAAAAAAAAAAAGGAACAGCAGCAGCAAAAAGGCTCCGAATGGGTGGATAATATAATTTTGTTGGTGCAACCCATAATATTTTCTATTTAGCATTATCTATTTTTATTAAGACGACAACCAAATGTAATATCAAGGGCCAAAGGGTGGATGGAGCTGGATTTTCCCTCTCAAAGAGACTCCGGAGAACACCTGTGGCATGATAACTTTCTTAACAGACTATATTCAAATGAATATAGCCAGTTAAATGGCCATATATCTAAAAAAAAAAAAAAAAAAAAAAAAGTCCCACCCAGCCAGTATATATTTAAAATCTACCCTGCCAGGCTGAGCCCCCATTCTGACACCCCTCCAACTTTAATTTAAAAATAAAAGTATGACAATTGACACCAGCCTCCTCCCTCCCCAGTTAAGCATAATATACCCTCCTCCCCCCTCCCTCCCCACCCGATGCCTAAGTTAAGGCAATCTCCGAAGCTTCCAATAGCAACACTGAAAGTATATGCTACCAGCATTGATGTCAGAGATTCCTCTAACCTCAATGCTGGTAGTATATACTTCCAGTGTCACTGTCAGAGCAATGCTGGAAGCTGCTGGGTTATAGTACAAACATACCGAGATGCTGGGCCCAGATCAGCTTTACATAAGGCACCAGGTACGGTAGGTAGAAGATTTAGGGTTGGGGAATGGAAGCTGAGGTATTCTGATTACTAAGACTGGATATCAATTTTAGTTTTTATTAGTTTTGTCCTTCCATTGTTGTTTTTGTTGTTATCTAGTTTTTATATTATACTGCTCTGGTTTTTTTTTATTTTATTATGAATGTACTGTAAGTAAACCGTTTTAATTTTTATATTGTAAAAGCGGTATATAAACATTTTTAAATAAATAAATAAACAAACTGGGGAGTGGTGGAAGCAGGATAGCACCGACCATCACATGATTATTTTTAAATTAAACTTGTAGGGGTTTGGGGGAGGGAGTTCAGCATGGCAAGGTAGATTTCAAATATATTGGCTAAGAGTCAGGGAAGTAGGCATCAGGCCTCTGCAAGACCTTTTATTTGTTTTTGTGTATGATCACTTAAATTGGCTATAATCTTTTGAATATAATTGAGGTATGCCTTAAAGTTATCCAGCTAATTCAGGGCCCTATTTACTAAGCATTTTTCCCATAGACACCAAATGGGAGAAAACCTTTAGTAAATGATCTCCTTAGCCAGATACAGATGAAAATTGACTAAATTAGCCAGATAACTTTAACCCGCTCTGGAATGCTTCTTTTTTTACCCAGGAACATTTTAGCCCAGTGATAATAGGTGGGTATTTCAAAGTAACTTTAGATCTGAGAATAGATTATTCTAAAGGAGGAGGAGAAGATGTCACTGAACAAACAGAGGTTGATCATATAGAAGAGAATTAGATCTGTGGAATATTTAGAGAGCTTATAATCTCCATTTGCAGAGACTTATTTTTTTTCTTCCATCCACATAGGTCATATTTAAAGAAAACAGAAATAGGTAACATAACTGTCAGATCATGCTATGGTGTTTATAGAAATATAAGGAGGGATACAAGGGGAACAGACTTTAAATGAGGTTATGTTGGAAGATAGGGATACAGGCCAGGAGATAAAGGAAACTGTGGAATACAACAGAAAAGTTAACTACATTATAGTATAGGATGGCTTTAACGAATATAATAAGTAAACTGATACAACTAGCAGCAAGGAGGAAGAGGAAGAAAAATAAAGAAATGGAAGACCTTAAAGGGAAAATTCCACAAGCAGGAGAGTTACTCAAGAAAGGAGGATCCAATAAGGTGCTAAGGGAGCTTACAAAGTAGGGAAAGCAGCAACATGACAGATGAAATTACTTTCAAATAAAGGAAAGTCAGACAACAATATTATGAGAGAAGATAAGCTAGAAATTTCTTTTTGCATAGAAGCTCATAAAGAAAGCTATATAAAACTATGTAGGTGAAGTGAGAGAGAAGGGAGGACAATTTGTATTTAAATCTGCTGAAATTCACAAAGGTTTTGCAGATCATTACCAAGAGCGCTACTCGAAAGAGAAAAAGGAGGAATAAACCAGGTAATAGGGCATTTGAACTCTATCAATCTATTTGTCTTGGGTTCAGAGGAAATAGTTCCCAGATAGGGAAATCTCCCAGAAGGAAATTGTGGACTATGTAAGAAGAATGAAGTTAGGAAAGGTACCAGGAATGGATGGGGTAAAAGCAAAGCCTTATAAGATATGTGCAGAGGAAGTAGCAGCCCCACTGTATAAGCTATTTAATTTAATCAGGGGAGGTATAGACATGCAGAACAATATGCAGAGACAATAAGGAGAAATTACTATTTACCTGACAATCTTCTTTCCTCTAACGAAGGCCAATCCAATGTCACTATGCCACCGTGAGACAAGAAGGCGCCCGCAAAAGCATGAAAAACACTGCCACACCCTACCAAGCGGCCAGAAGATCCAAGCCTGGGACTGGGGCTTAGCCAAAGGCTGCTTGCCCTACCGAGCCTGTGCTGCCTCTGCACCTCACTAAACTCCTCAGAGATGTAAGCAGGAAAAGCGTCGACCACCAAAGCCGAGGGAGGAAGACCCAGTAAGGACAAGATAGGGAAAAGAAACTTGGAAACCTAGTCTTTCGTCAACTTTGTCTTATGTTTTGATTTACCTGAGCTCAGCCCTCCTTGGCTGAAGGCAGGAACGGGTCTCTGGCAATGGGGGGAGAGGGTAAAAGCCTCTCTTGGCCTTCAATTGCTTTTTTTTTTTTTTTGGGGGGGGGGGGGGGGTTATGTCCATGCCTAAAAAAGGCTACCGGACTCAGGGCACTCAACTGAGGGAGGGACCCACCGGTATCACCTCAGGAGGCAATCAGTGCTATCCAGCTTCTCATTTTCTCCTGAAATTCTTCACTTCTTTCCTTTATATTTTACTGCAAGCAATCTCCAATAGGGAAATGCATGTGAGGACAGATCTATATGTCTATGATGACAACTTTTACTCCGTCTCCATCTGCTGGTGGAGGTGCACAACCTCTCTTGGGAACTTTAGATCTCTGGATGTCCTAAGATTGTGGTGGATTAGCAGGTGAAGAAGAAGGTTGATTATTGCACACAAACTTTCTCCTCTCACACACACATGCTCTTATTCAAACACACACACATGTATGCTTACAATTTCCTCTGGAGCCAGCTGCTGAGAAGGGAAAGGATCACTGCTTGCAGGATGCAGGCAATGCAGCTGCGTATGCATCGGCAGTCAGGAGTCACAATTTAAACTCATAAGAGCCAAATGTGGCTCGTGAGACACTGGTTGGCCATCCCTGATATATATACAGTATAGATAAATGCTTATCTTTTTCATATCTTACAAAGAGTCTCAAAAATACATTACTCAGTGCTAGGGTAGATGGTGAACTGGGGGTGCCAAATGTGATGTGATGATATAATATGAGCCAAATTAAGAACAAAGTGGATTGGAATCAGAAAAAAAATAGAATGGTGAAAAATGAGCAATTAGAAATGAATATGGTTCCTATTGGTTAAATCTTTCTCTATTACATTTTCTCTCTATGCACATTTTTAATAGCAGAGAGATTAAGGATTTCTTGTTCCTGACAACTCCAGTTGAGAGGTTAATGATTATAACTAGCAGCAAATCATCTAGCAAACAATGATGCAGAGATTGGTTAAGATATGAAACCACCTTTCCACCTTTAATATAATCATCTTTGATGGGTTTTTTTAAATATCTTATAGGCAGAACAGTCACAGTTATTGAAAACGTGTAGGGGAAAAATATAATTTTGGAGTTGTTGTTAACAAGAAGTAAAGGCAAAAGGGTGTTGTCAGAGCTGAATTTAAAGCAAAGATAATATTTCAGGGACATAAATTCACGGGGGCATGGAAGAGAGAATTAGAATATGCTTTAGAGGAAGAACAGTGGGAATAAATTCAGATGAACATGAACAAAACTTCAAGAATACCGGAGAATGGTTACAAGGTGATGTACAGATGATAACTTGCAACCCAAAGGCTATATAGGATATAACTTGAAGCTTCGGAAAGGCGTTGGCAGGGTGTGGGGAGGTAGGTTTTATGTTGCACATTTGGTAGGGATGCTTGAAACTTCAATATCCTGGAAAAAGATACAGGAGGTGATAAGACACTATGCAGATTAAGACTCCATGGAAACAAAATATTTTATGTTAGGTATGTCTGCTCCAGAAGCCATCATAAAAGAGAAAATACTTGTGTCTTATCTGCTTGGAGCAGCTGGATGCAGTACACTGGCAAAATGAAAAAGAAGAAGAATCACCTAGTCAGATGGATTGGTTAAACGGACTACAAGAGACAGATACCATGGAGAAACTGACTTGTGAGCAGAAAAATAAAAGATCAGAGGTCTGTGGCAAAAGTTCTGGGAGAATGTGTGAAAGGGAGGAATTTGGGAGACACCATGCGAAGGGACATGATAACAATCAGAGTGACCAATAGCTCTGGAAAGGATTGAGCAGAAGCACAGATTTCCATTTCTATTTTATGTTACAGTTTGGGTTTAAATTCTTTTGGTTGACTAAATTTCATCTTAAGGGATCACTACGCTTAAAGGGATAAAATGTCTAGTGATGCAAGGATGCTTACTCTACATAAGAACATTTAACATTTTGCTTGTATACTTTTCTGAGAAATGCAAATAAGTATTTTAAAGTAAAAAGAAAAGAAAACCTTTTCTTTTTTAGGGGGAAAAACCTTTTCTTTTTTAGGGGGGAAAACGCGTTCAATGACATCCACAGAGTAAAAAGGAAAAAGGGGGCCCCACGTGACAGTAACTGGGCTTTTCCAAAGCTCCCTAAAGAAATGCTCCATGTTGGCACCTTCAGAGGAAATCACGCACTCATTTGGTTAATTAATCCTGCTTGTCCTTAGAGAAAAGTAGTTCTGTAAATGCAACCTATTTCAGATTTTAAAGGTCTTACCTGTAAAAGTATAAAATAAGCCCTAAGATCATCTTTTGTTCGTGGCCTGAGAAGAAAAAGTAGAATTATAATGTATTACATTTTAAGATATGAGTAACACAAACTGCATTCATTATCCTGGCCTCCAAGGCCACAAGTTCACAAATAATGAATCTTGTTCCTCCAATTTACTTTCCTTTTGTGAGTAATATCACCACCAGATGATTATTTAGAGAGTGAAGTGTGCTTTTATTTTTACTGGTTAGAAATAAAACCAGAAATGTTTTAAATTGTCTTCAGTTTACTCTCAAGGTTTCACCAAGCAAAAAAGCAGAGGTTAGAGACTTCTGTCACTACTCTATGAAAAAAAACAAAAAACTGCTTCTTTTTTAGCTAAATCCACCCAGAGTCAAAATTTACATCCTTATGCCACATTCCATTTAAACTTATACAACCATTTCCTTTTCATTTTTTTTTTTACCTTGTTTATCATTATCAAATCATCTCAAACATGTCATGGAACCGGTAATAGAGTAATGAAAAAAATACAATTATCACATCACGTAAGAACTAAATCTCAATCAGGATCTGATAAAGGAAAAAAGGGGGAAAAAAACAGAACACAATTTTCAAACTATGCATTTTGGGCCAAAGTCTATAGGTAGTTTTTACTTAAAGATTTTGCCCTATATTTTAAAGAAAATTACACATATAATTTCCTTTTCAAAAGTGTCATAAATACCCCTGGATATATGCAGTTGATTTTGCTTCAATACTTTTTTATTAGAAAACAATTTGCATAATGTTGAAAAATGCAATCAGTGCATGTTATTTTCCATTTTCTTCCCACAATCAAAACATGTGCTTTTAGCTGCACTGACGGGCTGATGCAGTAAAGTACACTCAGGCTGAGCGCACTGTTAGCCCCCATTTGGCTGCGCCTTTTCGACACGCTATTTTTACCCCTTATACAGTAAGGGGTAATAGCATGTGGAAAACGCGCGGCCACCCCTCCCCCCCAAACCTAATAGCGCCCACAACATGCAAATGCATGTTGATGGGCCTATAAGTTATTCCTGCGTGATTCAGAAAGTAAAATGTACAGCCAAACCGCACATTTTACTCTCAGAAAAACGTGCAGGAGTTAATTTCGGCCGGCACCAGGGAAGTGTACAGAAAAGCAGAAAAGTGTACAGAAAAGCAGAAAAAACTGCTTTTCTATATTAAGTCGGAAGCCCCAAAAATAAAAAAATAAATTTAAAAATTAAAATTAAAAAAAATTAAAAATCTGCCCGCAGCCTGCGGGTTGGAAGACGGACACTCAATTATGCCAGCGTCCGTTTTCCGAAATCGTGGCTGTCAGCGGGTTCGAGAATCGACGCTGGTAAAATTGAGCATCGGCTGTCAAAGCCGCTGACAGCCACCGCTTCTGTGAAAAAGGAGGTGCTAGGGACGCGCTAGTGTCCCTAGCGCCTCCTTTTACCTCGGGCCCTCATTTGCATTTTTTGTTTTTCTGAATTGCGCACCCAGGAGAGTGGCCTGGGCGCTCGCCCACTCTCCCGCAGGTTTTTCTGTATCGGCCGTGAGGGCAACTTCTAGATGGTCAATTTACGCAAGTGAATCACAATATATCTGCATAAATGACTTTCAAAGTTGACTTCATTATATCTAGCACCACATATTAAGACATTTGAAGTCTCCCTCACTCCCGCCAATGACGAGGACTCGTCAGCATGTTCACATCAATTACATTCAAGGGCAACAGAAAAAAAAAACCAACCCCCAAGACTGGCTTATTTGACTTAATAGATGGACAATTTCAGAACACACACTTCTCTAAAATAAATAAATGAATGAATAAAGCAAGCAAAGTGTCCAACCATATACCATATAAGTTCACACGTCCAATAAAGGAACATCAGAAATCTCTCATTAGATGAAATTTCTAAACCGGTTTCCCTGAACTTTATGAGTTCCTTATCCAATAACAGATCAAGATAATAGTAAACTAAAAATATTTTATTTCCTCCAGTAACTTAGGTTTTTAATCAAACAAAAATCCTCTCTTGAGTAAAGCTAATTCTTTGCAACAGGCCTGAGTAATTTGTGAAACATCTGGAGACAAACATATCCAGTGACTGTTTGTCTTATAGATTTACTGAACTTCTGGTCTTAACTGAAAAAAAGAACAAAGCAATTTAGAGTGCAATCACACTCACTTCCTAAAGAGCAGTGCACTGCACTTATCTTTCTCTTGCAAAAGCTAATCTATAGCTGTGACAGTGCCAATTCTGACAAATATCTAATATTGCTCTTCCTTTCCAAAACTCAAACCCAAAAAAATCACCCAAACAAAAGGTGACATGCAAATAATCCCAATTCAAAACTCACACCTTTCTACTTCCTTTATATTATGTATCACTTTTTTATTTTATTTTGAAAAATTATAAAAAAGCAACAAGCATTCCTCATTCTGTCAATTATACTCCTCTGAAAATCCTCTTATGATGTCACCCTATTCAATCTCATCTCTGAAACAAATCATTATCTCTAAACAGAACTCTTTCTCAAAACAATCCCTCATCAACAAGAAAGAAAATGTTTTATGGAAGGGTTTGTAGTTTTATACTCAATTCATATCCATTACCACCCAATAATCCTCCAACCACCTTCCTGATAAACTATTGTGAATTGTTGAGAGAAAGAAATAACTACTATTTTTATTTGAAATTAATTTTATCCTACACTAAAAAATTATACCTGTGCTCCACCTATTAAAAAAATGTCCAAATCTTTTCTTCTAATTTCCAAACGGTTTCCCCTAGTTGACAAGACAGTTCAGCATTACCCAGGGATGCTGTCCATGTGCTTAAAAAAATAGCATCAATCACAAAAGAAAACTCTTACTGTCCTCCCAACATGGCCTTGTTTCAGACATTAAAGTCTTTCATCAGGGATGTTGCTTTTCTCAAACTGTGCCAATACTTTAAACAACAATTGGTGTATGCTCTTCATTTTATTCTGTATCCGGACACAGGATCTTGCCAGACTGTACCTTCAATCGTATTATGGCACCAATCACACGATCCACATTTTAAATGTCCAATTTCATTCAAAGGCAATATTTGTTCCTTCAACTGAGAATGTACCACTATATCCCTGTTGTTTGAACCTCTCGATGTGGCAAATAAAGGACGCTGCTGAAAACCTCAAGAAATGCAAATATATGCCAAGGTCTCTTAACTGATGCAGCAAGAACACCCACATCTGACATTGAGGGATTCAAACACCAATTGTTCTTCAACTCATGTAATATATGTCATCATTTGTGTTTATCCTAAAGTATATGTAGGTCGCACATCGCGCACAATATGGGTACATTTGATTGACATAAATCTCGATTAAAATCCGTGACATTAACCGCCCCGATGGTACAACTCTGAGTAACAGTGGGGCACATGTTTGAAGACCTACGATGGACAATTATACAACAAATTCAGAACCCTCCTCGAGGGGGAGATATAGTATCATGTTTAAATTATCGTGAGGCTTTTTAGATCTATACATTACATTCAGTAGACCCAGTGGGTATAAACGAAGATGGTGTTACTATAAGAAGTTGCTATCTTTTTAAGCACAATTTGTTTCACTTCCCCATGTAGGTATTTGATTGGATAGCCTTTAGTCCCAATACCATTGGTAGACGAGAATATCTTGGAAGCAATTGGTCAATTCTAAGTCTCAGGAGCAAGATATAAGTGACGGACGCCATTTAAAGCTAATCCGGTGTGGTTATTGGAGAGACAGTTTCCCCACAGTTGGCACAGTTTGAGAAAAGCAACATCCCCTAAAGAAAGACTTTCATGTCTGAAACGCGACCATGTTGGGAGGACAGTAAGAGTTTCCTTTTATGATTGATGCCATTTATTTTGAAGAACATGGACAGCATCCCTGTGTAATGCTGAACAGTCTCATCAACTAGGATAAACAGTTTGGAAATAAGAAGAAAAGATTTGGAACACAGGTATCATTTTTTAGTATAGGATAAAATTAATTTCAAATAAAAATAGAAGTTTTTTTCTCTCTCTCAACAATTCACATCAGTTTATCAGGAAAGTGGTTGGAGTTTAATGATTATAAATGGATTACTGGGTGGTAATGGATATGAATTAAGACGGAAACCGCAACCCCTTCCATAAAAAATGTTCTTTCATGTTGATGAGGGATTGTTTTGAGAAAGAGTTCTATTTAAAGATAATGATTTGTTTCAGAGATGAGATTGATTAGGATGACATTATAAGAGGATTTTCAGAGGAGTATAATTGACATAACGAGGAATGCTTGTAGCTTCCAAAACTCAAAGCCTAAGGCCTTTTGTCAATCTGACATTTTACTGAGGAGCAGTGGAATGCCTTTTTTGTAGAGGAAGGCCTTGTAACTTGCCCCCAACCTTGACCTCTGTTCATAATTAATGTCATTCTTTCTTATATACAATCTTCGCATAAACCATAAAAAGTATAATAGACTATTATTATAACAATGTGGAGGTAAGGACAAGGGGAGAGAGCAAGGGTGGGGAAAGAAAGGGCCTGAAGGAAATGAGACAGGAGGGGGGGGGGCAAGAGCAAGGGGGTGAAAACAGAGGGTGAGAGGAGGGGTTGAAAGATAAAGAGGGGGATGGGTAGAGAGAGGTGGGATGCTGAAGGAGTGAGAGGAGAAAGCTGGGAGAAGGGGCAAAGGGCTGGTGGCAGATGAGAGAGAGAAAGGGACAGAGGCAGGAAAAAAAGAAGAGGTGGCTGAGAGGAGAGAAGAGAGACCTTCCCCTCAACAGGAAAAATGATGAAGGTTCTGTGGCCTAAACATATCACCCACACACACAAAAGAAATAAATAACAATAAAGGCTTGACAGCCCCATCATCATAACACAGGTATTCTATTGGAATTGCTGAGCCTGTGTCCTTTTTCTTGTGGGAGGTGGGTAGAGGTGGGAGCAAGAGGGAGAGAAAGCAAGATTAGGAGGAGGGGATGGAGAAGGGAGAAGAGAAAGCAAGAGGTGGGAAAGAGCAGAGAAAAGAAAGAGAAGGAGGAGGAGGAGGAGGTAGGCCAAAGGGAGAGGATGAAATGTGGACAAGGGAAGAGAGAAAGGTTGGGAGAGACAGAGATTGAGGTTAGAGGACAGGCAGAGGTCAAGAGCAAAAGGGGATGGGGACAGGAGGAGAAAGAAGAGGCTGAAGGGAGAAGAGGAGGTTAAGTGCCAAAATGGAGAGAGGATAGGGTTCTGAACAGGGAGAATGAGCTGGTGGCAGGGGAGAGAGAGAGAGAGGGAAAAGGACTGAGGACGGGGAACAGAGGAAAGTCCTCTCCTCTTTTCTCTCCTCTACCAATAGCCTCTTCCCACTGCTCCCAGGCCTCACCTCTCTCCCCCTCAGTACCCCATCTCTCCCCCCCCATCCTACTCTTTTCCCTTCAGCCCCTTTTCTCCCCATCACCTGTTCTTGCCCCCTGCCCCAGCCTCTCCCATCAGCCCCTCATTCACTCCCTCCCCTAGCTTTCTTCTACTGTCTCATTCCCATCTTTTCTGCTGCCCTTACTCCTCCTCTTTCTTCAGCTTCCCTCTGCCACCTCTCCACTGCTCTCACTTCTT
This sequence comes from Rhinatrema bivittatum, assembly GCF_901001135.1. Classification (NCBI taxonomy): domain Eukaryota; kingdom Metazoa; phylum Chordata; class Amphibia; order Gymnophiona; family Rhinatrematidae; genus Rhinatrema; species Rhinatrema bivittatum. Next base: position 220,110,347 of record NC_042621.1, on the reverse strand, counting down.
CCTGCTTGTACCCTTTTCCTCTCCTCTTGCTGCCTCTCCCTTCTGCTCCATCTCTTCTCTTGCTCTTTTCCAGACAGTCCCCAACCCCTGATTCCCAGCTCTCCCTGATTCCCAGCTCTCCCAGTTTACCACCATCAATTACCTATCCTGTTGACATGATGCCCCCACCCCCTACTATTGAAGGCAGCAGCAGAGACAATGCGGATCTGGCAGTGGCAACAGCGATAAATGCAGGTCCTGCGGCTTGAGGCAGCAGCAAGAGAAGAAAGTTCCCAGTGGTGGTGGCAGTGGCAATAAGGGAAGGAACTGGGGATGGGGTGGAGAAGGAAAGCATCCACTGCTCCTATCCCCACCCCTCTCTCTAAAGCTCCTTAGAAACATAGAAACATAGAAATGACGGCAGAAGAAGACCAAATGGCCCATCTAGTCTGCCCAGCAAGCTTCACACATTTTTTCTCTCATACTTATCTTTTTCTCTTAACTCTTGGTTCTATTTCCCTTCCACCCCCACCATTAATGTAGAGAGCAGTGATGGAGCTGCATCCAAGTGAAATACCTAGCTTGATTAGTTAGGGGTAGTAGGGGTAGTAACCGCTGCAATAAGCAAGCTACACCCATGTTTATTCCCTTTACCCAGACTATGTCATACAGCCCCTATTGGTTGTTTTTCCTCTCTCCTGCCGTTGAAGCGGAGAGCCATGCTGGTTATGCATTGAAAGTGAAGTATCAGGCCCTTTTGGTTTAGGGTAGTAACCACCGTAACAAGCCAGCTACTCCCTGCTTTGTGAGTGCGAATCCTTTTTTTTTTTTTTTCTTCTCCCCTGCAGTTGAAGCTATTCTGGATATGCGTGAAGCCTCAGCTTTTCTTATTCCCCTGCTGTTGAAGCAGAGAGCTATGCTGGAAATGCTTGATGTATCAGCCTTTCTCCCATGCCATGAAGCAGAGAGCCATGCTGGATATGCATCGAAAGCGAAGTATCAGGCACATTTGGTTTGGGGTAGTAACCGCCATAATAAGCCAGCTACTCCCCGCTTTGTGAGTGCGAACCCTCTTTTCTTCTCCCCTGCCGTTGAAGCAGAGAACTATGCTGTATATGCTTGGAAAGTGAAGTATTAGGCTTATTTGGTTTGGGGTAGTAACCGCCGTAACAAGCCAGCTACTCCCCTCTTTGTGATTGCAAATCCTTTTTTCCACATTTCCTCTTGCCGTTGAAGCTTAGAGCGATGTTGGAGTCACAGTAAGCATCTGTATGTTTATTTAATAAGGGTATTGTCTCCGGGCAGTAGCCATCGTTCTGGTGAGCCACCCACTCTACATTGGCGGTCTCTTGACTTTATGGATCCACAGTGTTTAACCCATGCCCCTTTGAAGTCCCTCACAGTTCTGGTCTTCACCACTTCCTCCGGAAGGGCATTCCAGGCATCCACCACCCTCTCCGTGAAGAAATACTTCCTGACATTGGTTCTGAATCTTCCTCCCTGGAGCTTCAAATCGTGACCCCTGGTTCTGCTGATTTTCTTCCTATGGAAAAGGTTTGTCGTTGTCTTTGGATCATTAAAACCTTTCAAGTATCTGAAAGTCTGTATCATATCACCTCTGCTCCTCCTCTCCTCCAGGGTGTACATATTTAGATTCTTCAATCTCTCCTCGTACGTCATCCGATGAAGATCCTCCACCTTCCTGGTCGCCCTTCTCTGTACCGCTTCCATCTTGTCTTTGTCTTTTTGAAGATATGGTCTCCAGAACTGAACACAGTACTCCAGGTGAGGCCTCACCAAGGACCTGTACAGGGGAATAATCACTTCCCTTTTCTTACTCGATATTCCTCTCTCTATGCAGCCCAGCATTCTTCTGGCTTTTGCTATCGCCTTGTCGCATTGTTTCGCAGACTTCATATCATTAGATACTATCACCCCAAGGTCCCTCTCCTGCTCCGTGCACATTGATCCCATCCGTGCACATTGATCCCATCATATCTCAACAGCTCCTCCAATCCTCTCATTGACATCCTACACCCTCTCCTATATCCTCATTCCACTTGAACCCATGGTGATACCTTCATTTACTCTCCACACCCACTCCAAGCTCCTCACTCTCTCTCTCTCCCATTTCCTCCCTCATTTTCACAATTGCATTCTCTTTCATCCCTCACAATCCTTCTGTCACTTTCCTTTCCCAGTCTCCCCCAGTCCACCCAGCCTCAAGTTCCTCTCATTCACTATTCCTCTTTTACTTTATCCTGCCACTCTCTCCCATCCCCCTTCTCCACTCATTATCTCCACTTATACCATGATCCCCTCACTCACTCTTCCACCTACCCTGCATCCCTTCACAGTGCCTCATTAACTGCCCTTCCCCACCATCCCTTGTTCAGTTTCCTTCCTCCATCCCCTCACTGTCCATCATTCACATTCCCCCCATCTAATCCCCTTGCCCTGCAGGATTTACTTCCCTTCCCTCTAATCTCATTCTCCTTTGTTCACTCCCCATCCCACAATTCCTCACTCACCTGCTTCATTATCTTCCTTTACTCACTCATTCACCCTCTCCCACCCCCACAATCCCTTTACTCCCTTTACTCTGCCTCATCCCCTTTGCTCCCCCTTTTCTCTGCCTACTCATCCTCCTTTGCTCCTCCCCATTCATTCTCATTCCCTCCCATAGCTCCTTCACTCTTCCCTCCCCCACTCACTACTGCATTTATTCATTAGCATCAATGGGGCAGCTAATTCCTCTCTCACCCCTGCCACCAGGATCCCCAAACTCACCCTCCAGTGGGAAAGGAGGAAGAGGAGGAGGATGACTACCTCAGCCTTAAAGAGTCTCAAGCTGCATTCTCCTCCTCCATTGCAGGAGCTTAAGTCAAACTTTGAACTACAATGTTCAGACCCTGGCAGCAGAAGAAGAGGACATGGCCTGAGATTTTGCAAGGCCATGTTCCTTCTTCTCCTTTTCTGACACAGGGTGAGTGAGAGGATCAAGGCAGCAGGAAGGGAGAGAAATAATGTGCTGTCCCACCTGTCATCAACTATGCTTCTATTTGGGATTGGGGGGGGGGGGGGAGAGGAATTTGCCAGCCCATTGAGGCTAATGAAGTTTCTCTTCCAGGGCAAAGGTGGGAGAGGAATTCCATTTTCTTGTTGGCAGGCCCCAGCCCCTCCCAGTCTCCAGCAGCAAATTTGCATCGCTTATCGTGACTAGGGATACATATTTGTTTAAAACAAATGGGCAAAACGTGATGAATAAAGCCTATTTGTTTCATGTGGGTAGGCCCAAATGAAACAGTGAGCCTGACTTCAGTGCTGGAAAAATAGTGGAAACTATTCTAAAGATCAAAATTGTAGAGCATATAGAAAGACATGGTTTAATGGAACACAGTCAACATGGATTTACCCAAGGGAGGTCTTGCCTAACAAATCTGCTTCATTTTTTTTGAAGGAGTTAACATGTGGATAAAGAACCTGTAGATGTAGTGTATTTGGATTTTCAGAAGGCATTTGACAAAGTCCCTCATAAGAGGCTTCTAAGAAAACTAAAATGTCAGGGGATAGGAAGCGATGTCCTTTCGTGGATTGCAAACTGGTTAAAAGACAGCAAAAAGAGAGCAGGATTAAATGGTCAATTTTCTCAGTGGAAAAGTGTAAACAGTGGACTGCCTCAGGGATCTATACTTGGACCAGTGCTTTTCAATATATTTATAAATGATCTGGAAAGGAATACAATGAGTAAGGTTATCAAATTTGCAGATGATACAAAATTATTCAGAGCAGTTAAATCACAAACGGATTGTGATACATTACAGGAGGACCTTGCGAGACTGGAAGATTGGGCATCCAAATGACAGATGAAATTTAATGTGGACAAGTGCAAGGTGTTACATATAGGGAAAAATAACCCTTGCTGTAGTTACACGATGTTGGGTTCCATATTAGGAGCTACCACCCAGGAAAAAGATCTAGGCATCATAGTGGATAATACTTTGAAATTGTCGGCTCAGTGTGTTGCAGCAGTCAAAAAATGTTAGGAATTATTAGGAAGGGAATGGTTAATAAAATGGAAAATGTCATAATGCCTCTATATCGCTCCATGGTAAGACCGCACCTTGAATACTGTATACAATTCTGGTCACTGCATCTCAAAAAAGATATAGTTGCGATGGAGAAGTTACCGAGAAGGGCAACCAAAATGATAAAGGGGATGGAACAGCTCCTCTATGAGGAAAGGCTGAAGAGGTTAGGGCTGTTCAGCTTGGAGAAGAGACGGAAGGGGGGATATGATAGAGGTCTTTAAGATCATGAGAGGTATTAAATGAGTAGATGTGAATCGGTTATTTACATTTTCAGATAATAAAAGGACTAGGGGGCACTCCATGAAGTTAGCAAGTAGCATATTTAAGACTAATCAGAGAAAATTCTTTTTCACTCAACGCACAATAAAGCTCTGGAATTTGTTGCCAGAGGATGTGGTTAGTGCAGTTAGTGTAGCTGGGTTCAAAAAAGGTTTGGATAAGTTATTGGAGGAGAAGTCCATTTACTGCTATTAATCAAGTTGACTTAGGGAATGGCCTCTGCTATTACTGGCATCAGTAACATGGGATCTTCTTGGTGTTTGGGTAATTGCCAGGTTCTTGTGGCCTGGTTTGGCCTCTGTTGGAAACAGGATGCTGAGCTTGATGGACCCTTGGTCTGATCCAGCATGGCAATTTCTTATGTTCTTAAATCGGGGAGATACCGAATGAAACAAACATTATTCGTTGCATTCATTTTAAATAAATGCATTGGTCTTAGGCCCGAAGCCAAGGCCTCACCTAAGACATAGGACAAGGCCCAAGGCAGGGGCTGTGGCCTAGGCCCAAGTTCAACACCAAGATGTCAGCCTAGCACCAAGCTGATGTCAGGACCTCCGCCAAGACCCCAGAAAAATGAAAATAAACTTACCTGATCCATCGGGTATTTGACGAAGGCCGAGTCCCGAGGCTGCAGCCAAGGTCTAGGCCTAGGCTGAAGTCTTGGTCTTTCGTAGGCCAAGGCCGCAGTTGTTTGCTGTAGACCCTGGCCTAGGCTGGGCCCAGGCATCATGATCCGGCCTCAGGCCTGGATTTGAGCTCCAGTCTAGGCTGAGGCCCAGCCATCGGGCTCCAGCCTCTGGGCTAGGCTGCAGTGTTGAGAATGGGCCTGGACTCCGGCCTAGGCAACCTACTGTGACCTCAGCCTATAAACTTTTACTGAGCTTGGAGAGATGGATTTTTGGCACAGTTGGATGATGTCACTCAGGTGGCATAGCTAATTCAACCCTACTTGTTGATAGAGAACCACTGTACTAAATTTTTCCCATTTTGCCAAGGGAAAATGCTTAGTACAAATGGCTCTATAAGAGCAACCAGTTATAGTACACACAAGCTGTGCAACTATAATAGATAAAAGTTCATTACATGCACAAAAAAAATAAATATAATTTCTTACCCTTTCCATTCCTGTAACAGACTGTTAATAATTCCCTTCAGGACAGATTTCTGGATATCTTGAGGCTGCATAAAGTATGAACAGCTCATAAAAAAATCTGCAGTTTAATTCCTGAAATAATTTATTTTTTTTTACAGTTAAGTTGTAATAGGAGTTTTGTCTCCTTCCCCTACCAAGTTACCACTCTGTTCTTGAACCAGTCCTGAGGACACACCTAGCCAGTCTACTTTTCAGGATATCCACAATGAATATGCATAAGATAGATTTGTATAGAATGGAGGCACTGCATGCAAATATATCTCATGCATATTCATTGTGGATATTCTGAAAATCAGACTGGTTAGGTGTGTCCTGAGAAATGAGTTAAGAACCCTTAGTTTAAATCTCTCCAGCTGCCTGAGCCTACCCAACTGAATTTGCTAACCACAAAAAACTACTGCAGCATAAAAAGCAAAAAATTGCAGTAGCTTTTTTGTGATTAGCATGTTCAGTTGGATAGACTACAGGTCTCTGTCCCCTTAAAGTCTGAAAACTGAATAACTGGAAGTGGTTTTCAGGTGCAGTTTTATTGCATCCATGTTTTCAAGTCAGATGTCAGGCTGTTGTTGGAATCTCATCTTTCTAGAAGAGGGATAATAAAATTGAACAAACGGTTGGGGGTTTTTCTGCAGCAGTACAGTAGAGGATTACTGGGGAAATAAGAGGCTGTATCAAAACTGAAAAAACCCCCCAAAAAACATGCCATCAATTTTTTCTTCAGATTCTGAAGATATCAGAAACCACAATAGTATCATTATTAAAGCCAAGCTTTATGTTAAATATATGTTGGACTTTAACTTTGCAGGTTACTCTAAGCTCAAGAAAATTCTTGACCATTTTTTATATGTGGCTCAAATAAAAATACTTTTTAAAAATATAGTATGGATTTTTCCTGGCGGCTTACTACTTCTGTTTTTATTTTTATTTTTATGGTTTATCATCATGTCAGCAGGGCTCTTTCATATACAGTATTTACACCACTATAATAGGAACCTTTTCTCATACACAAGGGCCTAGTTTTCACAATTTTTTTTAGTATCTCTCTCTCATCTACATGGGAGTTATGCACTAGCTACTATGGTTTTCCATAAGTACTATAATAGTCAAATAAAACTAACATACATACATACACACCCTATGTCTACAGTATTATGTATTTAGTACTTAAGGTTGATACTCAAGACCACTTATCTGATTAAATGGTGCTGTTTAAATATTCAGCTGTATATAACGGCCACTATTTATTTGGTTAAATTTTTATCTGGTTAAGTGGCTATTGAGCAGGTCTAAAGTTAGTCAGATAAACCTATCCAGCTAACTTTTGGATAGCTGGGTATATTCAGTGGTGTGGTTGTGCTACTGAATATTCTAGCTATGTTGGGCAGGACAGTGACTCAATATCTACCTCATTGTGTTCAATTATATTAAAAATGTGTTTTAGCATTTTTTTTTTATATTGTGATACTTACCGTATGTAGTAAGGCATCATAGACAGCATTCAAAAATTTAGCATTGACACCACAATCTTCAATGGTGCTAAATGGAGCGTTTGCATCTCTCTGCAAATTTGATCAGAGAACATGACATTTTAACACCCATTACTTTGTTAGTGTTTCTATCATTAAAGCTTCCAGTGAATTAATGCATTTTTAATGTTTTCCAAAAACAATTTCTTAAAAGCAGCCCAGTAACGAAGTAACACTGATTTCTATATTGTTTAACATCTCATTCATGTCCAGTTAATAATTGTTCTGATAACTAATCAGAAGCTTATAGTAAAATTAAAGAATTATGTATGTAGTCTCAACTTATAAGAATGTTATGACAATATTTACCTAGAACATTTACTATGGGTCATTAAGGAAGAAAAACCTTGAGCTTGATTTAGGATGAGCTTCTCCCATTTTATAAAAACAATGCTAATAAATGAAGCAGAACAGAGAAAAAGTATGCATGTATTTGTTAAATTAGATTGCAACTGATAAATGTTTTGCTATTGATATGGAATCATTTACTGAAAACTTGATTAACATCTGTAAGCAATGGGAATGACTTGCATAGAAGTCAGTAACAAAGAATTCTGCTGTGCTGAAACTGAACCATTCAATGACAACAGCCTCACTATCAGGCTGTCAATATCATTAAGGAGATATTTTCATGTTTTCCATTATATGCTTCCCATCTTAGAGGGTGATCACTTGCATCTCATGGATTATGCTTTCTAATATGTAGCCTTTTCTTTCCCTTTTATATAGTTTTGGGGGGGGGGGGGGGGGGGAAAGAGGATCCTGACATGGCACATCAGATTGTATGAAAGGTTTTACACTGAAATATCTAGCCATCTATATAGGTTTTGTTAATGGATATTATCAAATTGAATTGGCACTATAGTTAGTATAGATACATCCTTTTACTCAATTTTTCCAATATTTTTGGATTACAATTTTTATAAATGAAATTTGTTTACAAATTAATAAAGCTAAATGAAAAAGTCTAGATCTGCATTGCAACTTAAATGAGGGCATTTGACGAGTAAAATTTCCAGGACAAACAGGGCAGGAGTACTGGTTGCTTGCCACATCCCTTAGTTATTTGCCTGCATTTTCCAGGTTCTGTCCCTAACATTTTCTCATACCCTTTCCATTACAGTCCCCCACTTTCTCCTCATTCCCTTACTCTATCCCTCCTCCCAAATGCAACCTCGCAACTTTGTACTCTGTCACTCTCTGTATGGCCCCCACCTGTCACCAATGGAGCATGTGCTCAACCATCACTGATCCTGCCTTTCCCCCCTGCCATTGATGAAGCTCTCACTTGCTTCCTGGTACCTCCATTTTTTTTTCAATACATTAAACAGTGCCACAACCACAGCTTTCTTCTTGCTGGCTCCTGTTGTGGCTGACGCTATCAATCAACCATGTCCAAACTCACAGATGGCCAACAGAACCAAAACACAGAAGATTTTTGGGCCTTCCTTGCCTCAGGCTGACAGGGTCTTCTAGGCTGAGGCTCAATTTTCTTTTCTCTCTGCCGAGTTGTAAATAGTGCTTATGTGATTAGTTTGTCCACCTTAACTAGTATATTGACTATAGCATCTGTATGTGGCTATGTGTTATACCTTGAATGCGGCATTTAATTCCAGGAACGAATCAAATGTTGCCAAATAAAAATCATGCACAGCTTTCCAGTCTCCTGATGCTTTAGCTTTATCTATATCTTCCCTAGAATAAAAAGATAAAACAAATCTCATACTTATGGATAAAAAGAAAGAAAACATGAGACAAAGAAACTAACTGAATACACTGCATATATCCTCTTTTTTTTAATTGCTACAATTCACATTTAAACAACCAGCATTGTATAAGTTACAATGTGGTGAGTATTCCCCATGCTTCACATTTGACAAAAGGACCATAAGGCAACTGCTTCTATCACACCAAACATGCAAATGGTCTCATTATTCCAAAGGAAGAGATCCTGGTCTCAGCAATTTATGATACAGAACCTTTGAATTTTACATTTGTAGGTGATACATTAGGGATTTTTTTTTAATTATTTAATTTTATTGCATACTGCAAAAAACAACAAAAGGAAAGTTCACTAACAGCCTGCACACAGTCCAACTGTTGTTCCACTATGAGCAGAGAATTTGTAAAAAAAAAATAATAATAATAATAAAATAAACTATAGAGGGTGTGTTGCTAATCTAGTAACTGAATTTGCTAAACACCTAGTATTTTATACAGTTATCTAAAATCTTGTTTATAAGACTCATAAAAACAAACTGAAATTCAGACAAAAAAAAAATAAGGACCAAATAGTCCATCCAGTCTGCCCAGTGAACTTATGGTAGCATCAGCCACACCATACAGGTCTCCCCCATACTTAGTTTCCCAAACCGTCAAAGTCAGGGCCTTAATTGGTTGCTGTTTGAGTCCAGTTACCTCTTGCCATTGAAGCAGAGAGCAATGTTGGAGTTGTATCACAAGTATAAAGCTTATTGGTTAAGGGTAGTAAAGCCGCATCAGCAAGTTACCCCCATGCTTATTTGTTTTCTCAGACCATACAATTCAACATCCTTGTTGCTTGCTCTCTGAAATGAATTCCCCTTTTCCCCTTGCCACTAAAGCAGAAAGCAATAATGGAGTTGCATCAACAGTAGGAAAGCTTATTGGTTAAGAGTAGTAACTACCACACCAGCAAGTTATCCCCATGCACTCTTTTCTTCATTTCATTCTCTAGCCTTTAGGGATCCACAGTGTTTATTCCCATGCCTCTTTGAAATCTTTCACCCTTTTTGTCTTCACCACCTCCTCCCGAAGGGCATTCCAGATATCCACCAACCTCTCCGTGAAGAAATATTTCCTGATGTTTGTTCTGAGTTGTCCTTCCTAGAGTTTTGTGACCCTAGTTCTACTGCTTTCTTTCCAACTGAGAAGGTTTGTCAATTGTGCATCATTAAAGCTTTTCAGGTATATGAGATCTGTATCATATCACCCCTGCTCCTCCTCTCCTCCAGGGTATACATATTTAGGTCCTTCAACCTCTCCTCATAAGTCATTTGATGGAGACCCCCCACCATTTTTGTCACACTTCTCTGGACCACCTTTATCCTGACTGTCCGTTTTGAGATATGTCTCCAGAACTGAACTACAAATGCTTATACATATATTGAGTTGACTACTGCTGCATTCAAAGTCTGAATTATGACACTGTTATAACTAATCAGAGGACCCCTGGAGTGACTGACCTGTTTAGAAACTCATCGAGTGGGAGGAAACAAAGGATAGTAGTAAATGGAGTTTGCTCCGAGGAGGAGGGCATTACTAGTGGTGTGCCGCAGGGATTGGTCTTTGGACCAGTTCTTTTCAACATTTTCGTGAGCAATATTGCAGAGTGATTGTAGGGTTTGTCTTTTTGTTAATGATACCAAAATTTGCAACAGAATAGACAGCCAGGAAGGTATGGAAAATATGAGGGATCTAGCAAAGCTCAAGGAATCGCCTAGGGTCTGGCAGCTAAGATTTAATGCAGAGTTATGTATTTATGCTGCAAAAAATCCAAGGAAGAAGTATAGAATAGGGGATGAATTTCTAAGCAAGAAAGAACAATGGGATCTGAGAATGATCATATCTCATGATTTTAAGGTGGCTAAACAGGTGGAAAAAGCAATAACAAAAGCCAGAAACATGTTTGGCTGCATAGGGAGAGGAATGGTTAACAAAGGGAGATGATATTGCCCTTATATAGGTCCCTGGTGAGAACTCGTTTGGAATAATGTACACAATTCTGGAGCCCATACCTTCAGAAGGATATAGAATGGAGTCAGTCTAGAACAGGGGTGGGCAATTCCGGTCCTCGAGGGCCACAAACCAGTCTGGTTTTCAGGATATCTCTAATGAATATGCATGAGAGAGATTTGCATGCACTCAGCCTCAGTTGTATGCAAATCTATGTCATGCACATTCATTAGGATATCCTAAAACCTCGACAGGTTTGTGGCCCTCAAGGACCGGAATTGCCCACCCCTGGTCTAGAAGGTGGCTACTAAAATGGCCAGCATATAGTAACATAGTAAAGACAGCAGAAAAAGACCAAATGGTCCATCTAAGTCTACCCAGCAATTTGTTTATGGCAGTAACTGCTACTCCATGCAGGTTATCCCCATGCAGTAATTAATGTTACATCATCCCTTTCTTCAAGCCTTTAGGGATCCGCAATTTTTGTCCCACATCCTTTTAAACTCAATAACTGTTCTCATCTTCACCACTTTTTCAGGGAGGTCATTCAAAGCATCTACCACCCTCTCCGTGAAGAAATATTTCCTGATATTGTTTGTGAGTTGTGCCCCTTGGAATTGAAGATCATGACCACTAGTTCTGGTTCCTTTCCAATGAAAAAGATTTGAAGTTTTTGCATCATTAATACCTGTCAGGTATCTGAAGATTTGTATCATATCTCCCCTGCACCTTCTCTCCTCCAGGGCATACATATTGAGCAGTGGTTCTCAACCTTTTTTCAGCCAGGACTCTGAACATGTGACCATTGCAGGGCTAAATGTACACATACACTCTGCATCCCCCTCAAACCCCAACAATGGATGCAGAGCAGTCCTAGGGCATTGCCGTATAACTCACCATACAAAAAAGATATTCTGGTTCTGGTTACATTTCAGTAAAACATAAACTCCCTCTACTACCAGGCGCAATAGCCCTTCTTATGAAAAGACAGTAATTTACCACTAATGCATGTCCTATTGAGAAAACACAACAAATAAGACTGATATAAATGCTTATATGATAGAAAAATACCTCATTTCTGTCACACACTCAAAATCAACCTTCACCAAATACAGAAAGACCACAAATTATAAATATGGAGACAGAAACTGGAATGGAAACTCAAAAAAAGCCCCTCTGCATGCAGTGCAAACCTTGACAAATGGATAAAAAAATATAGCATCAAACATAGTACCAGGATCTGCAATAATGCACAAACTAATCCGCACAAAGTTACACCTGCATTATTTAACACACTCAAACAATAACAACACAACTTATGAAATGGCAATACTAAAAATATTAAATTAGGATTGTTCTGTCCCCAGCAGTGGGTACATGTTTGTATCTGTATATATTGTAGTTTAACTGTGTTTAGTGCAGTCCTCCCTTCTGAGGATTCTTAATACTGAAGCACCATTTGTAACCTATGATAAAAAGCTGTGAGCCTTTGCCTTTAAGAGAAGCTCCCTCCCCCCCTCCACTTTCTCTCACCATTGGAAGAGCTTGAATCCCCCTCAATATAACTTGAGTCTTCCTAGGTGCCTTATAGGTTCAAAGGACTGCCCTTCATGCTCCCCCTGTGTTACATGGTTCTCAGGCTCGCTGCCATTGGACCCTGTCCCCTGCTTCCAGCTTGTGGAAGCAGGGGACAGGGCAGGGTCCAATGGCAGGGGACGTTTCCTTTAGCAGCTCTCGACGAGAGTTCAGTTTGCTCCATGCTTGCTTCCGAACAAGCAGCGCTCTGTGACACTCCCTGAAACAGATTGGGTTTTTATCTTCTCTCTTATTTCCTTCTTCTAAGGACTAAATCAGCCTCATATTCCTCGTGCTTCCTACTTCTACCATAAACCAACTCCTGCAACACAAGAGACTCCCTTCTCCCTTCTCCTACCTCGTCTCCAGTTACCAAAGATTCTTGCCTAGGGACTTGTGTTTGAAATGCAACAACTGTAAGTAGAATTTACCTGTACAATAAATAATTTCAAACTTACAGAATCTTTGTCTTGAGGACTGGTTGGAGAGAAAGTTTAGCTGCCTGGATAGCAAAACACAGATGTTTACCTGATCCAGAATAAGGACCTAAACATAATACACCTCCTATTAGAAAAACAGAATAAGACAAGATGCTATAGATCCCCACACAGAAATAACTGTAAAGCTATACTAATAAATGTTACAAAACAGCTGATGAACAGATCAACATCCAACAATTAAAAACTCATAAAAATTATTTAAAATAGTCCAAATACCAATAAAATATTTCAAAACAGCAGACATCACATAATACCCAATAACTAAAATGGCAGTCAATCAAGAAAAATAAACTTAAAAAGTCACCTTTACTTACCCTCTCTAGCAACTCTCCTACTCCTTTCCATTACAGGCCAAAATCACACACCAGAAGAAGCAGTGGATGCTGAAGCTCTGTCCTCACAGTCCTCTTCCTTAGACCCCACAACCAGTCTCTTCCTCACACACACACCAGTCACCTCCCTGACCAGTCTCTGTCTCACACACATTTCCATTCACCTCCATGACCAGTCTCTGTCTCACACACATTTCCATTCACCTCCCTGACCAGTCTCTGTCTCATACACACACACCAGTCAACTCCCTGACCAGTCTCTGTCTCTCACACTCATACATGCTTGGTGAAAGACAGAGGGAGCTTGAGTGTGTGTGTGTGTGAGACAGACACATACGCTTCCTCCATCTCTCAAGCACACACAGACACGCTTCCACTGTATCTCTCACACACAATTCCTGTCTCACACATGCACCACACACGCCTCCTCTCTCACCCCCACCCCTGCATGCACACAAGCACCCTCTCATACACAACCACAGGGCACCCTCTCACACATATTCACCCACAGGCACCTATATATATATATATATATATATATATATATATATACACACACACACACACACACACACACACTCTCCCTTATACACACACAGGCACCCTCTCATATACAGGCACTTACTCTCACAGGACCTGTCTCTCGCTCTTATGTTCTTTGGCTGCTGGCTGCACAGCCTCTTCTGCTGACGGCTCCAGGAAACGCTGACAGCACTGCAGAGCCTCGTCTACTGCCACCAGCTCCAGGAAATGCCAGTGACACCGCAGGGCTTCGTCTTCTGCTGCCGGCTCCAGGAAATGCCAGTGGCACCGCAGGGAGCTCTTCTTCATCTGCTGATAGCCTCTTCTTGCAAAGGATGTCACTTTTGCTGGTGGGGAGTGGGAACCCCGCCAGCACATCACTTCTCCACTCCACCGCGGAACCTTCCTGCTGGCAGCAATGGCACCACTCCCCTTGTCACTCAGGGAGGACTGCCCCCCTTAGTACTCCACTGGAGGGAAGCGCAACCGGGGCAGTGGGACACCAGGAGCCACGACATACCTGCCATCGCTCGGCAACACACCAGTTGAAAATTGCTGCTCCAGAGTATACCGTACATATTTAGATCTAAACATATATACCCCCTAGAGGAAAGTGAGATAGGGGGAAATATGCTAGAGGCATTTAAATGCCTCCAAGGTTTCCAGGCGAGACTCTTTCAACAGAAAGGGAGCTCTAGAACAAGGGGGTCATAGGATGAGGGCGAAAGGGGATAGACACAGGAATAATGTAAGGAAATATTTCTTTACAGACAGGGAAGTGGATGTATAGAACAGCCACCCCACAGAAGTGGTGAAGACAAGACCAGTATCTAAATTTAAGAAAGATTGGGATAAACACAAGGGAGTGGTAGGACTTGTAAAGCTGAATTAGTTGGGTAATTGGGCAGACTACATTAGCCATATGGTCTATTTTTGCCATCACATTTCTATCCTTGCATACATTTTCAGAGAGTGAGAGATCCTGCTAGCATGAAAAATAAAAAGTTTGTTACAGATAACTGCAAGAATATGCAGAAGCTATCACACTGTTGATTTCTTCCAAATATATTCCTTCTGATCTGGCAAACATATGACATGATGGAAAACCTGAAAGTCCTTAGGATGAATTCAACTAATCACATGATTTGTTTACTCAGGGCACAGAGTATGAAATAGAAAGAAAAAACTATCAAAGCAAAAATATTGAAAGTGCCAGATTAGGGTGCAAATCAGCCAAAAATACCAAGATGTCATTTTCCTGTCAACCCGCTACTGCTCCCCCCTCTTTTGTTTCTGATGCAGATTCAACATTTCCTCTCCCACCTCCCAGCCATGTTGTACTTCAATCTCCCTGGCAGCAAATGCAGGCCAAAGGGATGCTGGCAAAGGGGTCAAGAGGAAGCAAAGAGGATTACGAAGGTATATCTCTAGGGATCATCATCTTTTCCTGCTCCATCATGGGCTACTTGCAGCCTGCTTACAGCATGTGTAATTGTGCAGCATTTTTGTTTTTCTTTTTCTGCATTGTCTTGCACTATGTCTGCTTTCATCTACCATTTGGCTTTGATTCTAAACTGAATGAAATCCTTTGCCTGCTGTTTTTCTGGTGTTTCCACTGCCCACCTTGAATAGATGGGCACTCCTGAAAGAAATTCAAAATGGTGGCTCCTTCTGGATCTCAAGACCGAGCAATGGTAATAGTGCTGCTCAGACGCACTTGCCTGGAAGATACAGACCTGGTAGTTCATCAGTCAGCACCTAAGGATTGTGGTAGAAACTACAGGAGGGGGAAGAGAGGGAAGTAGCCCATACCATGGCAGGTACTTTAGCTGACTGCACTCTTGCATTTGTGGACCCTTGGGCCAAAGCAGGATTGGCGCAACCTGCAGGGATAGGTTCCCACCGTTGGCAGGCATATATCTGGATGAAGCAGAGGCCCAGCTGGAGCTCTGCCTATAGCAGCCCTCGCTCCCCTTGGGTTGAGCCTTTGGGTGCCAGGGCCAGCAGATCTTAGGTGAGGGCCTCTGCTGATGGCAGAGGAGGTCATTCTAGGGTAGCTGGGTCGAAGCTGATGGAGATCAGGCATTATCCTGAGGAAGGCAGTGGTCAATCACAAGCAGTGGCCAAGCGTATCCAGTGGCAGGCAAATAGTCAAGTGTATCTGGTAGCAGGCAGTGGCCAAGCATATCAGAGATCAGGGCAAGGTCACACCAGCTATCCAACGAAAAGGAAAGGAGGTACAGCTAGGCAGGGCAGGAAGGCAAGGAGAGAAACTGGCAGGCAACAAGGGAGAGGCTGAAGAACGGAAGACAAGGTTGCTGGAACTGAAGGCTAAGGAGTGCCAGTCAACATCATCTAATAGACCTCAGGTCCTCTGAGTCGGTGAGCTACACAGGAAGTTTGATGCCTTCCCAGACTCTGGGTTTTTGGAGGGCTTGCCTTGATACCAGGGTAGACAGAGGCTTCTTGACTCAAATGAGAGTCAGTAAATGGTTAGCTCAAGTGTGAGACTTATCTCACTGAGTCCCCCATGGTGTAGGAGTATCATCAGCCCCTGGGTTCCATGATGGCCTCTCTAAATCTAATTCCCAGTTTCCAGGGCTCACTTGTGGTTTCAGATGTTTGTTGTCTTACTAGTCCCCGCAGTCAAAGCACTGCTGGGAGTGCCTCCCTCTTCCATTCCATCAGGGATGTCCTGATTTAGGTTGCAGTTACCACAATCTAGCAAAGAAATACATCTGCATCCTCCATATGGATTGTGGGCACGTCTGACATAAGACTGGTGGGCTAGGGTGTGTTTTGTCACAACCTAGCATAGCCCAAGGGATCTGGTCCATAAAAGAGATGGGTGATCTATAAACCAATGCTATCAGGCCAGCCTGATTGCAGTTCTTACCCTTAATGTTGCTTATGTGAACGGGCAAGGGGATGCTCAGAGACTAATGATAGCCCAGAAAGCAAGCAGGTTGTTCTGGTGAGTGGAGCAGAACTTACTGAAGTTTTTAGCAGCTGACATTGCAAGGGTAGCACACACTTACATTGACTTCCTCAACAGGAGTAAGTTGGTTCCCAGAGTGCGTGAGTTCAGATTGGAAGCTTTCCTGAACAAAATAGATTACGGGATCACCCACAATTGGATTTGACAGCAAATCACAAGTTTCCAAGGCTGAGAGATTCTTCAGTCACCAGGAAAAGAAAAAAAGAATTCAGCAATTGCTTGCAAGCTGGTATGCCAGGAACCAGCTTCATTTTTTATCCTATCAGCCTAACCCTTGAGGAGTGTGTTAGCACAGAGAGGAATATTCTTCAACAGTGATTCTCTCTGCTGGATTCTCATTAAACTTTAGGTTTTTTTCAGATCTCTGTTTTAACATTGCAACTGGACTTAGGGACAGTAACTCTTAAATGGGTGCACATGTGCGAGCGTTCAGTCCATGCCCAGGGATGCGGTCATTTTATAACATATGCATGTATATGTGCGTATGTTATAAAATAGCCTGGATGCACATACATGTGCTCTCAATTTTAAATGGATGCACACATGTCCACGCAAATGCTGCATCTACCGCTTAAGTGGGGAAATTTACATGGGACGCACACCAACACCACTCACCTTTTCCTAGTTCATTCTCAGTTTTCCCAGTTTAGGGATAGGACATGTAAACCCCCCCTAGTTGAATAGCCTCCCTTCTCCCTTAAAACCCCACTGACGTCCCTAAATTTTTATGTTTTAACATTCTCATGTCATCCATAGCAGAAGTAAAGTTACACATCAGGGGACCCCAGCACACACCAGTGCACGTACATATATACATGCAAATTTCAAATGAATCCCGGAATGCCCACTGCCCACCCAGACCACGCCCATGCCCTACCCCTTTTTCCACACTTTTTATTTGTGTGCACAGCAGGAGATGCGCGCATATACGGGCAGCTTATAAAATCCGCTCAGCAAGCGCCGGCCCAACATTGTCACGCATCCCCTTTTTGATGAGCGCATCGGGCTTTTAAAATTCACCTTTATGTCCAAGCTTACCTACCTGGAAAGGGATTTGTGACAAGGGCTAAACTCTTAGGAGGTAATTTTAAAAGAAGTTACATATGTAAATGTAACATACTATCGTAGCAATTTTAAACAATCATTTACGCATGTAAAGTGAACTTACACGTGAATTTTCAAAAGCCCACTTGCACATGTAAATGCTTTTTAAAAAACAGGCTGCCAATTCCCTGGGAGTCCCAGCTGCAGCTATTTCATGGTGCAGATATCAGTTTCAGGGAGCTTGGCATGAAGCATTTTTGCTGTGTCCCCGCCCCCACCCTTGTGCCCCAGTGTGTCCCCGCCCCCACCCTGGTGCCCCCACCCTGGTGCCCCAGTGTGTCCCCGCCCCCACCCTGGTGCCCCAGTGTGATCTGGATCTGGTTCTTAGAACTCTTAAGTCATGCATTCAATGGAACTTCCTTAAAGGCAGCATCTCTAGTAGTCTATGTCCAGTGTTATGGACCTTAATTGGGTGATCCATCTGGTCCTTCCACAGAGCTGGACCTTTTTACCAGTGTCAAAGAAATGAAATACAACCTCATGCCTCTCAGACTTATAAAATGTAAAGAAAATATACATGTGACCTGACATTCTAGTCTCTACCGACTAACACATTCTTTATTGCCTTATACAGAATCACTGGCTAAATATGACCAATGATTATGTATAAGGCAATGAAGGCCATGTTAGCATAGTATGAAAGTTCACACTTGTTTCTTCTTTACATTTTATAAATCTGAGAGGTATTAGGGTTGCATTTCATTTCTTTGACACTATTTTCCCTCATTCATTTTGACACAGTTCTTCGAGTTTGGTTTACTTTTAACCAGTTCCATTCTTCTTATGCAAAGTCATTTTTGCCTTCAGTTAAATAGGCAGCTCTTCTGGTATCCCATAAAGGGGAATGTCATGGTAAGGGTAGTCTTTTGTCTTATTAAAAAGGTTCTCTGAACTTTTCTCAGGTGTTTAGCAGATGGATAATCTCTTTCAGCTAACCAATAGACCTTTATTCAGCAGACATCACTAGAAGAGGCAGCTTTAAAATCCTCATTCTCCATCAAGCAGATGATAGCCTCCACCTTTTTGTTGAAGGGTCAACATGTTCCAAAGGGGCTTTGTACTCATTCTACAAGGGCTCAGGCTTCCTCTTGAGCAGACTCTACAGCACCTGCTCCAGCAGACATCTGTAAGGCAACCACTTGATCTTTACATTTTCTCATAGGTGCTATGGATTAGATGTGTATGACAAGGGAGATACTGCATGTTCAATGGACTTGGATACATTCCACTAGCCTGGACTGGTGTAGCAGGATTATTAGAAAGGTGAAATTTAGTTTTACCTATCCATTTCCTTTCTTTGAGTCCTGCTACATCAGTCCAGGATCTTCCCAGAATGTTATGGCCTGCATCATTATCCTTGTGTGTTTGGCCAAAACTTTCAAGCTTACTTTTGAGATGTACCCAAGGCTGCTTCTTCTATACTATTTATCTCTCTGGTGGTGCTGCTTGGCGTGTGCAGTGCCATACAGAGATGCATGAGATATTGTTGGTACTCAGCAGAGTTTGTTTTCTACACAGGATAGACAGACAGACAGGAGAGTTTATTTTGTCCCTCCTGTTTATGAGGTCTCTATTTATTGTTCCAAAAGTTAATTATGGTTTAGGAGAAGTTGGTATTTTCCATTGCTTTGACATAAGAATACTGACTATTGCCAGTGCAATGCCATCCTATATACCAGGTGATGAGGTCACTGGAAAATAGTGTGTTTTGTCTCCATCTGCTAGAAGGTGAGATAACCCACTAATCTAGACTGGTGTAGCAGAACTCAAGAAAAGGAAATTAACAGGTAAGATTAAATGTCACCTTTTGCCTGCTGATTCCTCTGTTTATACATCAGAGGACACAATTAGCTTTCCCTGTACAACAAACTATACACAGATACGACTGCCTGCCCCAAAGTGTTACAAGCTAACAGCCAAATTTTAAATCAGCCATGCATGTAAAAATTGCCACTTACGCGTGTGGCAGGGTCTTGCGCGCGCTGCACACTTTTCAAACGTGCCCAGCTACGTGCATAAGTGGAGATACACACACAAGTGCCAGACCCTGAGAAAGGGGTGGGCTGGGGTAGGACAGAGGCTGGCCCAGACAGCAGCCATTGGCTGCTGTCTCAGGGAAGCATGAGCCGGCAGTTGGCTGGTGCGTGCAAACTACTTCTGCTCCAGGGGAGCAATAAGTAGCAAAAAAAAAAAATGTAAGTCGCTGGGACAAGTTTAGGGGTGAGGAGGAGAGGGGAAGAGGGAAAGGGTTTCAGAAGGGGGGGTATGGAAGTTCGCTCCCAGTCCGCTCCTTAATTAATTGGAGCGGACTGCGAGGGAACTGGAGAAGGGCTGATTACCGTTGCTGCATGTCATCTACAAAAATTTACCCCCCCCCCCCCCCGCACATGCGTGTGCAGATTGCAAAATCTGGTGCACACGTGTGTGTGGCCACCTGATCTTATAACATGCGCGCACCAGCACGCGCATGTTATAAAATCGGTATGTGTTTGTGCGAGCGCCAGGAACCCCACGCACATGGATGCGTGCACGCATCTTTTAAAATCTACCCCTAAGTGGATACCTGAGACCCTAGGAGATAAAGTGGCATGCCCAAGTTCACAAGTTTCAGTGGGGGAAGCAAGATTTGAATTCTGGTCTGCTGGTTTTCAATTACTGACGTGTTTGGCGGCCCGCGAGCTCCTCCCGTGAAACACCGCACTCACCCCCGGGTCTGGGCCAGCTCCTCCAGATGCCACTGGGAACTCCTGCTTGCTGCTGTATTCCTGCCATGCTTCCCCTAGGCAGGCGCATGCCCGAAGGCACGACTCTTAAAAGACCCACAGTGGGAAATCACACGCAGCACCCATTGATGACCTCACAGGCTTAGGCCTATATAAGATCCTTCTGCTCAACCCTTCTTTGCCTCGGCAACAGGCCTCTCTACTATTTGTAGTACGAGTTGCTTTAGTGTTCTTCGTTGCCAGTTTCTGTGGTCTTCAGTTCCTCAGTTCCAGCACCCTCGTCTTCAGGACTTAAGCTCTTCTTCGTCTCATCTTCCTGCCCATCCTGCTCCTTGCCTTCCTGTCCTGCCTATCTGTCCCATCTTTCCCTTCAGACTGATACTCGGTATTGACCATGGCCCAACTCTTGGACATTCCTGAATGCCGCCTGACACCAATACTAGCCTGCTTCTGGATTCCCCTGTACTACATTCCCTCTGCCCGGCAACCCCAACAGATCTTTCTACTATCAGCAGAAAAAAAGTTGAATGCCTTTTGATCTTTTAAAGTTTCTAACTTAATGGTACTCAATCACTGGAGGGAAAGTTTAATCTTTGATCAGCACAAGAAATCGGACATCTTATAATACACAGTTTCAGAAAATATCTTCATATGCTTTTTAATCATGAATGAAATATAGCAAGCAGAAGATCATAACATCTTAGCTGGTAAGAAAAATTTTAAGTGTAATGATCCATGATTTGTATGTAGTTTGCAGTTGAGAGACAGGTTTGTGATTTAAGAGATGGAAAACAGCAACCTAGAAGCCAGAACAGAACGAACAATTTACACCTCCCTAAAACCAATATTTACAAATTCCAATGAAAATGAAAAAGGTCAAAACATTTTATTTTTGTTCTTTCAACACAAGTTTATATTTTTATGATAAAAATGAATACAAAGCAATCATTTTTAATACTTTAACTTACTGAAAGTCTTTCATAGTTTTGGTACGAATGGGAACTGTAGGTTCTGGAGAAATCAGAGCCTTCATTTCTGGAGGCAACGTATCTATGGAAATACGCTGCTTTTGTCTCACATCAAGGCAAATTGGTGGTAGCTCTCTTACTATTTGAGACAAGAAAAAAATTCACATATTGTTTAATTAAATAGGTTATCCATATTTATTAACATACATGGTGCTTATAGTTTTTACAAAAGAGGTTATATAAAGATCCATTATATTTTGTACACGAGAATTAAAATTTTGATTAGATAAATATTTACATGGCAATAGGCTCAAAAAGCACAAGATTACTCTACAAACAACAATAGAACATTAGTTAAGAAAGTAAAGATCGACATTATTACAGAGAGTTTGTGTTGATAAGAAAAACTATCACTATTGACTGCTTTCCATGCTACCATAATTCCTAAAATGGTCAATTAAACTTTAGTGTAGAAAGATACATTTTACATCTGGCAGCTGAGCTGTTATATACAGCTTTCTCATTACAAGGATAAATAATGCACAAGGTGCTAGCCATATCTTGTTGTGACATCTTCTAAAGAGGCACCAAGGACTGCATTTCCCAAGGGGAGCTAGCAGCATAGGTGAGTGATATTTGAAGAAAGTAAGTAGCACTGACAGATGTTGCTATTTCTTGGAAGCTTGAGAGGGAATTCAGAATTATTTCTGTCATATAGTCATCAAAGTCAAATATTCCACACTACAATGTTATAACCAGAATAGTCTCAACAACATCCCAACTCCTCTCCCTTTGTCCACGGTCTCACTTTAGTTCTTATACTCATCAACTTTCTTCTAGTCTACTAACCTCAGGGCCCTTAAGATGGTGGTCACTCTGCATGGATGCATAACGGAGTACGGTTCTTTATTCTTCCTTGCTTTTGTGCAAGGGTCTTCCCAAATACTGCTACCCAAGTTATTAGACTGCACCCCATGACAAACATTATTTATTTAATTAAACATTTATATTCTGCAATATCCAAGGTTCTACATGGAGCACAAATAAAAACATTCATAACAGAAAAATAAACAAACATCATCAAAAGAGATAACACTACTGAAGATGCCATTTAGATCAAAACTCCTTAATTCATAAACCTGTTAACTTCAATAAATAAAACATCATCACAGCAGACCACATACTGTCAAACTCCAACTTCCTGACCTCAGTCCTGAAAGAGTAAACAAATGATTAAAGTTTACATGTTCCATTCTACTTATTTTACAACCTCTATCATATCTCCCCTCAGCCGTCTCTTCTCCAAGCTGAAGAGTCCTAACCTCTTTAGTGTTTCCTCATAAGGAAATAGTTCCATCCTCTTTACCATTCTGGTTGCCCTTCTCTGTATTTTTTCTAATTCTGCTATATCTTTCTTGAGATGTGGTGACCAGAACTGAACACAATTCTCAAGATGAGGTTGGACCATGGAGTGATACAGAGGTATTATGATATTCTCTGTTTTATTCTTCATTCCTCTCCTAATAATCCCTAGTTTTCTATTTGCTTTCTTGGCTGCAGCTGCTGCTGCACACTGACAGAAGATGTCAATGCATTATCAATGATAATACCTACATCCTTTTCCTGAGTGGTGACTACTAAGAGGAACCTTGCATTGTGTAGCCAGAATTTGGGTTACTCTTCCCTAAATGCATCGCTTTGCATTTGTCCACATTAAATATAATTTGCCATTTTCATGCCCAGTCTCCCAGTTTTGCAAATTCCTCTTGCAAATTCTCACAATCCTCTTGTGATTTAACAACTTTGAATAATTTTGGGACATCAGCAAATTTGATCCCCTCATTTGTTGTTCCCATTTTCAGGTTGTTTATAAATATATTAAAAAGCAGTGGTCCCAGAACAGATCCCTGGGGAACTCCAATATTCATCTTTCTCCACTGGGAAAATTTACCATTTAACTCTACCTCAAGGTCACACACACAAAATCAGAGTACAAGATGGAGACAAGACCATAGTCAGAAGATAATAGCACTTAGTGCCAGCTGGCAGTTAGGGAGTTAAGAATTTTGTGTCCAGTGGAGCATAATACCAAGCAGCTCTACTTGTGCTGAGATTTGGAAAACATCTGGCAACTGACCAGATTTAGTCAGACAAGTATAATCTGCATATAAGTTTTATAGACCTTATATATAACTGCACTTTTAGCTTTTGAGGCGTACACAATCTTATCTATTTTCACAGTAGTGTTTGTTTATATTTGGTTGCTATCCTGGGTATCCAACAGAATGTGTTTAGGTTTAAGAAAAGTACAAAGCTAGTGGTCATACACATGTGAGAGAGAATGACTGAGCAATATGGCAATTAGAAGTAGTGAATAAACCACCACTTCAAAGTAGACATACAGTAGTTTTTCTTATCAATAGTTTGGCAATATTTAAGGAGAGCAGGGAAACAAAGAAAATCCCTACAGTGCATTTTTCCATCCAAAAGACATATAACCCCAGGCACAAGGTGGGATAAACAGATTCTCACCAAGAGTTGCATCAGCTTACCTCAGCAAAGACAAAAGAATTCCCAGTACCATTCAGCCTTCTCAAAGAGAACCTGCATTGTTGACACAGACTGAGGAGTTTGGAGGGCAGTCTTTCAGGAAACTGCAGCTTTCACTAAGCCTTTGCATATAATAATCGCTAGGGATGTGAATCGTTTTTTGACGATTTAAAATATCGTCCGATATATTTTAAATCGTCAAAAATCGTTAGGGCCACGATACAATACCAATTCCCCCGATTTATCGTTAAAAAATCGTAAATCGGGGGAAGGGGGAGGGCAGGAAAACCGGCACACTAAAACCCCCTAAAACCCACCCCCGACCCTTTAAATTAAATCCCCCACCCTCCCGAACCCCCCCCCCAAATGCTTTAAATTACCTGGGGATCCAGCGGTGGTCCAGAACAGCGGCGGTCTGGAACGGCCCCCTCAATTGAATCCTTTTGTCTTCAGCCGGCGCCATTTTGCAAAATGGCCACCGCAAAATGGCGGCGGCCATAGACAAAAATGATTCGATGCAGGAGGTCGTTCCAGACCCCCGCTGGACTTTTGGCAAGTCTTGTGGGGGTCAGGAGGCCCCCCCAAGCTGGCCAAAAGTTTCTGGGAGTCCAGCGGGGTTCAGGAAGCGATTTCTTGCCGCGAATCATTTTCCGTACGGAAAATGGCGCCGGCAGGAGATCGACTGCAGGAGGTCGTTCAGCGGCGGTCCGGAACCCCCGCTGAACGACCTCCTGCAGTCAATCTCCTGCCGGCGCCATTTTCCGTACGGAAAACGATTCGCGGCAAGAAATCGCTTCCTGAACCCCGCTGGACTCCCAGAAACTTTTGGCCAGCTTGGGGGGGCCTCCTGACCCCCACAAGACTTGCCAAAAGTCCAGCGGGGGTCTGGAACGACCTCCTGCGTCGAATCATTTTTGTCTATGGCCGCCGCCATTTTGCGGTGGCCATTTTGCAAAATGGCGCCGGCTGAAGACAAAAGGATTCAATTGAGGGGGCCATTCCGGACCGCCGCCGTTCTGGACCACCAGGTAATTTAAAGCATTTGGGGGGGGTTCGGGAGGGTGGGGGATTTAATTTAAAGGGTCGGGGGTGGGTTTTAGGGGGTTGGCTCATGATTTTAATGATTTTTCACGATATTTTTAAAACCCAAACGGCAACAATACGATTCCCTCCCCCTCCCAGCCGAAATCGATCGTTAAGACGATCGAGGACACGATTCACATCTCTAATAATCGCTATTAGTTGGCAAAGATATTTACTCTGTTTATTGTGCTGATATATATATCAGCACAATAAAAAAAAAAAAATATATATATATATATATAGTAACTAATAGAATTTAGGCAACATAAATGTAAGTGTAAAGTGCTTGCTAAATACACCCAAAAACTCCCGGTAAAGGAACAAAAGTACTAAAGTATTGAGTACATAGGCAATATTGCAAAATTAAAAGTGACTTTATTAACATATTCCAAACAATGAAATAAAATAAATGAGCATGTATAAAAAAAGCACAATTCTAAATCACATCAAGTTTTATAATCAATGAAAAAACCATTTCTAGCTTAAATAACTGAGACAGTCAACCAGTGAGGTGTGAAACTCAAATGTATCAATGTGTTACAATGCAAAAGTTGAACAATGAATCTGACACAATGAAATGGGTTTGCATACTGTTACAACAAATGGTTAGTAAGTAACAAAATATTCTAGCTGATGAACAATGTATTGACAAAAAGCTCTCCTACCACTCATCCTCTAAATAAACAATTCATGATATCGTTATCCGTATATTCATATATCAATTATGCAAATCCACATACAATGTAAATTTTAAGAAGTCGCAAAGTACGTGCATCAAGAACAATGAGGGCAGAAAAGGAAGTGACATCAGCACAGATCTCCAGTACTGTAAATCACTCTGAGAAAACCAAAAGAAAAGTATTGAAACCAGTGCCAGCCTAGATGTGAGCAAGCATTGAGCAATCCCGTCATATAATTTTTATTTCAAAATGAAGCTTTAAAAAAGATTTAGAAGATAAAGTTGGATGGTGTTTCACAGGAAGCAGTTGGAGCCAATACAAATCTATGAGAGGTCAAGGAGCTGCACCATTCAGCTGGCACCACAAGGTTCCACGTGTCAGTACTTCCCTTGCGCCAGGCTAATTTGCATGGACACTGTCATTAACTGCAAGAAAACCTCGTGCTTAGTGTGTTGTTATTTTGGGGGTTTTTTTTGTAAAAAGGCTGTGGAAGAATCAAGGCACTGTGAGATGACTGTGTTTCATAAAAGTTTAGTACTGTTTAACAAAAGTTCTAACTGAATGATATTAATTGTCAGACTTCTGCCATCTTAAGGAGGTTATAAAGGAGTCCAGTAAGAAGTGTTTAAGGATATATTAGCATTATGTGAGGAACTATTTTCTGTTTTGTGACCTCATCCAAGGCAATAATCCTCCTCGTGGAAAAAAAAAAAAAAAGCCACGTGCAGAAAGAGACTGGTCTTGTGCATAAGCAGGGGCTTAGAGCTGGAACTCTGCCTTGGAATCAGGGAATAAGGAGAAAACCATGTTTGCTTGAAACAGAAATAGTGGGAATAGAGAGAGAAAATCCATCATTGGTAAAGCCCAAGCAAGTCCAAGAGTGGAGGGAGATTGTGAAAATTAGATAATTAGATAAGGTAAGGAAGAAATACAGACAAAGTTAAAAAATAATGAAATGATCAGGAACGTGGAATTTACCTGTTCTATTCAGGAGTGATTTACCAGTTAAAATGTTACTGGGAAAACTGTAAAGTCCAGATTCCAAGCAAGAAGGGGCGAATGAAGTTGATGATTGTGGCATAGCTCTGAATCCAGTTAGCCCCAGAGTGAAACTTTTCTGCCAGAGGGGACAAAGGGGAAAAAGCTGGACTGAGCCAGTGAGAAGTGACTTTACCCCATTTTGCCTTCTATATACTGAGATGTAATTCCACTGAAGAAAAATCAATGTTTTGTGTCAGTGTCACTATTTGGTGAACAGTCAAAAGACATTAAGCGGTACAATTAAACTGTTTTGTTTTGTTTTTTTAACCAATCCGGGCAAAAAGTTAGACTTCTAAAGAAGTTTCCAAATTCAGGCAAACTCCTCTCTGCACAAGGAAAGAGTGGGACATTTTGAAAGAGTGACTGGAAAAATAATTAAAATATTTTCTGTTCCCACACGATGAGAAAGGACAGTAGTTAAGGACAATTGCTTATCCTTTTATTTTATTAGTCAGAATTTCAGTACATGGTAGGTTCCTGTTGCATACATAATATGGTCACATTGTTAGATTGCCGGACAATACACTGTGAGAGGCAGATAGTTTCGCTTTTTGATTTTTTTTTTTAAAGTCAAGCCAATAGGTTGTTCCTGCGGTTCCTGGAAGGCGACCAGAACCACAAAATCAGGTGTGCTTTGCTCTCAGTCAGTGCCACAAGCACCTATTTGGAGCATCAGAGACAATGCACCCTGCATCCTACAGCTAAGTTTGCACTCCCACAACAGCCTAGGTCTGGCCAGACACTAGTGACATTCACTCAAAAACAAAAGAAATATATAACAGAATTACAGGAAGAAAATAATATTTACATAAGAGAAAATGTTCAAAGATACTGCAAGTTAGCGAACAGTACAATGCATCAATTTCAGAGAATGCATTGGTGTTAAATAAAATACAGTACAAAGAACAAGAGTAGACAATATTATGATTTGCCTAAATAACTGTTTTGAATGCATCTTGCTTCTTTTGAGAGAGACTTAGAGGAAAATGCTAATTACCATAGTGACTTAGGGGGGTCATTTATCAAAATGCACTAAGGCATTTTCGCATGCGTTAAGGGCTTATAGCATGCGATAGGCCCTTACCGCATGCGAAAATGTGTTTAACGCATGCGATAGCACTATATCATATGGTGCGATGCAAATATGGAAAATAGGAGGAGTTGGGGCGGGGAGTGGACTGGGTTTGCCTGTCTGCGAAGAGCTATCGCACAGACTTAACGCCGATTTTAACACCACCTTTTTGAATTGCGTTAGGCTGTGCGATAGCTGCCATGACCGGGCGCTAAGGTTTTATCGCCTTGTGCGATGTCTCCCGTATGGCCTATTTACATGAATTGAAGCTCCCAGAGCATCCAACTAGCCATCAGGGACTTCTGGAGAGAGAGAGAGAGAGATCAGTGTAGAGGGTTAGGGGCCCCTTTGACATTCAATGTTAGATGTACGAACAGAACAGTGGTCTCTTGTGAACATTTGATGACCCTCGGAGTGAGAAAACTCACTCCAAGATGAGATTTGTGCAATGTTCTCTCCACCTAGCTTGATGGACTCCTTACCTGGGTAACATCAAGCTAGGTGGAGAGAACATTGCACAAATCTCATCTTGGAGTAAGTTTTCTCTCTCCGAGGGTCATCAAATGTTCACAAGAGACCACTGTTCTGTTCGTACGTCTAACATTGAATGTCAAAGGGGCCCCTAACCCCCTACACTGATACCTAAACCTCACCTCGAGTTACTAGGTAGGCCTACCATAGGGATACAAATTTCTATCTAGGGAGATGACATTATGGCCTTCGGGAGGAGGTGGTGAAGACAAAAATGGTGACATTATGGCCAGTCTCTCTCTCTCCCCCCCCCCCCTCCCCCTCCCAGTGGTTATAAGTGGGAAATACAACAGGTCTGGCTCCAATCGCAAAGTCTGATAATGTTATCGCAATTTGCAGCTCTTCGCATAGGTAATTAGTGTAAATTGCGATAAAATTAATATTTGCATAAACCACGCCCCTTTTGCTATCGCATTTTGATAAATCTAGGTCTTAGTTGGTAAAGATTGTTCTGAAAACTGTTCTGTTATCTCAATTGCTGGAAAGGAGGCTCAACCCACAGTCTGGACTGATCTGGGTACGTACAGGGAACAAGAACTTTGAATTTTCCACTATGCCTTAAGACTGAAAAATGCAAACATTATAGAAAAACAACTTAGGTTATAAACTTTATTTGACAAGGTCCAAATGGTTTACCTCCAGCCTTGCTAAAATAAAGAACTCAGATCCTAATTGGATATTATTTATCTTTAAGCATTTCTAAGACTATGCAACCATCTAGGCAAAGATGAACTCTTTACGTCTCCAAAAAATGAGAATCCTCCAACCAAAAGCTATGCCTATTCCCTTACCATAAAGTAAGTATAATCCAGGAATAAAAGAGAACCATCATGAGGAGCCTGTCATCATCCTTGGACCCAGCCAATGACCTCAGACTTGAGACCACTGCCACTGCTGGTACTCAAATGCAGAAACTGCCTGTATGTCTGCCCATGTTTGAAAACAGTTACTGACTACAGGTCCCTACATTGAAACATCAAGCTGAAGAATGACAGAATGAGCCTTGGCATGACCCCGAAGATGCAGTCCCACTTGAGTATAACTGGATAGTGTCTGTTTGGCAACAGCAACTCCCAACCTATTCCTATCAAAAGAAATGAAAAGTTGGGTGGACTGTCTATGGGCTTCTGTCTGCTCCAGATAGAAGGCTAAGGATCTCTTGCAGTCCAAACTGTGCAGTGCTCATTCACCTTGGAATGAATGGGGCCTGGGAAAGAATGTTGGCAGGATTGACTGGTTAAGATAGAAATTCAGAGGTCACGTGATGTGGTGAACTCGGTTAGACGTGTGCTGACTGAGCTCCAGCCATCTCGGCATGCTCGAATGGTGCAGGCACTCACAACGAAAGTTTTGTTGCTGGATATTAGTATCTAAGAGTGCCTGCACATCTCATCTGTCTATTCAAGCAGAAAAACTGACTCATGGCACCCAAATTACAACCTAAGGAGAAGGAAAAGAATAAACCCTCTGAATCCAAGATGGCGCCAGTGTTGCCAGAAAATTTGGAGGCCTCTTTGGAGGACACGTTAGAGGAGAGAATCTCACAAGCAGTTGTAGCAGCCTTGGATGCGCGACTGCACCAGATAGCTGAACAAATTGCAGAAGTGCGCTCCTCTATTGTTGACATCGAAAACCGGGTGGAAAGAGTAGAAGGCCGGACCGGCCTTCTCGAAGATGACGTAGGGGCAATAGAAAGAAAGATTTCGGAATTAGAAAAGATCAGCAAGCAGCAACGTGACAAGATGGACGATCTGGAAAATCGTGAGCGTCAAAATAATCTACGCTTTGTTGGCTTCCCAGAAGATATAGCTGATGCTGACATTAAAGATACCCTCGAAACCTGGGTGAAGATGCAACTTCCGTCCCTACAAGCAGCGCAGGGAAGCCTGCTGGAACGCGCGCATAGACTGGGACCGCGACCATCGGATGGGACAGCCCGCAGACCTCAGGTGACTATTGCTCGGTTTCTAAACTATACTCATAAATCGCTTACCTTGCAGCACTCTCGTAAAGAAAGGAACCTGACATACGGGAATCATAAGATTCTGATTTTTCAGCTCATGTTTCAGGGCTCCGGAAAGCCTTCTCTACTGTCTGTTCAGATCTGGTCTCCAAAAAAGTTCGCTTCTCCTTAATATACCCAGCCAAACTAAAAATATGGCATCAGGGATCTCAACAAGTCTATGAAGACACTGCTACTGCACAATTGTTTGTTAGTAAGATTCCGCAAACCTCAACGGATGCCAATGACGGAGATGTTTGAACACGGTTGCCTATTTTGGTACAGTTTTATTTGTTGCCCTGGGCATATAAGACAGGCTACTCCAGAATATAAGTTGTACCGGAAAGGTATTCATTCCTAAGCTGATGACTTTGGGGGATCGCAGTAGAAGAGTACAAAAACTCATGTGTCCACAGTTAGGCTATATGGGACCATATTGTATATAACGTACGGTCAGCAGAAAATAATATGGATAGTTGATCCCTGAACTTTCTATGCAGGGGAGGTGTGGTACAGGAATTCTACATTATGTCGTGCTTAGTATCATATGTCACAGATATATGAAAAAAGTTGTCTTTTCTGTTCACTTTTGCTGAGACGGTTGAGCACGTCAGTTCGTTGATCTCCAGTCCCTTCATTTCGGGACGTGGGAATAGTTATTGATGGGGGTTGGTATATTTTGGTGGTGGGGGGGGGGGGGGGGGGAAGGGGGAGGGGAGGGAGGATATTGGGGTGGAAAGGGGATGCATTGTCAACAAGTGTGTGTTGTAATTGTATTTGAATCCTTAAGGTGTGCTTATTTGCAAAGCTGTAAGGGGATAAGGAATCTTTTTCGGAGGGACCAAATGCTCGTTTTACCTGCGAGACCTCTTTGGGATTGGGCGTTGGGTTATTATCCTGTGTGTCTAGAGATATGTCCGAAGTGATAGTTACATGGAATGTCGCAGGTCTCGGCACACCGGTCAAAAGAGAAAAAGTTTTGTCCCGGTTAAGTAAATTAAATGCAAAAATAGTTTTTCTTCAGGAGACTCACTTAACCCAAAGGGAAGCGCGTAAATTGGCAAAAAAGGGGTTTACCCAGGTGTATTCAGCAGAGGGTACCTCTAAAAGTTGCGGAGTAGCGCTACTGATTCATAAATCCTTTGATTTTAAGATGCACAAGCAGATTTTTGACGATAATGGGCGGTATGAGCAAACATAAAGGACCTCCTTATTTATGCACGCATTTAAAGTTACTTGATCTGTGGCGGGTCATGAATCCAGGGGATCATGATTGCACACACTTAGCTAGGGCACATGCAGCGTGGTCAAGAATTGATTACTGGCTAGTCTCTGAATCTCTGCTTTCAAAGTTCTCCCGGGTTAAAATAGCAGAGTTGGTGATTTCTGATCATTGTCCTGTTACAACGCAATTGGAAATCACACCTTCTGTTGGACATGGCCAGTGGCGATTACCTGGCTTTCTTTCCTCAGATAAGCAATTCCCTCACTTCTTGAGAGCACGGTGGGCGGATTATGCCGGAGATAACGAACAGCACATTCATAACCCCATACTGTTTTGGGAAGCCGCCAAGGCAGTAATGAGAGGACATGTTATCAGTTATGTGTCCCACCAACGGAAGCAACAGAGTGCTGAGATAATTTCCTTAACGAAGAAATTGACACAATTGAAGAGAAGGCTCACCGGGAGTAATAGGGATCCCAAATTAGAAACATTTAGAGCTACGCAAGTGGCTTTAAATAATTTGTTACACAACAGGGCGGAAAGAGCGATGAAATTATATAAGTACCGGATGTTCTCTCAAGCAAATAAGGCTGGGAAGGCACTGGCTAATTTACTTAAAGTCAAGAACCAAACAAATTTATATCTGCCATTAAAGATGCTCAGGGGAAGGTCCAAACTGGCTCTTTGGATATTGCCAACATCTTCTCACAATATTACAAAGATTTGTACTCTTCGGAGGGGCCTAGTTTGGATGATATCTCTGGTTTTTTGGATAAGATAAAATGCCCTGAGATATCGGAGGAGCATCGCCTTAGATTAAATTGTAATATCACGGCAGAAGAAGTGAAAGAGGCGATTCAGACTTTACCGGCCCATAAGGCACCGGGCCCGGATGGGTTTGACTCCCTATTTTATAAAACTTTGGTATCTGACCTTCCAGAACCTTTGAGCAAGGTGTTTGTGGCTATGAAAGACTTAGGTATTATGCCAGAAACAATGCGTTCCGCTACTATAGTGGTTCTTCCAAAACCGGGCAGAGATCCCCTGTCTACGGGCTCTTATCCTATATCGTTGCTGAATTTGGACATAAAAATTTATGCGAAAATATTAGCCAACCGCCTTAAGGATGTTTTGCCCCTCATTGTGGTAAAAGATCAAGTAGGATTTGTTAAGGGACGCTGGGTGACTGTAAACATCCATAGAGTACTTTGCGCCCTGGAATCCTGCTCCATAAAGAACCTGAAAGATCCTCTGTTGGTCATGTGTGATGCTGAAAAAGCATTTGATAGGGTGGAATGGGAGTTTTTAAAACAAGTGTTGAGCAGGTTTGGTATTACTGGGACTTTTTTGAGTATATTTCGCTATTATATACCAATCCCACAGCCCGAATTCTGGTTAATGGGACAATGTCTAATACTTTTCAACTCTGCCGTGGGACAAGACAGGGGTGTCCTTTGTCCCCCCTGCTGTTTATTTTATCGGTAGAGCCATTGGTTATATCTCTTAGATCGCAACCTGATATTTCTGGTATAAGGGTCGGGCAACATGAACATAAAACTTTGCTTTTTGCGGACGATCTCCTTTTACTTCTAACCAACACTCGGGAATCACTTCCCAAGGCCCTAAAGCTTTTTGCCATATTCCAACAGGTTTCTGGTTTTAAACTAAACCTGGATAAAACGGAAGCCTTAGACATAACGGGTTTTTTAGAACCGGCATGGCCAGATTTCCCGGTTAAATGGGTGGGAGATAAGATTAAATATTTAGGAGTACAAATACACAGACAAACAGATTTGTGGTACCGGGTTAATATTCCCCCACTCCTAGACAAGATCCAAGACAAATTGAAAGCTTGGCAAAACTTCCCATTGTCGTTATATGGTAGGGTAGCGGTTATAAAAATGATCATTGCTCCCAAACTTATCTACCTACTTTTGATGTTACCTATAGCTCTCTTAAGTAAGGATATAAAACGTCTTCAAAGGGATATAACTGGCTTTTTGTGGCAAGGCCGAAAGGCGAGATTGGCCTATAAGGGGTTGATAGCTCCAAAAGCCAAAGGGGGGCTCAATCTACCTGATTTCAGATTATGTGCATGGGCTGCAAATTTGCGGTTTTTGGGTGATTGGCTGAATGGTACCTCGGACTATACCGATTATTCCCTGATAGAAGATATCTGTGAACCCGTGGACCCTAAGTTAGTTATACATTTACCTCGGCGGGAGCTGGTCCGGTTGGGTATTAAGGCTCAACTGGTTCACAGGGTGCGCCAAGTTTGGGTCGATGTGCGGCAAACCATGCACCTTTCGACGCAGCTCTCCTTGCAATATCCTTTGCGGAAAAACCCTTTGACACCACCCTTAGAGGCCTTTTTTGCCGGTTATTCTTCAAAGCAGTGTGCTAGTACATTGGGGGATTTTATGGATTCTCACACTGGGTGCCTATACTCCTTTGAGGTTCTACAGGGGCGAATGGGGATGAATAGGAGCTTCTTTTTAGGGTATGCACAATTGCGGGCCTTTGTATTTAAGCTCCAGCAGAATATTCGGGAACCGATAGGTAATCCAGAATATCTTCCACTTATGAAAATATATCAGGGAAAGCAAGGTTCTTTGTCCTTGCTATATAAGTTCTGTCAGAATATAATCCCCTACCGAATTTTTGATAAGCTAGTGGACAAATGGAATGCGGATCTCCCAGAACTCTTAGATGTACTAATGCTTAGAGATTGTTATTTGTCCATTTTTAAAATTACTCATAATGTTTCACTGAGAGAAATGCAAGGGAGAATCTTTCACAGAGTTGTGCATACCCCACAGGCCGCACATCGTATGGGATTGTCTTCTTCCAGTATGTGTACTAAATGCTCCCAGGGGCCGGCCACTTTTATTCATGCCATGTGGGAATGCTCTGCTATTCAACATTTTTGGGAACAAATACAGTTGAAAACCTCTAATTTATTCTCAGTACAGATTCAATGGTCTTGTGCTTTTTGCCTACTGAATGTGGACTGTGGAGAATCCTCGTTAAACCATGAAAATATTTTGTTTTTCTCTAAAGCTTGTTTGATAGCTAAAAAATGTATCTTACTCAAATGGGTGGAAGCAGACCCCCAGATGGTAACATGTGGTCGGTGCAGATGTTACATTTGTTTCAGATGGAATATGGATCCTTGTATCACTCGCTTTCATTTAAGAAGAAGCGTTTTTTTTAGAGATACTTGGTTAGCCTTTTATGTTTCTCTCCCTGAAGAGGTACAGCAGTTGTTTCCTTTAATAGCAGAGGTTTCCCAAGAAACTGGCAGTTCAGTGATCCCCTGAATATCTCATGGGAGTACAACTTATACCTACCCTTACACGGCAGTGTTGGTGTCATGGTTCACATGATGTCGTCTTTGGTTGACAAGGCAAGGGGGGGGGGTAGGGGAAGGGGTGGGTGGTAATAGCAGGGGACAATAAAATGTATAAAATAGTCTTTCTTAATGTATTTTACCATGAAAGCGTGTATGTTCTGTTTATGGCTGTATTGTTAAAGCAGTTGTGTTGTTAATGGATGACATGCTATGTTTACATTGACGCTTAATAAAAGATTTGGGAAAAAAAAGATAGAAATTCATCACCACCTTAGGCAGGAACTTAGGATGCATACACAGGACCACTCTGTCATGAAAACCTTAGTGTAAGGTGGATAAGTCACTAAGGCCTGGAGCTTGCTGACCCTGTGTGGTGAGGTGACTGCCAACAAAAATATGACCTTCCAGGTCAGGTACTTCAGGTCACAGAAATGCAGCGGCTCAAAAGGAGCTTTCATTAGCTGAGTGAGCCACGTAAAGGTCCCAAGATACAGCGGGATTCCTTAGGGGAAGCTTCAATTGAAGCAGGCCCCGCATGAAGCATTCAACTATAGACTGTACAGAGATGGGCCATCTACACCATGGTGGTATGCACCAATTGCACTCAGATGAACTCTAACTGAGTTCATTTTCAAGTCAGCCTTCAATATACGTAGAAGGTAAACAAGCAGTTTTTGTGTGGGGCAGGAGAACAGATTCAGGACCTTCTATTCACACCACACAGAAAAACTCCTCCATTTCAGTCCATAGGATTTTCTGGTAGAATGCTTTCTGGAAGCCACCAGGACAAGAGACACATCCTTGGAGAGATTGAGCAGTTGCAGAATTAACCTCTCAATATCCAGGCTGTGAGCGACACAGTCTGGAGGTTGGGATGCTGCAA
Source organism: Rhinatrema bivittatum (assembly GCF_901001135.1). Lineage (NCBI taxonomy): Eukaryota > Metazoa > Chordata > Amphibia > Gymnophiona > Rhinatrematidae > Rhinatrema > Rhinatrema bivittatum. The sequence continues at coordinate 220,074,464 of NC_042621.1, read as the reverse complement.
CCTAGCTTGATCTTGAGTAATGAGCTCTGAGGAAGACCCCAGACTGATCGATTTCCAGATGGATAACTCCCACAGGAGTGGAAACAGACCTGTCTTGGCCAATAAGGGGCTATGAAGATCATAGTCCCTCTGTCCTTGTGAAGCTTCAAGAGAGTCTTTGCCACCAAAGGAATTGGAGAATACGTGTACAAAAGACCTTGACCCAATGGCGGGCAAAGGCATCCGAGGCTGGTCTGCCATCTATTCTGTACAGCGAGCAGAACAGAGTCACCTTTTTGTTGCAAGGGGATGCAAACAGATCCACATCTGGGCTCCCCCAGAGGCAGAAGATCTGGTTTGCTACCCCCTAATCCAGAGAGAACTCGTGGTGTCTGAAGGCATGCCCAGTCTGACCGCTAACACTTTCTCCATTCCCTCCAGAAATATTTCTTTACAAAAAAGGGGGATAAAACATGGACTATCCTCCTTGTGAAGGTAGTGCAGATAAGGACCATATCAGAAATGAATACTGCATGGGACAAGCACAGAGGATCTCTGAGGGTTAGGAAAGGACTATATAGCTGAGTAGGAGATGTTGATGGGCAGACTGTATGGGCTGTATGGTCTTTATCCATTGTCATGTTCTATGTTTCTATTAGGATATAAAAAATCTGTCTAGTTAAGGGTACACCACCTATATTAGGATAAAGGAAGTACATATCAAGTACCACACATGAAACTGCAAGATTCAGAGCTGTTTATTACGTCCTTTCCAGGGTAACTTACCTTTTCTTTTTTTCTTTTTAGAAGCATCCCTCCTTAAAGCAACAGTATCTCTTACTTGGTTTGGTCAAGCTAATTTTTTCATGCCCAAGTTCTAAAATATTTGAAACTGCTATTTAAATATGATTGGCAGCATATTTCTAAAGATGTCTTTTTTTGTATTTATACCATACTTGCATGTTGGAATGGGAGCTTCAATTAGTTGTAGCAGGTAGAAAAGATCATAAGGAACACTGCAGATGCACTGGGTAGAAACATAGCCCCAGCCCTCAGAATGGTCAGGAGAAAAATAGTTAAAAATTAGAAAAAGGTGGAAGGAAGACAGGAGGTTCAGTAAAATAAATTTAGAAAATGTCTTGGAAGCTTTCTTCAATTTATGACTTAAAACATTTTTCTTTAAAAAGGCTTGTTCCTAATGGTAGCAGATTCCTTATTTTTTTCCTAATATAGTATCATCTTTTCATTTAAATCAATGAATAGTTTTTCCTGCTTTTAAAAAAAGTGATGTAACGACAATCTAGATTTTTTTTTAAGTATCTAGATGTTAAAAGATGTTTAAAACATTACCTTGAGAGGACGAAGGATTTCTATAAATATCTCCTATTTATAACACCATGGCAAACAGTTAATCTGTCTACAATATATTGCAAAAAACTTGCCAAATCCTCACAAATTCTCTTTGTTGAATTCTCTTTAAAACTTAACCTTATTCTAATAACTGATGGTTTGTATGCCTGCTTAGCTAATCTCACCCACCCAAAAGCAATGCCATAAGAACATGAGAACATAAGAAATTGCCATGCTGCGTCAGACCAAGGGTCCATCAAGCCCAGCATCCTGTTTCCAACAAAGGCCAAAACCAGGCCACAAGAACCTGGCAATTACCCAAACACTAAGAAGATCCCATGCTACTGATGCAATTAATAGCAGTGGATATTCCCTAAGTAAAATTGATTAATAGCCATTAATGGACTTCTCCTCCAAGAACTTATCCAAACCTTTTTTGAACCCAGCTACACTAACCACATCCTCTGGCAACAAATTCCAGAGCTTTATTGTGTGTTGAGTGAAAAAGAATTTTCTCCGATTAGTCTTAAATGTGTTACTTGCTAACTTCATGGAATGCCCCCTAGTCCTTCTATTATTCGAAAGTGTAAATAACCGAGTCACATCTACTCGTTCTAGACCTCTCATGATTTTAAACACCTCTATCATATCCCCCCTCAGCCGTCTCTTCTCCAAGCTGAACAGCCCTAACCTCTTCAGCCTTTCCTCATAGGGGAGCTGTTCCATCCCCTTTATCATTTTGGTTGCCCTTCTCTGTACCTACTCCATCGCAACTATATCTTTTTTGAAATGCGGCAACCAGAATTGTACACAGTATTCAAATTGTGGTCTCACCATGGAGCGATACAGAGGCATTATGACATTTTCCGTTCTATTAAGAATTATTAGGAAGGGAATGGTTAACATTCTATTTGCTTTTTTGACTGCTGCAGCACACTGAGCCAATGATTTTAAAGTATTCTCCACTATGATGCCTAGATCTTTTTCCTGGGTGGTAGCGAGAGTAAAGATGGGTTTGCCATTACTACTGATCCCTGTTGAAGGAGACACCTATGCCTTGGAAATGCAATAGTTGAGCTACTATCAGCCTGCTTAGATCAGCATACCATGGTCTTCGCAGCCAGTCTGGGGTCACTAGGACCTCATATACCTACTCCTTCCTGAGCTTCTTTATTACATGGCCTATTAACAACCAAGTGGGAAGAAAGCATAAAGCAATGTTTCCCTTGGCCACTCCTGTATGGGTGCATTCATAGTGTTTTTATTGCCTGAAAAACCTTCTTGCCTTTGTCTTCTGGTGGGTTGCTGTTAGAACCATCTATGGTTCACCCCATTTTTATATTTTCTGCTTGCATGCCCAATGGCCTAGCACCTCGGCCTTTGTATTTTAGCTCAAAACATCTGTTTGCCTATTCTCTGACCTCCAATGTGTAATGTTGCAAGCTGTAGCAGATTTTTCTCCTACCATGCAACTAGTAGCTCTGTATTCTCTGAAACTCTTTGGCTCCAGGTACCCTCTTCTTTATTTATGTATGCTACTGCTGTTGCATAGTTGCATAGTATTCTTATTGTTCCTCAACTAAACACTGACTGAAAATAGAGTAATGATAGCTTTATGACAGACTAACTGATTTTTGTACCCCGTACTCTATAGCTTTGCTCAACCTTGAGTGAAACGGTTCTGGCAAAAGGCACCCCAATCTTTTAAAATGGGCATCTGTTGTCTTAGTATCCAATCTAGATACTATAGTGATATTCCCCTCTCAGAACTGTTACCATTAGACTTCTAAACAAGTGATATATCATTTTAAGCAGGACTCTATTATTACTTTACCATGTTTGTTGTTAGATGTAACAAGCTGTGTAGGTGAGCTTCTGTTTTCAGCTGCTTCTTTTTTCTGGTTGATAGTCGAAATGAAACTGCTGAATGTGGAAAACTGGCCTTTGGCACCTCTCTCTGCTGTCTGTAATTAAAATAAATAATTATTATAGCAACATTGACATTACTGTAAAAGTAATTTTACTCATCTCAATATCATAGGAGCATTTAATAATCAAATGCTGCATTTGACATAAAGACAGGCAATTATGATGCACCAGTTTTCTCTATGCTCAGCTTGCCTCTTTATTTCACCCAAGTTTCCAGATCTTGACCAATTTTTTATGTCATGTCTCCAAACTGTTCTGTTATTTTCTGTCTTGTTTCCTGCTGACATGTTCTCCAATATTAAATTAGCTAGCTTGACACCAGAACCTCCAAGTACATGACCAGCAAATCCCACTTTCCTTTTCATCAGAGCTTCTGTCAGAGATCTTTCAACTCCTATCATCCCACATACCCTTTCAAATGAAATCAAGGACTTCCATGTAGTCTTCAGAATACTCCTGTAACACATTTCAGATTCATGTATTTTCCTTATAATTTCTTTTGTAATGTCCATGTTTCACTGTTTCCATTGCAAAGATATAGTCACTCAGTAGCCTTTTCTTTAACTTAAGAGCCTCCTGTGGAGCTACTTTCAATTCCCCAAATCATTTTCACATTCCAAATTCTTCTTTTTATCGCGGACTAGTGGGGAAGTCTGTCAAAAATGATAGGATACAATGAGTTACCTGCTTATGCTCCTGCCACCAAGTAGACATAATGGGGTCAATATTCAAAGCTATTTAGACGTATAACTCATAAGTTATCCATCTAAATGGCTTGAATTGAATATTTCCCTTGCTTATCCAACTAACAGATAACCAGATTAATCTTTATCCGGCTAAGATTTAGCAGAATAAGAAAGAGGAGTGTTGGAGGCATTCTGGGGTAGGTCAGAGTTAGGCGAATAACTTATCCTGCTAACTCTGAAATTAAAAGATACCCAGATATGTTTTTGGCCTAAGTCTAGACGTGCATGAGAGCAGAATATAGCTGTTAAGTGTAGAAAGCTTTAAAAGAAAAAATGGCCGTAAAGTCCCCCATGATAGGTCCAATGCTCGGATGTGCTGGGTCAATACTGCCATGCAACCCCCTAAAAAAAAAAAAACAAAACCCACTTCCTTTTGATTAAAAAAAATACAATATTCCGCCACTGGGCCTGGTCTCACTCCTTCCCTCTCCCCCCTTCCATTGAATGATACTTAAATTTATATTTCCAGGGGCACCCCCACCCCACACACACACATACATACACCTAAACATATACCCTTCCACCCTCCCGGTGCCATGTTTTCCTTTAGTTTTCAGCCCAGATCGCGGTAGCAGCCTACCATGACCTAGGCCCTTGGCTTCTGTTGTTACCTAACACCTATACTAGAAGCATAGGCTTCTAGCATAGTGCTTATGGAGCCTCATTACACCCTTATGGATATAGTGAAGGGTCAGAATATCCTGAAAGTAGATGTTGTTGAGGAAATGGGGTATGGTAAACCCCATTCCTTAGAGTCCTGAGAGCCCTGACCACATGTTTATACTGGCATAGGGTCCTTCCCCAGGACTATGGTGAGGGCAAAAGTAGCGCCGGCGCCATTTTGAATATTGGCAATACGGCCCGAGTGCAGGAGGTCGCTCCCGGACCCCCGCTGGACTTTTGGCAAGTCTTGTGGGGGTCAGGAGGCCCCCCAAGCTGGCCAAAAGTCCCTGGGGGTCCAGCGGGGGTCCGGGAGCGATCTCCTGCACTCATGACATCGGGTGACAGGAACCAAAATGGCGCCGGCGCTACCTTTGCCCTGTCATATGGTAAGGGCAAAGGGCCACCGGTGCCATTTCTATTAACGCAGCCATGGCCAGAGAGCGGGAGATTGCGCCGGGACCCCCCACTGGACCCCAGGTAATTTAAAACATTTTGGGGGGGTTCGGGAGGGTGGGGGATTTGTTTTAAAGGGTCAGGGTGGGTTTTAGGGTTGTTTTGGTGTGCCGGTTTTCCCGCCCTCCCACCTCCCCCGATTTACGATTTTTTGACGATAAATTGGGGGAATTGCTATTGTATTGCGGCTCTAACGATTTTTGACGATTTAAAATATATCTGACGATTGTTTTAAATCGTCAAAAAACGATTCACATCCCTACATCTTACTTCTTAGACTCCTGGCATTAGCATACAAACATTTCAAAGTTTGTTTTTTGTATTTTCATTCTGCTTTTTAATTGATAGGGATAAGTTAGAATTTTTTAGCTCAGCTGAGTTTTTAGTTACAGGCACTTGGACTACTTTTCTTATTATTGGAACCTCACTGTCGGGATGCCCTAATTCTAATGCATCATTAGTATCCTTTGAAGATACCTTTCTCCGAACCATGCGCTGCTGAGCGACTGTCGACTTTCCCCTTTGTTCTAGTTTAAAAGCTGCTCCATCTCCTTTTTAAAGGTTAGCGCCAGCAGTCTGGTTCCACCCTGGTTAAGGTGAAACCCATCCCTTCGGAAGAGACTCCCCCTTCCCCAAAAGGTTCCCCAGTTCCTAACAAAACTGAATCCCTCTTCCTTGCACCATCGTCTCATCCACGCATTGAGACTCCGGAGCTCTGCCTGCCTCTGGTGACCTGCGTGTGGAACAGGGAGCATTTCAGAGAATGCTACCCTGGAGGTTCTGGATTTAAGCTTTCTACCTAAGAGCCTAAGTTTGGCTTCCAGAACCTCCCTCCCACATTTTCCTATGTCGTTGGTGCCCACAAGTACCATGACAGTCGGCTCCTCCCCAGCACTGACTAAAATCCTATCTAGGTGACGCGTGAGGTCTGCCACCTTTGTACCAGGTAGGCATGTTACACCAGGAGATCCTCACGCCCACCAGCCACCCAGCTGTCTACATTCCTAATAATCGAATCACCAGCTATATCTTGAGAAATGTAACTATATTGACTTTCAATAATTTGGGCAGCTCACTTTTTGTGTGTCAGTAAATTGGTGACAACTGTTTTTCCATGAGTGTTCTTTAATTTAAGACATGATGAGCAAAAATCATTTACATGCATTTCAAAAATTTATAAAAATTACAAAAAAGTGGACCTAGCAGCAAACACTGTTAAATCTTGACGGTCCTACATACATTTATAAAAATGTACTGCACGCTTTGGCATTATTGATATTGGTATCTTGGAATACAATTAGTTATATTGGACCCTTTCTGGGACAGAGATATTGAAGCTCCTCTCCAACAGAGTCAGGCATGAACTCAAGCCTGCTGAGGGAGGGGAGTGTCACATGTCTGCCACTACTGCTACTCCCTCAGCGATGCACCTTGGCCAGCAAGAAATAAGTCTCAGAAGACTTCTCTTCAGTCTTCCTAGCCAAGAAAGGCACATGTGTAGCCTGGGTATGTGGTCTAAGACCTGAGGGCAAAGGAGAGAAAAGAGTGCATAGAAAAAGAAACAATGGAAACAATTTTAATTTAAAAAAAACAAACAAACCATGGGTTTTTACACATTACTTTTATTACATGAAAATTGTAAATTTGTAATAAAATGTCCTTTTTAAATATTTAAGAAAAGCTAGGAAGTGTTTTAAAAGAAACTTTAAAAAAAATCTAAAGCTTCAATACATTTAAAGTAGAATACCATTTTTTAAAAATATCTGCAACACTGTGCACCATTACCATATGAAAACAAGAGTTTGAATGCATTACAACATAAAAAACATCACTAAAATGAACAAATTAAACACAGGAACAATAGCATGTATACTGTAAGACTGTCACATAAGTAAACCCACAGATGTGTTTCTGAAGAGGGTTTACAAAGGCAAACTACATTAAGCCTCCTACAAAGTCTAAGTCCTGTGAAATAAAATCAATTGTCCAAGTTAACCTCACGCAGTGTGAATGAGACATGTCATTGATATGCCCATTGCAGAACATTTTAAGTTATTTCCTGCGAAGAAACAGAGAACTACAGAACATGGTGAAATTTCTGCCACTTAGATCACTTCAATTCAGCTCCCAAAAAACAAAGGACACAAATTGAGCCAAGTGAACCTTTTTCATCTACTAGGGACTACAGATTTACAATATTAAGACTGATGGGAGGGTGGGGACGAGGGTCACATTTTATAGTATTAAGAAGAGTTCCTTGAGGCTAGAACCACTACACTTACAAAGGATGCCATACAAGCAGTATGAGAATGAATTCAGTACAAACTAAGGGCTTCATTTTCTAAAGTATTGCAGGCCTGCAATACTTTAGAAAACTGTGCTAATGGGGGCGGGGGTGGTCCTCACTACCCGGCAGCGATCGCACCGCCGTGGTGCGATCGCTGCCGGTTTCGTACCCAATAGCGCCACCAAAGAAGGTGTAGCTATTGAGCGTGAAGTAGGATGCGAAAAGGCCCTTACCTTTTCGCCGTCCGCAGCGTCTTCGCGGAGTCAGCCCCGGTGACGCCCCGACTCCTCCCCAATTTAAGTAGCGCAGACGGGCGCTACCTTCGCAGGCTATCGCAGGCTTGCGCTAACAGCTCAAGCCTGCGATAGCCTGCGAAGGTAGCGCCCATAACACCCCGCACAAAATGTTAAACCTACCAGTATTTGAACAGTTCTACTTTTACCAATGACAATGAGCTTTACCATAGCTGAACGGGAAAGATACCCTATGCAATGATTCTTAGCTGATTTTCCAGTAGCTATGTTACATTGCTGCTTTTAACCATACTGGAGGTAATTTTCAAAGCAACTGTGCACGTAAATGTAACATACTATCATAGAAATTTTCAAAAGCCCATTTATCCACTTAAAGTGCACTTACACGTGAATATCCTATGGACAATTCAATGACAAATTTTCAAAAGCCCACTTAACACAGAAAAAGTGCATTTTCACATGTAAAACCCAGGTTTAAGCATGTAAATCCTTTTGAAAATTAACCCCTAAAATTGTAGTAAAAAAAACAATAGGATGCTTATGTTTGAAAATAACGTGCTGATAAGACAGAAGAAAATAGTTGCAGCTATCCATGAATGGAACATTCTACACTGACAAATGGAAAAAATATTTCCAAGTTTCAAACCATTTGCACTTTCAGTGTTTTCTAGCTGCTAAGCAAACTTGGCCTTGTGTGAAAACTGTCTGCTGCTCTCTCTGTTCAGATATTTGGGATATTTATATGATGCATGCAATTTTGGTCAGAGGTTGATTTTTAAATCACTTAATAAAACAAACAGCACAGTGGCAGCAGTGTTCAGAGAAAATAACTAATAGCCACAGACTAACAGACAATAAAACGTGGAATATTAATACTGCTAAAAAATGTTTTCAGCTTCATAAAAAAGAGAGAACCAACACAACTTCCTATTGTGTCTGATACTATTAAAGTTTATGTCAACATATCAGAGAATGCATGCCTATATGGAAGGTGATGCCAGATTCATATATGACATAGTGTACAAGTACATTTGAAAGCTGTTCTATCTCATTTAGTAGCTCATGTGAGAGACCTCCGAAGTTGGGCCCTGAGGCAGATTCTTATCGAAATGTGGCTCCATGTCATGGTTAGGACTGGTTTTCTTCTCAATGAATATATCACTGGATTTTGGACCGGGACATACTCATGGTCTGTTTATTTTAATTGCAATTTCTAAAATCTTTAAAAAAATGTGTTTCAACAGAACCGATGATTAAAACTTTTGAATAAGAAGCTTTGCCCTTCCATTCATGTTATGAAGGTCCTTTAGTAATGATGGAATGTTCAATGGATGGTCTGTCAGGATAGTTGTTCAGCCCTTTAAGTCAGATAAATTGTGTATATTGTTGGATTGACCTTTTGGGAATATTATTATTGCAAGTCATCCAATTTTTGGACTTTTTTTTTTTTTTTTTTTTTTTTTTTTAACAGTAGTATATACTTAATTGTGAACAATTCCAAACTTTCTAGAAATAGGTAACCAATAACAAATACTGTCAAGCTATTATATTAAATTGTTTTTGACTTTGTATTAGGTTATATATTTTGAAAGCCACCTTGAACATTATATCTGAAATAGCAGACATACATGTAAGCTCAATAAATAAATGTAAGGGATCCTAAAAATGCCCCTTACTAATGCTGTATGCAGTACCACACACACATGGCATTGATGTCAGAATAGGGATATTGGTTTTTCAGACTTTCCCCACTAAAAGGTGTCTGAGCTTGAGTGGATTCAATATAGTGAAGGACCCAGAAGTTCTTTTTTCTTTTCCTTCTGGCTGTCTCCTCATGCAGGCCAGGACTCAAGTTCAGAGTCCCTGGAGCTGCAGGAGGAGGTTGCAGTGCTTCGAGCAGCATGAGGGGCTGTAAGCAGGAATCTTGGAAAGGTTCTTATGGACAGGAAACCTAACCCAGGTTTCTTGCTCTTTTGGGAGTTGCTCAGAATTGTGGATTGGAGTAGTCCAAGCCCTAGGAAATGTGTATTCTGCATCTGAAGAGATTCTGCACCCAAGGAGAGTGGATTCAGAGACTTTTTCTAACAACATGAATTGAAGTAAATTGTCTGGAGTAAGAACAATTTCTGTTTGTTACAGCAAAACTGTCCTGCAGTGGTCAGAAGAGAAGAAATCATCAGTTTGATTCAGGTACCAAAAGAGGGAGTCCCAAAGCAAGGGGGTTTCTAAAGAGTATCCTGATAAAGGTCTGGGAATTGGAAGAATTCAAGCTGTTGATAACTGCATTTAGGTGACCATTTGGATTTTTTTGTTCTGCATGTGACACGCATAAATTCTGTTTTTATGTCAAGATATCACTTTTCACCAAGTACTTCAGTAAACTGTTTAATTTTGGAACACATCTTGGAGAAAACAGTGATTTTGTCCTGTTGGGCACTTTGTCCTTAGCCTACAAGTCATGAAACCAATGCTTCTCCCCAGTGAAGAATCTCTGGGTTGCAAACTTACAGTTTGTTTCACTGATCTACACAATATGCTCTATACTTTGTGAAAAAAACAATTATAGAAATATTCCATATGTAATAAAAAAACAAAAAAAAGTCTTAAATCTTCACACTCTTTGTCATTGCAAACCTAAATTACCTCCAGCTCAAAAAGTTGCCTTTAGGCTCAAAATAAGTTAAATAGAATCTACCTAAGTCCAGTCACAACACTTGGGCTGATCTGAATATTACTGTATGAAGTTGTTTCTGTTGTATGACGTAAATTTGAAGTAAAGGTCAAAACATGCTGAAAGAATTCTGGTATAATATTATGAAAATGTACAGATTGAAGGAGGACTATAAGAAAATTTCATTTGAATATTTCATTTGAATATCCCTTGGGGCACTATTAGATCCATTAATGTAAAGCAGAAACAGTTTGGCTGCACCAAGACACTACCATGATCAGACCATCCCTCTAAAGTCAGTAGCCATGAAGTAAGGAAACTGCTGTGGAAGGTCACTGTGAAGCAAAAGATGACTTGTCTCTGGCCGAGATTGAGAAAAATGCAGACTGTTGATAACAATTTCAAGATTACTCCACAAACAGCAGTGGCGTAAGCCATGGGTGGGCCATGACCCATCCACTTTGGGATCAGGCCCACCCATCCAGGCCTGTTGGAGTAACGCCATTCTGGGATCCCATCCCCATTACGGTGAAGAGGAGGGTCTCGGAAGCAGCCATCGCAGGATCCCATCCCCGCAGTGACGAAGAGGAGGTTCGGACCTGCAATGCCATCGCAGGATCCCATCCCTGTTGCGGCGAAGAGGAGGTTTGGAGCTGCAGTGCTGTCACAGGATCCCATCCCCACAGCAGCGAAGAGGAGGGCCAAAGCTGCAATGCTGTCATGGGATCCCATCCCCATGACAGCAAAAAGGAGAGCCTCGGAAGCAAGGCTATTGCGGGGATGGGATCCTGTGACGGCGAAGAGGAGGGCCGGAGCTGCAATGCCATCGTGGGATCCCATCCCCACAGCAGCGGCGGAAGTAGGAGTTTGTCTGTGCCTAATGGAAAGGCCCTGCATGAGTGTGAGTGAGAATGGGAGCATGAATGTGTGTATGTGATTGAGAATAGCAGCCTGGGTGTGTGTGTGGAAACACACTGGGAGCCTGGGGATGTGTCAGGAGGTGAGAATGGGAGCCTGGCGTGTGTGCATGTGACTGAGAATGGGAGCCAGTGTGGGTAAGAATGGGAGCCTGGGTGTGCGTCTGTGTGTTTAAAAGAACGGGAACCTGGGGGGGGGGGGGGGGCGAGAGAGTGAGAGCGTGTGTGTGTGTGTGTGTGTGTAGAAAATGTGAGCTTGTGTGTGTGGGGAGGGAAGAGCATATGAGAGTGAGAACTTGTATGTATGAAGGAGTCTGTGCGAGAAAGCATGAGCGTGCATGTGTGTGTGTGGGAGGGAGGGAGGAAGACTGTAGAAGAAGAGAGATCCTGAAAAGGAATTGGAAATGATCAACAATGAAAGTGAGGGGAAAAAAAGACCTGGACCAACTGATTAGAAAAATACAAAGATCATTTTTATTATTTTTATTTAATTGTTTTTGTATACCAATATTCATTGGAGTAAATCACATCGGTTCACATTATAACTATTGGAATAATAAGACTGGGAGGTCTTATTATTGATACATTAAACATTAAATCATTAAAACATTAAACAATGAACATTCAACATTAGAACTTGGGCTAAGGTGCCTTATAACTAGTACTTTATAGCATTTTGAGATTTTAGCAATTTGAATATGCTATCTCTGGGAATATGCATTTCTTATATTTTTGTATTTTGCTCTTTCTTCAGTATTCCACTGTTCAGAGTCTAGTTTCTCAGCCTATTTCGGTTTTGTCTCCGTGTTTCTATCGCTAATTTGTAGATGATCTCTGTTTTGCCTGTGTGTGACTGAAGTGCAGTATTTTTGCTAGTGTGTAGTTTCTCTGTAGTAGTCCAGCTTGTTCTGTTACTCCAGTAGATAATGTATTAATATTCTAGGGCCTGGTGTAGTATTTGCATTGCTGCTTTTTCATAAAGGTGCTGTTGCTTGAGTCCTGAGAGTCAGTGCTGTTACTGAATGGTATGGCAAGGTTCTAGACATCTCTCTTTTTTTGCGGAAGTTTGTATTATTTCACAAAATAGCAGTGGAGGGATATTTTTTGCTGAGTTAACACCAAATTTTTAATTTATTTTCATGCTGGTTGTAATGTGAATTGTCCTAGCTCTGCTCTGCACCTGTTCTGATGATTAATGTTATTTTATTGTAGTTATGATGATTTCCAACTTTCTGCAAAGAGAATTCATAAAAAAAATCAATACATTAATTTTTGTTTTATTACATGATTGATTGGATCTGTTTGTTTTCTTTGCTTTCTACATGATATACTTGTGCATATATAAACTGCAATAAATATAAAATACATTTAATACAGATTAATAAGGAATTTTTAATTCTTGTAAGTGCTTGAAATAATTGAGGTAAAATATTTTAAAGTTTCACACATGATGCATAATGACTGTTGCAAACTACTTAGAAACCATATAATGCACCCTTCAGTGGCTATTATTTATCAATAAGAATACAACTAGTAGGTCTTAGACCTACATGCCCCATGTTAACCTTGTGCCCACCCAAAAAATCAGTTCTGGCTATGCCATTAAAACATAGGTTGTATGGAAGGATATCAAGAAGGAAGCCATGCTGAAGAAAAGCATAGCATTTGCAAAGAAACATTCAGAGAACACTGCACACATGTGAGTGAAGGTTTTGAGGTCTGATGAGACCAAACAGGAACTTTGTTGTCTCAGTACTAAGTGATACATGTGTCATAAAACAAATAGCACATCATCCTGCTAACATCATCCCTATAGTAAAGCATGGTGGTGGCAGTTTTATGTTGCGGGGATGCTTTCCAGCAGCAGGGATAGAGAGGCTAGTGAGGAGTGAGGAAAAATGGATGTTCTAGTCTGCTATAGACCTGGGACTGGGGAGACGATTTACCTTTCAGTAGGTCAATGATCCTAAGCACAAAGCAAAAGCTAGAATGGTGTGGCCCAGCAAAAAGAAAAAGAATGTCCTTAAGTGGCCCAGTCAAAGCTTACCCCCAAATCCAATAGAAAATATATGGCAAGCATTGAAGACTATAGTCCACAGAAGATCCCCAGCCAACCTAAAAGAGCTTGAGATCTTCTGCCAAGAAGAATTGGCAAAAATGGCAACATCCGTTGTGCAAAGTAGGTAGTCACTGATCCTAAATTTCTCTTGCTGCACAAGCGGCTTCCACCAAGTATTAAGTCAAGGGGGTGAAGACTTATGCAATCAAAGTCTGTTTGGAATAATCCTATAATTGTTCTTTCAAGACAAAAGTGCAGATTATGTTGTGTCGATCAGTCAAACTCTTACTTTAATGCATTTTGATTTCTGTTTTTTCAGAAAGCTAAATGTGACAAATGTACAAGGATGTAAAGGCTCTGTGCATAAAGTTGATTTTTATATATAAAGTAAAAAATATACAAATTGGGAAACTTCTGAGAAATTATAAACACAAGGGTATGAAAAATAGAAATGTGTTTTACCAATCAGCTTTAAAATCAATATTTCCAGCATTGCTACATTGGTCAGTAAGGCAAAATATTCTCCAAACCTAAGAAAAAGAAAGTAGCTTTTTAATTAACAGTTGTATTCTTACTAATTTGAGACTTGGCATACATCAGGAACTGTTAGTTCCCTTCCCAGCAGTGCTTCTGTCCACTACTGAGCTAAGCTCCTAAAAATAGCCCTAAACATGAGAATTTTTTGTTTAATTATATGTTTATCCTAGTAAGAGAATACAGCACTACATTTTAACGCTTTACATTCACATTTGGTTTCTTACAAGGAAATACTGTTTTAAGTGTTGATTCAATCCCTTGCAGCAAAGCAGTAAGTGACAGAAAAACAGAGCACATAAATCTACAATTTAGAAATTTGTAAGATGTTTCTATTTTTAAGACCTTTTTCTCCTTCAGAAGGGGCATAGCATTCTAGTAGAGCACTGGCATGCAAGTCTAGCCAATTTTTCATTTTCTTTGTTGAAATGCAGCTTTAAACTAGCAAATATAGAACACATTTAAGAGAAATGCTGCCAAATAAATGTATGCAAGTTTAAAGGGCCCATGTGCTGAAGAATTTCATCCATTTTGTGTCTAAGAGAAAAATCACCTGCCTCAGGCTCATAAGAACATAAGAAATTGCCATGCTGGGTCAGACCAAGGGTCCATCAAGCTCAGCATCCTGTTTCCAACAGAGGCCAAACCAAGCCACAAGAACCTGGCAATTACCCAAACACTAAGAAGAACCCATGCTACTGATGCAATTAATAGCAGTGGCTATTCCCTAAGTAAACTTGATTAATAGCTGATAATGGACTTCTCCTCCAAGAACTTATCCAAACCTTTTTTGAACCCAGCTACACTAATTGCACTAACCACATCCTCTGGCAACAAATTCCAGAACTTTATTGTGCATTGAGTGAAAAAGAAATTTCTCCGATTAGTCTTAAATGTGCTACTTGCTAACTTAATGGAATGCCCCCTGGTCCTTCTATTATTTGAAAGTGTAAATAACCGATTTACATCTACTCGTTCAAGACCTCTCATGATCTTAAAGACCTCTATCATATCCCCCCCCTCAGTCGTCTCTTCTCCAAGCTGAACAGCCCTAACCTCTTTAGCCTTTCCTCATAGGGTAGCTGTTCCATCCCCTTTATCATTTTGGTTGCCCTTCTCTGTACCTTCTCCATTGCAACTATATCTTTTTTGAGATGCGGCGACCAGAATTGTACACAGTATTCCAGGTGAGGTCTCACCATGAAGCAATATAGAGGCATTATGACATTTTCCATTTTATTAACCACTCCCTTCCTAATAATTCCTAACATTCTGTTTGCTTTTTTGACTGCTGCAGCACACTGAGCCGATGATTTTAAAGTATTATCCACTATGATGCCTAGATCTTTTTCCTGGGTGGTAGCTCCTAATATGGAACCTAACATCGTGTAACTACCGCAAGGGTTATTTTTCCCTATATGGAACACCTTGCACTTGTCCAGATTAAATTTCTTCTGCCATTTGGATGCCCAATCTTCCAGTTTTGCAAGGTCCTCCTGTAATGTATCACAGTTCTAGGAGGATCCACCGTGGCAGCCTGGCCCAAAATAGATTTAAGAGCACTGTGTGAGCCATGGCCTTGCAGGAGCCAAGATGGTCTGGAGCTGGCATGTGCTGGCAAGGAGCAGCTCCAGACCATCTCGGCTCCTCCAAGGCCATGGCTCAAACAGTGCTGTCAGATCTATTTTGGACCAGGCTGCCACAGTGGATCCTCCTAGACCTAAGCCAGAAGCAGTTGTCAATTTTTAGGTGCCCAGAATTTTCCATCCCTGTTTCAAGTAATACTCGGCAGAACAAGATGGCAAGAAATCGCAGATAAGTAACACTAGAACAAACAGAAACAAAGAGTGCAGAATAGAAATAGAAAAAAAAATTCATAATGGAAAAAAATGTAAAAGGACTAGGCAGGATACATCCTAGATAATTAAGAGTTTAAAGAGGTGTTGCGAGCACTTCTAATAAACCTGTTCAATTACTTGTTGGAAACAAGAAAACTGCAAAAAGGCAGATGTAACAGTGTAAGCAGTGAGCAGCCTGGTTAGTCAGCCCTCAATGTTGAGGAAATTAATGGAATCGCTACTAAACGAAAGAATTGTAAATTGTCTTTAATCTAGCACATTACGGGATCTGAGGCTGCATGGATTCACAAACTCAACATATCTGATCAACTTATGTCTCACTGAACAGAAATTTTGATCGCGAAAGACTACTAGGTATGGTTTACATTTCAATAAGGCATTAAGAGTGTTCCACACCAGTGGTTCTCAACCTTTTTTCTGTCGGGACAAACCTGACTGATGATGCTCACATGTCACAGGGCTAAATGTAAACATATAAAGCATGGGAGCAGATTTACACGTGTTTGCCGCCTTGCGCACATGGACTCAGCAATTTTATATCATTCGCAAGTATATGCGCATTCCCAACAGGATGCTATCTTTGTATTGGATGTGCAGGGTGGGGAGGGGACGATAATTCTTAAAAAAAAAAAAAAATGTTATGTATTGTTTTGTTTGCATTGTATTTTCATAGTTGTCTAATAAACATATTACATAAAATCAGCTATATGAACGTACACATGCGCACAATTTTATATTGACACACAAATCTGCATGCCAACTCGATCACATAAGTGGGGGGGGGGGGGATTTTAGCAGATACATGCGCTGACACAATTACCTGTTTCCCCATTTTGTTCCCAGTTCACCCCAGTAAAGGAGAGGACTTCCTAAACTCCCTAGCTAACTTGCCTCCCTTTCACCCTATTAGCCCTGACCCTTAAAACCTCGATGACTTGTCTATTTTTTTTTGTTTCATGACTTACACACCATCCACAGCAGAAGTAAAGTTACACAGATAGAGCCCCAGCACATGCTGGTGTGCATAAATACTTAAGCGCTGATTTCATTCATATTTCCTGGAACGCCCATGCCCCACCCAGACCATGCCATGTCCCGCTCCTTTTGTGAAAAAATGTTTTCTTACATACCGGGAGATATGCATGTACCTGGGTGCTTCTTAAAATCCGTGCAATGAACACTGGGTCAATATAGTGTGTATCTCCCGGCTTTGGGGCTCGTAGGACTTCTAAAATCCGCTCGATACTCTGCATCCATGGGAATCCCCTGACCCCCAACAATGGATGCAGAGCACAACTAGGATATTTCCCCATACAGCTCACCATACAAAAAGATATTCTTATTCTGATGTCATCTCAGTAACAGCAATACAAACTCCCTCTACTACCAAACACATAGTAAAATACAAAACCTAGAAAGAAAAAAATAAGCACATGTAGCAAACCTTCCATACCATAGCAGCACTAACTACGAAGATTCAAACAGCAATAGCCCTACCTATGAAAAGGCAACAGTGCACCATCAATGCATGTCCTATTGATAAAGCACAACAAATAAGACTAAGACTGATACAAATGCTCCCACCCCCAACCCAGCCGTCTAGCCCAGCACTGTTTTCAGGCCCTTAAATTGCAGACGCTCCCTGGGGCGTCGCGCACCAGGTGTCGCGCACCCGAAGGAGCGCGACCTAAGGGGCCTGCCCCTTAGTGCGCTCCTTTGTGAGCCTTTGTGAGGATTCAGACGAAAGGCCCTCCTTTCGCTACACTACCCCACCACAGCAGTGCTACACGCCCCTTCATGCAGCCCCAAGTGGAGACTCGGCCTCTAGTATGGCTCAACATTTGCTTCGCCTCCATTATTGCTTATTCTGCCCTCTTCTACCACATCCTGGTGGTTCAAGCATTCTGAGAAGCCTCAGGGCTCCACCAGCTATCATAGCCACAGGTTCCTCCCTTTCCAGCCCCACTCGATCTACCAGCACTGCCCGTAGTTCCAGTAGCCACCATGCGTTCCTTCAACATTCCTATCTTCTACAACCGTCTGAGGAGACTCCCTAAGCCCTACCCACATTCACGCAACCGACAACAGAGGATCATCCCCATCTCTATAACGCCTTGCACACAACTACTAGGCCTGGCACTTTTCTCACTGACTTTATTCAATGCTCAGTCCATCTCTAAAAAATCACACATCCTCAACGACCTCCTAAACAATACTAAACCAGACATCTGTGCTATCACAGAAACCTGGTTAAAAACTACAGATACAGTACTTCTAAATCAGCTACCTACCCAGGCTTATGACCTACTCTCTATTCCCAGGATCAAAAAAAGAGGAGGAGGGCTGCTCCTAGCCGCCAAAAAAGGATTAGGCCTGACCCTTCAAGCCACAATTACAACAGCTAACCTCGAATTTGCCCTCTTCAAATCAAAATACCTTCTAATCGGATTGATTTACACTCCCCCAGGAATTCTCGAGGCAGACCCATCCCCCATCACTGAACTAGCCGCCAAACATTTTAATGCAGGAAAACCAGTGATCCTCATGGGAGACTTCAACCTGCACGTGGACGTCCTACCTCGCTCCACCAACTGCGAAACCCTACTCTCCTCCCTCGGCCACATGGGGTTCAGGCAAATTGTCAACGAACCCACCCACAAGGCAGGTCACACGTTAGACCTCATTTTCGTAAATGAAGGAATATCGTCCGTTAACAATCCATCATGCCTACAGGTCCCTTGGACGGACCACCGAATCATCTCCACGGCTCTAGAGATCATGGAACACCCTCCACAAACTACACATGCAACCTCAGTCGCCATCAGAAAACCTTGTACTGGAGAAATCCTCAGCTCTCATTTATCCAAAGAACTAGCTCAACTAAACCTCTCAGACGTCAACACTGCCACTACCTCATGGATCAACATCACCAATAGGGTGGCTGATCAAGTATGCCCCATGACCACGAAATTGCTCCATCCTGAAAAGGACAACAGGAAACCCTGGTTCACACCGGAGTTGAAGTCGCTCAAACAAGAGCTCAGATGTAAGAACACAGGTGGTGAAAAAACCCGTCCACTATTACCCTCTTGGCTTATAAATCTTGCCTAAACTCTTACAGAAACATCATCAATATAACCAAGAAAGAATTCTTCTCAAAAAAGATCCACCACTTTATCTTCGACTCTAGAGCTCTGTTTTCCTATGTGTCAGCCCTCACTAAACCAACTTCCCCTCTTATACCAGACGCACAAGCATCCAACAAAGCCAACGAACTGGCGGTCTACTTTGAGAAAAAAATAGACACCCTCCTCGCTCCTCTCAAGGGGCCCTCTCCTCAACCGAACTACCCTCCCACCACCAGCACACAACACTCTCACCCAACCCACATGCAATACAAAGCAACTACAGCTTCGATGGCTTCCCTTGAGCAGACGTCCGCCTTAGAAATTGAAAACATCCTTAGGAAGATGACGCCCTCGTCCCACCCACTTGACCACATCCCATCCAATCTACTGTTCTCCATTCCTAACATCATCGCTAAACCGATAGCAGACATCATAAACTGCTCGCTCTCCCAAGGTCAAGTCCCTGACCAACTCAAGCTTGCTATTCTCAAGCCTCTCCTTAAAAAAACCTAACCTAACCTTCCACCCAGCTAACTTCAGACCAATTGCCAATTGCAAAAATCATGGAGAAGGTAGTAAACAGACAACTATCCGAATTCCTAGAAGAGAATGACATTCTAACCTCCAATCAATTCGGATTTCGAAAGTCACTGAACACTGAATCTCTACTAGCCTCGCTTTCTGATAACATCCTCATCAACCTGGAAAATGGTCAACCTTTCCTTCTCGTCTTACTGGACCTCTCCTCAGCGTTCGACACTGTGAACCATTCCTGCCTCATTCAGCGTCTAGCAGATATTGGTATAACAGGTTCAGCGCTCAACTGGTTCAAATCTTTCCTTGAAAACAGGCAATACAAGGTTAGGATTAACAACAAAGAATCACTCCCTATCAGATCAAAGCTGGGGGTACCTCAAGGATCATCCCTTTCACCTACACTATTCAATATTTATCGCCTTCCACTCTGCCATCTACTATCTAACCTCAAGCTAACACACTTCCTATACGCGGATGACATTCAGATCCTCATCCCGATAATGGAATCCCTCCACAAAACGTGGTCTTACTGGAACAGCTGCCTTTCGGCAATCAAAAACATGCTAACAAGCCTCAACCTCGTGCTAAATACTAGCAAAACTGAAATCCTCATAATAGCTCCAGACAAGTGCTCTCTATTCAACCCAACTAGTTCCACCCAACTCTCCTTCACATCAATCGACCACATGCCACAAGTAAGAGATCTTGGTGTACTTCTGGACAACCAACTCAACTTCACCAAGTTCATAAACAATACTACCAAAGACTGCTTCTTCAAATTGCAAGTCTTAAAAAAATTAAAACCTCTTCTACACTTCCGAGACTTCCACTTCGTACTACAATCTATCATCCTCCCTAAACTGGACTATTGCAACTCACTCCTCCTGGGCCTGCCAGCCAACACCATCAAACCACTTCAGATGGTCCAGAACGCGACGGCCAGAATTCTCACTAACACCAAAATATGGGATCACATCACCCCTATCCTCCAAAATCTTCACTGGCTGCCTATAAAATTTAGGATACAATTTAAATCCCTCTTGATGATTCACAAGGCTCTTCACAACATCTCCCCCCTCAACCTATCCTTCCAACTACAGCAACACATCTCCAATAGACCAATCAGAAGTGCATACCAGAACATGCTTCACACCCAGCCAACAAAAACCTCATTGAGGAAACGAGCTCTGTCCCCTGCAGGTCCCCATCTTTGGAACCTGCTCCCACCGGACCTCCGCCAAGAACCATGCCTTCCGACATTCAAAAAGAAGCTAAAGACTTGGCTATTCACTCAAGCTTTCCCTGAGAGCTAAAATCTGGTGAAGCGACAGACGATATACCTACCTCTGTACATATGTTCCTGATTTATGGTTCCCAGTTACATTTAATTGAGTTTATGAAAGTTCTCTTTAATAGTTTTCCTGTATACTTGTGTTAATGTATTCTGCCTTGAGGCGACTGTTTTAATGTATTTCCGCCCTGGAGGCGACTGTTCAGTTCCTTGTAAACCGGTGCGATATGTATTCTTTACAGGAACATCGGTATATAAAAATGAATAAATAAATAAATAAATGCCTATGTGCTAGTAAAATACCACTCCTCGGTCACATACACAGAACTAATCTTCACCAAATACAGAATATTAGAGCACAAATTACAAATGTGGAGACAAAAACTGGAATGGAAACCCCAAGAAGTCACTTTGCATGCAGTGCAATACTGTAAAACTAGAAACAGAAATACATTTCCTCCTACACTATGCAAAATACAAAGATAGAATATACATTCCCAAAACTAACATGATTCTTGCACCTATCACCCTCCATGCCTCACTTCTCCCATTTTCACTTTCAATCATCCCCTCACACTCGCATCCCTGCCCAGCATTCCTGACCACCCTCTCCCCCCTGCTCCCTTCCTCTCCGTGCCCCCTCGCTGCCCAGCTATCCCAACCCCCCGTTTTTACCTCTTCCTGCTCAGCAACCACCAAACTACCTGTCTCCTCCACCTCTCTGCCCAGCATCCACAACCACCTTTCCCCCACCCATTCCTGCCCAGTAGACTCCTGATCCCTATTTCTCCACATCTCCCTGCCTAGTAGCACTCTGACCTCTTCTTTTTTGCAATCTTCCTTGTCTATCAGTATCCACATACCCTCTTCCCTACCACACTCCCTAACAGCACCTACACCCCATCTCCTTCTTCCCCACCCCATTTTTCTCTTTGCACAAAATCCTGATCCCCTTTGTCCCCCACACCTCCCTGCCTAGAAGCACCCACATTTCTCCACACACACTTCTCCCCCCCCCCCCCCGGTTCTCAGCCAGCAGGAAAGCCTACAGTCCAATCCATAATCTTCCTCCCTTCTTACCAGCAGTAGATGAGGACAAGAAGTACCACGGAGAAGAGGAGGAAACGATGACAGCAGAAGTCGACAGTGGATCTAGGTGTGTAGAAGATGTGCCTCTTTCCCTTGTGCTCCTGCTATCTCTCTCACTTCTGGGACCCACAGAATGAAGAAAGCATCAGCACCATCACTTCCAAGCCCAGTGGGGGAAGGTAAAGTTGCAGGCCAAGAACAGCAGGAAATGGCAATGTTTTGCTCTGATAAAGTCCAGATAAAAAACACATTATCTGAAAAATTTAAACTTGAAACAGGAGTACCTCAGGATTCAGCGCTGTCTGCTACCCTCTTTAACATATATATGCTACCCTTATGTCATCTGCTGGCAGGCCTAGGGATAATACATTACATTTACGCAGACGACATTCAATTAATTCTACCAATAGATGACACAATTGAAAAAACATTAAGTCTAGCAACTACTAAACCAAATGGAACTGGTTATCAACATTGACAAAACTGAATTCCTTCATCTTGAGAGAAAACATACTGAAATCATTCAAACACCGATAACCCTAAGAAATAACCAAAAAATTGAGCTAGCCGAAAAAGTAAGGAATCTGGGAGTAATAATGGACCCAGAAATCAACCTGAAGCAACACATATCTATAAAAGTAAGAGAAGGCTATGCAAAACTTATGGTCAAACCCGCCCACTTCAGAACAGTATTGCAAACACTTATCTTTTCCAGCACTGACTACTGCAATGCACTCTTACTAGGACTCCCAAGCACATCGATAAGACCACTCCAGATACTTCAAAATACTGCAGCCAGAATACTGACGGGAAAAAAGAGGAGGGACCATATAACTGAAACTCTAGCAGACTTACATTGGTTACCCATCGAATACAGGATAAAATACAAGGCCTTATGCACCATACACAAACTAATATATGATAAAGAAGCAGACTGGCTAAATACAGCCTTACGAGTACACGTTCCACAAAAAAAACCTCCGCTTAGCAAACAAAGCACTATTAACAATCCCTTCAGTAAAGTCAGCAAAATTAACCCAAGTGAGAGAAAGGGCTTTATCATTGGCTGGGCCCATACTATGGAACACGATGCCCCCTGAACTCAGATTACAGAATAATCTCAAAACTTAAGAAAAATTTAAAAACATGGCTCTTTAAAAAAGCCTTCACTAAAGAGTGTGGAGGGTAGAGAATGAAAGTACAGGGTAATGCAGATGAGAATGAATTTACTCAATCCTACATTTAAAAAGTAATCTCTCAAAGAGATAGTAACTCAATAATATACCTGGACTTGACCAACATTATTCAAATAATGATTTTATTTATGAAATTGTAATCAAACTTTATTGGCACCTGTTAGAATGTACGATATCCTACATTTACTTACCTTAGTCTATGTGCCTATTTGTAAACCGTTGCGATGGTATATAACTTAGCGACGGCATAGAAAAGTTTATAAATAAATAAATAGATAAATCTAGTGAAGGAGGAAACAACCTCCCACTGGGCCAGAAAGAGGACAAGGAAACAAGAGTAGCCTTCAGTCAGGCCTGAAAGCAGAGAAATCAACCAACTCAAACTCAGGCCGATGAGGAAAGAGCAGCCTCTTGCTGGCCTCGCAACACTCCTCTTGAAAATCACTGTTCTACATACTGTTAAATTGGGCTGCTTGAACATAAGAACTCCCTGGTAACGGGAATTGCGCCACAAGACTGGAGAAGAGAGGTGGTGGTCCTGCTTCACAAAAGTGGGAGTAGAGAGGAGGCTGGAAACTACAGGCCAGTTAACCTCACCTCGGTGAAAGGAAAATTAATGGAGACTCTATTGAAGGAAAGGATCATGAACTATCTACAATCCAGTGGGGGTTGCTCAACCTGAGGCAGCATGGATTCACCAGGGCAAGGTACTGTCAGACAAATATGTTTGATTTTTTTGATTAGGTGACTAGAGAATTGGATCAGGGAAGAACCCTGGATGTGATTTACTTGGATTTTAGTAAAGCTTCTGATATGGTCCTACATAGAAGACTCATGAACAAAATGAGAAGCTTGGGAGTGGGTGCCAAGGTAGTAGCGTGGATTGCAAACTGGTTGACTGACAGGAGACAGCATGTAATGGTAAATGGAACCTACTCTGAAGAAAGAATGGTATTAAGTACAGTGCCACAGGGATCATTTTTGGGACCGGTTCTGTTCAATATCTTTGTGAGCGACCTGGCAGAAGGGATAGAAGGTAAAGTTTGTCTATTTGCGAATGATACTAAGATCTGCAACAGAGTGGACACACTTGAAGGAGTAGAGAGAATGAAAAGTGATTTAAGAAAGCTTGAAAAGTGGTCGAAGATTTGGCAGCCTGGATTCAATGTCAAGAAGTGCAGAGTCATGTATCTGGGGTGCGGCAATCCAAAGGAGTTGTATGTGATGGGTGGTGAAAGACAAATGCTCACAGTCAGGGAGAGGGATCTTGGTGTGATAGTGTCTGATGATCTGAAGGCGGCAAAGCAATGTGACAAGGCGATAGCTAAAGCCAGAAGAATGCTGGGCTACATAGTGAAAGGAATAATCAGTAACAAAAAAAGGAGGTGATAATGCCCTTGTACAGGTCCTTGGTGAGGCCTCAGCTGGAGTACTGCATTCAGTACTGGTGCCCGTATC
The DNA here is from genome assembly GCF_901001135.1 of Rhinatrema bivittatum. Classification (NCBI taxonomy): domain Eukaryota; kingdom Metazoa; phylum Chordata; class Amphibia; order Gymnophiona; family Rhinatrematidae; genus Rhinatrema; species Rhinatrema bivittatum. The sequence continues at coordinate 220,050,064 of NC_042621.1, read as the reverse complement.
TCAAAAAGGATAGAAACAGGATAGAGGCAGTCCAAAGAAGAGCGACCAAAATGGTGAAGGATCAGCACTGGAAGACTTATGAGGAGAGACTGAAGTATCTGAATATGTATACCCTGGAAGAGAGGAGAGGATATATGATGCAGACCTTCAGATACCTGAAAGGTTTTAATGATGCACAATCATCAAACCTTTCCTGTTGGAAAGAAATCAAAAGAACTAGAGATCATGAAATGAAACTCCAGGGAGGATGACTCAGAACCAATGTCAGGAAATATTTCTTCATGGAGAGGGTGGAGAATGCCTGGAATGCCCTTCCAGAGAAGTGGTGAAGACGAAAACAGTGAAGGAATTCAAAGGGGCACAGGATAAACACTGTGGATCCTTGGGCTAGAGGTTGGAAATAATGAAAAGAGTGCATGGGGGTAACTGAGGGTAACTTGCTGGTGTGACAGTTGCTACCCTTAACAAATAAGACTTGATATTGTTAATGCAACTCCATCATTGCTCTCTGCTTCAACGGCAGTGGGAAAAGGGGAATTGGATTCAGACAGCCACCAATAAGGGCCCCGATTTTTATGGATTGGGGAACAAATAAACATGGGGGTAACTTCCTAATGAGGCATTTACTACCCTTAATCACTAAGCCTGATACTTTTGATGCAGCTCCATCATTGCTCTCTGCTTCCAGAAAGGGTTAATGCAAATTGGATTTAAAGAGCATCTGAACGCCCTGATTTTTACGGTCTGTCAAAAATTGATAAGCACAAGGGTAACCTGCACAGTGCAGCAGATACTGGCATAAGCTTGCTGGGCAGACTGGGTGGATCATTTGGTCCTTTTCTGCTGTCATTTCTCTGTTTCTATCTACATAAGATATGTCATACTGGTTCAGACCAAGAGTCCATCAAGCCCAGTATCCTGTCTCCAACAGAGGCCAATCCAAGTCACAAGTACCTGGCAAGTGCCCAAACATTAAATAAATCCCATGCTACTAATGCTGGCAGCAATCAGTGGTAATTCTCTATTGATTAATAACAGTTTATGAACTTCTCCTCCAGGAACTCATCCAACTCTTTTTTAAACCCAGCTACACAAGCTGCTTAACCACACCCTCTGGCAATGAATTCCAGAGATTAAATGTGCATTGAGTGAAAAATAATTTTCTCTGATTTCCTTTAAATGTGTTAACTTCATGGAGTGCCTTCTAGTCCTTGTATTATCCAAAAGGGTAAATAACCATTACACATTTACTCGGTCAAGTCCTTTCATAATTTTGTAGACCTCTATCTTATCCCACCTCAGCCATTCTCTTCTCCAAGCTGAACAGCCCTAACCTCTTCAGCCTTTCCTCACAGGAGAACCATTCCACGGCTTTATCATTTTGTCACCCTTCTCTGCACTTTCTCCAGTGCAACTATATATTTTTTTGAGATGCGGCAACCAAAATTGCACAGACTATTCAAGGTGCAGTCTAACCATTGAGCAATACAGAGACATTATGACATCCTACATTTTATTTGCCATTCCCTTCCTAATAATTCCTAACATTGTTTGCTTTTTTGATCACCACAGCACCCTGAGCTGACGATTTCAATGTAACATCAACTATTACGCCCAGTTCTTTTTCCTGGGTGGTAACTCCTAAAATGGAACCTAATATTGTGTAACTACAGCATGGGTTACCTTTTCGAATATGCATCACTTTACACTTCTCCACATTAAATGTCACTGCCATATGGACACCCAAACTTCCAGCTTCAGAAGGTCCTCCTGCAATTTATCACAATCCGCTCATGATTTAACTACTCTGAATAATTTTGTGACTTCTGCAAATTTGATCACCTCATTCATCGTATTCTTTCCCAGATAATTTATAACTATATTAAAAAGCATCAGTCCACGTATAGATCTCTAAGGCACTCCACTGTTTATCTTTTTCCACTGTGAAAACAGACCATTTACTCCTACTGTCTGTATCCTGTCTTTTAACCAGTTTGCAATCCACAAAAAGATATCGCCTCCTATCCCATGACTTTTTAGGGTTTTTTTTAGAAGATTCTCCTGTGGGACTTTGTCAATCACATTCTGAAAATCCAAATACACCACACATCTACCCGTTCACCTTTATCCACATACTTATTCACTCCTTAAAAAAAAAAAGTAGATTTGTGAGGCAAGACTTCCTTTGGGTAAATCCATGCTGGCTAGTCCCATTAACTCATGTCTATCTATATGTTCTATGATTTTATACTTTATAATAGTTTTCACAATTTTTCCGGCATTGAATTCAGGCTGATTGATCTATAATTTTCCGGATCACCTCTGGAGCCCTTTTTATATATTGGGGTATTTGTATTTATTAAAATTTATTAATCACTTAACACAAAATAGGTCTAAGTGATTTACAGTAAAACATACATAAAATTAAAATTAATGACAAAACATACACAATAAAAAGACATAAAAATAAAGATCAACCAACAATAGCACAAGATAAACATAAGCATGGTACAATGGAGAGTTCTTCAGAACTGTCATATAGACAAACGTCACCTTAACAAGCTACTGTCAACTCAGGCTAACCAAAGGCCTGCTGTAAAAGGAAGAGCTTCGGTTGAGATCTGAATTTTTTTTTAAGTTATCTAGAATACGGAGATCATATGGTAAAGAGTTCCATAAAGAAGGAGCAGCTACTCAAAATGAGGTTTCTCTGGTTGAAGTCAGGCAGGCAAGACGAATGGAAGGAATTTCTAATAATCCACGTTGAGATGATCTTAAGTCCTGAGTTGGCTTATAGATCCTTAAAAGAGCATTGGACCAGGAAGGAGAGTCAGGACTCAGCAATTTAAAGGTGGTCATAGCAATTTTATATCAAATGCGTTCAAGAATCTGTCACCATTTCAGGCTATTTAGAATAGGTGTGATCTGATCGAAGCGTTTTGCATTTGATACAAGTCTGGCAGCTGAATTTAATAATAGTTGTAGGGGTTTAAGAGAAATCTTAGGTAAGCCTAGTAGTAGACAATTACAGTAGTCTACAAGAGGAAAAATAAGAGCACGTACAATATGAAAATCGGAATTATGAAACAACTGGCGTAATCCAGCAATTAAACGTAATTTATAAAAACCGGTTTTAATAATGGATTTAATTTGAGACTGAAATGATAGAGTTGCATCAAGAAACACGCCAAGGCTTTTAATGGGATTGTTCAGTGGAAAAGTCAAATTGTCAAGAATAATTGTGTCATTTCGATGAACAGAGTGAGGTCAATGTAGCAACAGGAATTCTGTTTTGTCAGTATTAAGTGATAATTTGTTCTAGTGCAACCATTTTTTTTTTATAGCTGACAAACAGATCTGAAGATGATCTAAAGTATTTTGCCAGGGAATTTGTACTTTGATAATAAACTGGATGTCGTCAGCGTAAATTTTAAATCCATCAGTTATGCTAGCCAACAATTTAATGATGGGGGCAAGGAAGACATTGAAAAGCATGGTGGATAAGGCAGAGCCTTGTAGAACGCCTGATTTTAAGTATTGAACTTCAGATTGCTGATGATTAAATTTGAATGACTGTGTACGGTCTTTTAGATAGTCGGAAAACCACTATAGAACAGGACCAGCAATGCCACAATCGCAAAGGCAGAAAAGCAAAATCTCATGGATCGACCGTATTGAAGGCTAATGATATGTCCAGAGACACCAGAAGATATTGGTGACCACTGTCGAGACCACGTTTAATTGTGTCAATAAGGGAGATTAGAAGTAATTCAGTGCTCATTGCACGCCAAAAACCGAACTGATGAGAGTTTAGAATTTCATTGTCTTCTAGAATGTCGGTAAATTGTTGTAAGACTACACATTCGATAATCTTTGCTACAAAGGGCAGAGAGGAGATAGGTCGATAGTTAACCGCTTCAGCAACGTCTAGGTGAGGCTTTTTCAGTAAGGGCTTAACTAATGCTTTCTTTAAACTGATGGGAACATGTTGCATCCGTCACTGCTCGACGCCCTCACTCCGCCCTCTTTACCTCTGTGGCGACTCCCTCCGGGTCTGATGGACGGCTAGCTGCCTCTGTGTCTTCTTGCCATCTCCCTCTGGCATCCCCAGACCGGCACAACGCTGCGGATCCGCCATGTTGCCTGATGACGTAAGGCGCACGCTCCGAATGATGTACCAGCATGGGCGCGAACCTCGGTGGCGTCCCCCTGAAATGACATCATCCGCTTCCAATATAAAAGGTGTCAGTATTCGCTAACAAATCGAGTTAGCAAGGGGATTGCTTTGGCTTTACTCCCAAGCTACTCTGCCTCCTCAGACTTACCAGGGGTACCCGCTCCTCGAGGACCTTGCTCTCTTTTCTTTATTTCAGATTGCAGATAGGAACCAGTACTCGCTCAAGGGCCCATGTTCCTGAACACTCTGAAGATTATCTACTGCCTGGAAGCTATCGCAGATACAAACCATTGTGAGTTACCTTTGCTCTCTCAGAGCTTTCCCTGGAACCAGGTACTCGCTCATCGAGGGCCTAACCCTTTCCAGCTACTGAGCTTCCTTAAAGACCTTATGTGAGTTTGTCATCCAGTTCTGGCTATGAACACAGCATACCCTATCTACTCACTATCTATAGTTTCTCTACAGCTCAGTAACCCTGGGATCGCTGTTCCAGTACCTGAGGGACTTCAGCCCTGCCGGGCATGTCAGCGCACTACTGCCACCTCTGGTGGTTCTACTAACCTGTCTAATAAAAGAATTATATGTGTCTGTCTCCATACCCAAGCCTAGCTGGTGGTCCCTGTCAGGATATCCTCCAGGGGGCGCAGTCATCTGCCATCAGCTCAAGTATCCACCTGTCTACATTCCTCTACAGCTGAATGCCCTATCCAAGCACTCTGCTGGAAACAGATTGCTACTCCTTCTCCATCAGGAGACTTCAGCAACAGATTCATAACAGATTGCAACTCCGCAGTCTATATCTTAATGGATTGTTAACTACTCCCTCCTTAGGAGCTGAGCATATCAATTTGCTAACTCCTCCTTCCACAGGAGCCGTTCCATAACAGATTGCTAACTCCTCCTTCTTAGGAGCAAAAGCTTAACAGAACAGATCCAGGGTTCAGAGACTTGTTCACAATGTAAGATAGAGATGAGACAGGAATGTATTTGATGGCTTTAAATACCGAAATGGGCACATTAGTCATAGGACAATTTACATTATTCATTTGAGAAACAGTATTAGAAATTTCAACAGAGGAGATGGCCTCATGTCATCCAGATAGGGGGGACAAGTGGGGATAGTGTCTTGAAACCAAGGTGTAACATCATTAAAAATTAAACTCAGATTCTCTAGCTTTAGAAAGAAGAACTTCAAAAAAGTGTCGGCAGAAAGGGATTCAGGAAAAGATCTGTTGTTATTGTGATCACAAGTAAGATTGTACACCAGGTGAAATAATGCTTTGGGATTGTTTCAAAATTCTTTGACCACCTTCCAGTCTTCAAGTACAACGGATGATTTTAATGATAGCTTGCAAATTACTTGCAATAGGTCTGAAATTTCATCTTTGATTTCTTTCAGAATCCTGGGATGTTTACCATCCAGTCCAGGTGATTTGCTAATCTTCAGTTTGTCATTCTAGCCTACTACATCTTCCAGGTTCACCATGATTTGGGTCAGTTCATCTGAATGTCACCCTTGAAAACAGTCTCTGGAATGGGTATCTCCCCAACATCTTCTTCGGTAAAAGCCGAAGCAAAGAATTCATTTAGTCTTTCCAAGATGGCATTATATTCCTTAAATGCCCCTTTAACACCTTAAGAACATAAGAAATTGCCATGCTGGGTCAGACCAAGGGTCCCTCAAGTCCAGCATCCTGTTTCCAACAGAGGCCAAATCAGGCCCCAAGAACCTGGCAATTACCCCAAAACTAAGAAGATCCCATGCTACTGATGCAATTAATAGCAGTGGCTACTCCCTAAGTAAATTTGATTAATAGCCGTTAATGGACTTCTCCTCCAAGAACTTATCCAAACCTTTTTTGAACCCAGCTACACTAACTGCACTAACCACATCCTCTGGCAACAAATTCCAGAGCTTTATTGTGCGTTGAGTGAAAAAGAATTTTCTCCGATTAGTCTTAAATGTGCTACTTGCTAACTTCATGGAATGCCCCCTAGTCCTTCTATTATTCGAAAGTGTAAATAACAGATTCACATCTACTCGTTCAAGACCTCTCATGATCTTAAAGACCGCTATCATATCTCCCCTCAGCCGTCTCTTCTCCAAGCTGAACGGCCCTAACCTCTTCAGCCTTTCCTCATAGGGGAGCTGTTCCATCCCCTTTATCATGTTGGTTGCCCTTCTCTGTACCTTCTCCATCGCAACTATATCTTTTTTGAGATGCGGCGACCAGAATTGTACACAGTATTCCAGGTAAGGTCTCACCATGAAGCAATATAGAGGCATTATGATATTTTCCGTTTTATTAACCATTCCCTTCCTAATAATTCCTAACATTTTGTTTGCTTTTTTGACTTCTGCAGCTCACTGAGCAGACGATTTTAAAGTGTTATCCACTATGATGCCTAGATCTTTTTCCTGGGTGGTAGCTCCTAATATGGAACCTAACATCGTGTAACTACCGCAAGGGTTATTTTTCCCTATATGCAACACCTTGCACTTGTCCACATTAAATTTCATCTGCCATTTGGATGCCCAATCTTCCAGTCTTGCAAGGTCCTCCTGTAATGTATCACAATCTGCTTGTGATTTAACTACTCTGAATAATTTTGTATCATCCGCAAATGTGATAACCTCACTCATCGTATTCCTTTCTAGATCATTTATATATATATATATTGAAAAGCACCGGTCCAAGTACAGATCCCTGAGGCACTCCACTGTTTACCCTTTTCCACTGAGAAAATTGACCATTTAAGTCTACTCTCTGTTTCCTGTTTTTTAACCAGTTTGTAATCGCCTCCTATCCCATTACTTTTTAGTTTTCTTAGAAGCCTCTCATGAGGGACTTTGTCAAACACCTTCTGAAAATCCAAATTCACTACATCTACCGGTTCACCTTTATCCACATGTTTATTAACCCCTTCAAAAAAATGAAGCAGATTTGTTAGGCAAGACTTCCCTTGGGTAAATTCATGTTGACTGTGTTCCATCATCTAACTGTGTTGATCATCTAATGGTCCAACAGACTCCCTCGCAGGCTTCCTGCTTCAAATATATTTTATAAATTTTTGAGGAGCTTTTACCTCTATGGCCAACTTCTTTTCAAATTCTCTTTTAGCCTGTCTTATCAATATTTTACATTTAACTTGCCAATGCTTATTCTTTTTCCTATTTTCTTCAGCTGGATCCTTCTTCCAATTTTTAAGGGAGGATCTTTTGGCTAAACAGCATCTTTCACCTCACCTTTTAACCATACCAGCAATCTTTTGGCCTTCCTTCCACCTTTCTTGAAAGTGATCATAAAGTGGTAAACTGGGCTTGAAAGTAGCTAAGTGACAAGCAACAACAGGGGATGATGATAAAATGAGTTTGCTATGCGTAGAGGAGTATGACCAGCAGCGAACAAAGGGGCATCAGCCCTAGGGTCACTTTGAAAGCAATATTATGGAAGACCTCCAAGGGAAAATATGCATTTTCAGTTATATCAGAGGATGTGGGAAAAACCAAGGAGAAATTTAAGAAAGCCTGTGGATACTAAGTGTTTTAACAAAAATGTAATGCAAAAGATATGCAGTTGCAACTTTGGGATGCAGGAGTAGAGCAGTATATGAGGAGGGACATGGACATGAGATACAAACAACCAAATTGAAGAGGGGATCTTAAGTGATCCTGGTAGAGGACTACAAAATTACCAAACAGTGTGCAACAAGGCAAAAGGAAAGGCCAGTAGCATATACACAAATATAACCAACAGAAAAAAAGGAGGCAATAATTTAATTTAAATTTGAGATTTACAGCACATCTTTATGAGGGTTGAGACCCTTTTTAAGGTGTATAACAAGATAGCGAAAGTAACAGAAGAACCATCAGCTAAGTTACATGTTACAATCAAGGAAACAAGGATACAAATGACTTAGAGTCAGCAGTAAGGGTGAAACAATTAAGTGAAAGTGACATCTGTAGGGGACTGAAATGTTATACAACTGTACCAATCTCTTTTAGTTTCAATACAGTTCCTAGTGGACAAGTGTTCACATCATAAAAAATACCACCACAGTTGGGTACTAAATGGCATCATAACTAGCAATCTCAGAGTGGCCAAAGATTATACAGGAACGGAGAAGGATTTACCTTTTCATATACTGTCTTTGGTTTCTAATATTGATTCCTATACTATCGGTTGGTCCAAAGAAACAAACCGGAAACTGATCCAATATTGCAAGTAGCGACCAAACGAAGAAGATCGGTAAATACCAAGGAGTTTATTAATATATTTTGTTATAAAAAGCCCGACTCAGGCCGAGTTTCGCTCTATTTCGAGCTGCTTCAGGGGCTACATTGAAACAAATGAAACAAATATGCAAACAAACACATATAAAACCGTGCATGACATAATAAAAAAAACTTTAAAACATATTATTCAATAATGTTTACATAAATGTTTTTATTATGTTATGCATGGTTTTATATGTGTTTATATATGTTTATACATGTTTGCATATTTGTTTCATTTGTTTCGATGTAGCCCCTGAAGCAGCTCGAAATATAGCGAAACTCGGCCTGAGTCGGGCTTTTATAACGAAATATATTAATAAACTCCTTGGTGTTTACCGATCTTCTTCTTCGTTTGGTCACTACTTGCAATATTGGATCGGTTTCCGGTTTGTTTACCTATATTATCGGTTGGACACCTTTCAAAAACATTAAATGTAAAATGAAACTGTAAAAAAAAAAAAAAAGAAGTCCAGTCAGGAAGATGTGTATATAAACTGCACAAGATTTCCACCACAAGCTCTAGGGACATTAATTACCTAGACAACTAAAAAGAAGAGACAGAGAAAAATAAGATAAACATTCAAATACGTCAAGGGTATAAAATGTACATTTTTCATCAGAGCAGAAGTCTTTGAACAAATGGGCTTATTATAAAGCCAAAGAAAGGTTGACTTGGGTGACTGTAAAAGAAGAAACTATTTCACCAAAGAAAGGTTGAAAAATATATGCAACAGCCTGCCACAAGGTGGTAAGAACAAAAACTGTATCTGAATAAGGTTAATTGGAACAGAGGATGATTAGTGGTAGGAAAGCAAGTATAAAGCTAGAGAATTAGTACGATTTGTAATAGCAAAGCAGGTGGGGAAAATGACCATATTAAAAGAATTTGAATTTCTTTATCCATTCATTTTTATATTCATAAACATATCAATAATTGGACATTAAAACGTTCTCCATTCTTCAAAGCAAACCCTGTATATTGTTTTTAAATCCAATTGTATATCCTCTAGAAATAAAAAAAAAATTTAAAACATATCAATACAGTAATTAATCAAGCAAAACATGTGGAATATTTTATTACAAGCAGGATGTGAAATACAAGTATAGAAGAGAAGCCTCTTCAACAAAGCCTTCAACCCATAGAAGGAACCATATTACGGAGATTAAACTGGAAAAAAAAAAAAGCAATGAGTATGAAACAGTGCTGTACACATCACTGGATGAAAATAATTTCCAAATCCGCTGCCAAACGGGAAGCGTTACTGTGGGGAAAAAACAACCCAAGATCTGGCATGCAGAGCCGCACGCCAAACAAGTCTGTCATCACACTAGCATCTCCTCTATTTAAAATAAGTTGTACATTTACTGTACGATTCTACCATATGATACAATATAAGCGTTTTGGGGGGTTTTTTGTTAAAGAACTTGCTCGCTGATCACACACCATCTTTCATGTACCTTTGCTAACGTCAGCCTGCTATATAACCCATCTGCAGAAGACAGACATACCCCAGACGGTGCGCTGGCTGCAGACAGTATGGGCGGCAGTCTCTCTCTTTCCTGCTCCTCCCCAGACGGTGAATGCAAACGGTCCTCGCTCATTTTGACTCCCAGGAAAGTTCTCTGGGGGCTGGCGAGAAGTTCTGCAGCGGCTACGTGAGTGGTTTGGAGAGCCATGCTCTACGACGACAGGAACCTCCACCTCAACGAGGAGAAAAAGGCAGGCTTAGAAGAGCGTCCAAGGGAGCTCCCCCCCAAACCGACCGCCCCGAGCGCTCGCTTCCCTCAGGTCCCCAGCGGAGCTGTCCCCACCGAGCGAGGAGCGGCGGCCCCGAGCACCGCGGGCTCCAACATCTCACCCAGCGCCCGCAGAGCCTCTCGTCTCAGGCAAATGGGGGCTTGTCTACTGTTTTGTTTTTTGGTTTTTTTTTTTACTTGACTGATGTGATGTCACGTGCGCGGGAGAAGTAGACAGGGATACAACCAAAAAAAAAATGCATCTCTTTCTCTATTGGAGCCGGTTGTGCCACGTGACTCTCGAATACACGCGGAGGCCTGGAGAAAACCTGCAGCTGCTTTGGCCGCCCGCCCCCCCGTAGTCCGCCTTAAAATCGGTTCCCTAAAGCTACAGCTGCGCAATTATAGCCAGAAGTAGCTGGCAGGGGGGGGGGGAAAAAAGCAGCCAAGAATACGGCATTTACAATCCATATACAGGTCTAAAATAAATGTAATTGACTTATAGTGAAAAGGACAACATTGGTAAAGCTAAAAACTGAACGGACGAACCGTTAAAATGTACCGGCCAGCCTAAGCCGCTGCTTTCTGGTTGGTGGGGAGCGACGAGACAGCAGCTAACCGCGGCGGCCATGTTGTTTATAGGACGACCCTAGAAACCACCTTGGAGACCGGGTGACTGGCGAGCCGCGTAACGCAGACGTCATTGGCGCGGGGGTGGAAGGAAAGGATCCGGGGTGAGGAGGTGCTGGCAGCCGCGCTGATTGCGTAGGTGTGTGTACAGGAGTGGAGAGGGAGGCGCAGTGCAGATTACCGGCGGTCTGGAAGCGGAGGCGGCTGCAGGCATCTGACAGCTTTGCTCTGGTTATTTTCCCAGCGTTAATCGCATTGGGCCAGTGGCAGTGGATGCTCCCTCCTGGTTTAAAGAAATTGACATGTTTTTGTTAGGCGGTAAAGGGTTAGAAGGTCAGAGTAGACAAGTCTTTTAGTCTTATTTTAACTTCCGCCCTGTTAAATAATCTTAAATACATTTTCAATGACATATTCAAGGATTTTTAACTCATTTTGAGTCATAAAATTATACTGCTTATTTGTGTGCGCCCTTTGATTAAATTAGAAGAGGGAACTAGGTAAGTTCTTTGCTAGTGTTTCCTTTGGGAGCATTGAGAGATCATCATCTTGCTGCTGGCTGAAGAGGTTCAGTGAATATTGCTTTGGGGAATTTTATGACTTTAAAAATTTGGGGGAGAAGCGACATAATGGGGTATATTCCTTAGTGCGGGTGTATGCGCCTTTAATAAAAACAAAGCCTAAGTTAAGTAAATATATACACACCACCTTAGTTATTTTAATGGTAGTGGATGGGCTGGTAGATTATTTATAATTTATGGCTAGCATTCCTGGCTAATGGCAAATAAAGTTTATAATAGCAGCTTTCACAATATTTTGGGTGATTTTTTTGTACTTCTTGTTCCTGTTTTTGTCTAATTCTATTTTTGGAATGTTGCTTTAGCTTCTCTGGGTTTCAATAGTTTTTATTTGTTAACCTTTTGTTCTAGTTGTACTCGTGTCATAAAACCCTTCCAACCCATATATCCAGAACTGGCTCTTAACCCATTACATTATCCAGAGTGAGGAGATGAACCTTTACCAGCTCTTTGCTAAGACTGAGCAGAAATAAAGCCGCCCCCCCCCCCCCCCAAAAAAAAAATTGATATCTTTTCATGGGCTAAATAGATTTCTTGAGCAGTTTATATATTTTCTTTATTGACTTATTTCCATGTATTCAAGTAAACTAACTCAGCAACAACACTTCTTTCACTAAGGTTAAACAAGTACATAAGATTTGCCATATTGGGTCAGACCAAAAGGTCAATCAAGCCCACTATCCTGTTTCTAGCAATGGCCAATACAGGTCACAAGTAGCTGGCAATAGCCCAAGGGGTAGATAGATATCATGCTGTTTATCCAAGGGATAAGAAGTGGATTTCTACAACACTAAGATTAATCTTTAACTTTTCTCCTTAAGCCATGGATTTTTTGAAAGCACCTTTTATTGGACCAATTTAGAAATTTTCCAAGGATGACATACATCACTTTTCAAGCACACAAGTCCTTTCTTACTTAGTAATGACAGAAGCAGTATTTTTTTTTAATTTTTATGAAAAACTACTGGAATATTTTGCCGCTATGTAAAAGTTGTAAAAAGTAATGAGACACTTTACTATGCATACTACAAGAAATTAATTGTTGCTGAATATTTCTGAGCTTATTGTGGATTTTTTTAAAGAGGTTTAGGGGCAATGAAACTTGCACAGATCTTTTTCTTTTTTCATCTTATGATTGTTGGTATAAGTATTTATGGTTATACATTGAAAATAATAGGAAAGCTTTTCAGTTAAAACATATATCAATTTTTCATTTTCTGATGTTTATTTCTTTCCTAAAGAAGTGTATTTTGATCTACCTACTCCCACCACTATGAAGCTAGTAAATCTGGGTGCTGCTGTGCCCATTGGAACCCCTTGCCTAATAATAGTTGAATACATAAAATGAATTCATTCTGAACATTTGAAGAATTAATTTGGGGAAAGAGATTTTAAACACTGTGGCCATATTAAAATTTTTACACTGGTTGTTTTATTAAACTAAAATTTGTATTTATTAAAAACTTAAAATTTTTGGAATTATATGAATTAAGGCCAAGACAGCCAAACAGCAAGCAAATGACTTTATAAGCATCTTATTGAAAATTCACCTGTATAAAACTTTCTCCCCTCTCATATACACATTATTAATCACTCATGCTCACTCCTCTCATTCTCTCACACTTATGTTCACTCTCACTTCTTCAGACAATTGCCAACTCATGCTGTCTCTTCTCCAGCTCTGAACCCGCCAGCGGTAGCTGCCTCCTCCTTCGAGCTTGTTTGGCCAATGGAATTGTTCTTTCTGCTGGCTGCATGGACCAACACTTCCCCTCCTTTTTCTGTTGACCACACAAACTGAGGCTGCCACTGCATCTAAAAAAAAAATATATATATATAGCAGAATTAGAAAAGATACAGAGAAGGGCAACCCAAATGATAAAGGGAATAAAATGATTCCCCTATGAGGAAAGGTTAAAGAGGTGAGGGCTCTTCAGCTTAGAGGGCAGATATGACAGAGGTCTAACAGCACTTCCCAACCAGTGAGTCATGGCTGAGGTGCAGTTTGCCATTAAACGGAGGATTTGAGGTGCAGCTGCATTATACATTTTATTTCCATCCTGGCCTGCAGGATATCCTCCTGTCAATTGGGGGGGGGAGGGGCAGCCCCCCCCCCCCCAATTGAATGGCAAGCAGCAGCCATTACCTGCTGCTGCTTGCCACTCTTCTGGTTCCTCCTGTTCCTATTACAGAGGGAAGCCAGCAGAGGAGGAAGAAGCAGCAGCAGGCAAGTGCTGCTCACAGACTCTGCCAATTCCAGGACACAGAAGAGAGACTGGACAGCTGAATGTGCCAAGGGATATAGAGGGAGAGGAGAGGAAAAGCTGAATGTATCACAAGGGAAGAGGGAAGGTGATGCCAAGGGGTGGAGGGAGAGGAAAGGGAAGGTGATGATTCTAGGGGGATGGGAGAGAGGAAAGGTGATTATGCCAGGGGGTGGAGAGAGGAAAGCAGCAGCAGATAGATGCTGCTTTCAGATGCCCTCTGCTGGCAGGACAACATCCTGCAGGCCAGGAAGGGAGAAAAACACTGCTGTCTTTTCATACCTGGTTCTTTTTGCAGCACGCCTGCAGATCAGTTATGGCACATGGTTTGGGAAACACTGCTCCAGAGGGCTGCAATCTGTTCCTCTTTCTCCACCAGATATGCAGCAGTGCATGGGGTTTTTTTGTAATTACTTTTTTATTATTTCATTAATAAATGAAATAATCGAACAGAAAAGCAAGGCAAAAAAAAAAAAAGAGAAGAACTCTTCAATATTTCAATAATATAAATCTTACAGTCCATATTATATGGGGAATAAATCAGAAACATAATATATAACATCATATGTATTGGAGTAGAAATACAATTTTATTATCCCAAATCTTCTAAACAGTTGTCTTATCCCTGACAAATGTTTCAAAGTGTAAAAGATCTGTAAACACAAATCCCCTTCCTTGAAAGGTAATCAGATATTTACATGGATTTCTAAGAAAGAACGTGGCTCCCAAATCAATAATTCTATTTAACTGTAGGCATTGCTTCCGACAGGCTTGTGTTACTTTAGAAACATCTGGAAAACAAATGTGCTGACCACAAAACAACCTATCTTTAAAAGTACAAAATTTTCCAAAAATATAATTTTTTTTCCTGCTCAAATGCAAAGAAGACAAATAGGGTAGCTCGAGTAGGAATGTTATCTGTAGAAGACTCAAGGAAATCAGTAAGGTTAGGACTCTCTACCACTAGGGAGTCCATTTCCCCTTCAACAGTGGTTACCCTATTACCTATAGGGAGCCAATATATATTTGAAAGAGAAGGAAATTTACTTTCAGAAATCCCAAGGATTCCTACAAAATATTTTTTTTCAGTAGTTCAGAAGCAGAAAGTAATCTTGTCTAAGGAAAATTTTAAAGTCAAGTTTTTTCCCCTGAACTTTTTTCCCAAATGTTCTATCTGAGAATGAAGTATTATACTATCTTTAATATATGTAGTAGTAGTAGTGGTAGTAGCAGCTTGTATTTGTAACACACTCTGTTGGGATTTCACATTAGTAATTGACTCATCCAAAGCTTTCAGTGCTAAATCATGATTATGTAATTTAACTCTAGTGTCCTTGGTAATTTTGTCAGAACACACATATATAGGGAACCTTATAAATTCTCTCTCAACATTCACATATTACTGTACTACTATAACAGTTTATTATTATCACTGTTCCTTAATTACAACTGTTAATACAATACATACAGATCATTGTCATTTTATTAATTACATCCATTAGTACTTATAATAACAATAATGCAAAGACATGTTCAACCTAATATACATCAATGAACCACACATATTAGCAGCAGTATATTAACATCTAAAAACATACCCCATATTGGTCACTCATCCACACACACTCCCCCCACCCATTAAAACCAACCCCTTCTTTTTAAATTTCACCACAAATTATGAAATTGAAGTTCTCTTCATTAGCTGTTGTTCAACCCCGAAAAAACTCCTTCCAATCGGGAGCAGTTCACAACATGGTAATTTTGCACAGTTGTAACATAAAATTAGATAGAGATTTATTGACCCAAGTTACCACCCGCCAGATGTCTAGAAGAATAATGTCCTTAATATTAGAGGGATCAATAGGCTCCTCAGAGTATGACAAACTAGGTAAGGAAGCATTCTCAGCAAAGGGGGAGATTCCACTCACTGAAGACAGCAAATTAATAGGTTAAACATCAGAAACAGGATCATGACCCTTATACTAGAAAGTGGAACTCCTTAGCTCGCACAGGGAAACCTCACCACTCTGTACTGTGGTATATAGGGATGGTGTTAACTGCTCTCAGTTGAAGAGCTGGTGAATTCATGCCAGGACGACTTAGGGAGGTCCCCGATATCAAAGACAACTCCCTTTCACGGCCCTCTATGGCTTCCTCAATTTGCCAGGTTAGATGGCGATCCATCAGGTCCTAAACAAAGGGAGATGCCATGAAGATCTTAGCCTTCCTTTTCCTTCCCATAGGAGAAGCACACAAACAAAATCTATACAAAGGGATGTGCAGCTGCGGCAGCACACCAGCAGCTGCACACCACTGCCGTCCAGCTAAAATAGCACTATGTCCAGCACAGTACTTCTTCCTACCAGTGGCAATGGCTCTTGCATAGTGCTCCCTTCAATGGAGGGATTGGTTCTGGTACAGCACATCTCTGGGCCTTATGCTGGTGAGATTTTGCCACCTTCAAAATTTTGGCACTGTTGGTGACTGTCTAGTTTCCCTAATGGAAGCACCAGCCCTGCACCTCAACCTGACCCACTCTTTTGGAGATGGACAGACACCTTCAGTCAATATGACCATTCCTGGAACCTCCCATTGCTAAAAGTTTTCTTTAAAAAAAAAAAAAATAGTGAAACCTAGTAGGCATTATCCTTCTGTCATTTAAATTGTGTATGTTCATTATCTAACCCGCCCCGATCCTTGGAGGGTGCAGGCTAGCCTAGAAGTAATTTTAAATAAATAATGAAGGCCACATAAAAGGCTAGAATAAGCATGGAAGATTCTTAGTTGTGAAGAAGTAAGAGGAAAGCCAGAAATCAACTGAGGTCTATGGCACTGTTCCGGCAATGAAATTAGACCAATTAGATCTTTGTTGTTTTCCATGTTTCTGTATATTTATTTATTTATTATTTATTTAAAGTCTTTTCTATACCGTCACTAAGATATATACCATCGCAACGGTTTACATGTAGGCACATAAGTAATGTTGGAGTAAGCGTACTATAGTACATTCTAACAGGTGCCATTAAGTTTTGGCTACATTAAATCATCAAAATATGCATAAATGTTTAGTGATGTAGGTTCTGGCCAGGTGTACCTGGAAGGTACTTAAGAAAAATCAGGATCAATGAACACCAGGAGATCTTTATTGAGCACAGAACATAATAAAAGCCCGACTCAGGCAGAGTTTCGCTCATTGAGCTGCTTCAGGGGCTAGCAAAAATAAAACATGTATAGAAACATAGAAATACAAATAAAAACATATAAAAACATATACACCATACATAAGTAAATGAAATTATATGCAGTAAAAATAAATAAAACGAACTTAATCACAAAACAGACATATGTCATTCAAACATGGTCTAAAGTTTTGTGTATAATGATTATTATATGTCCCCATATAAAACCATGCTTAAAAAAATGTGCAGTCTATCAAAAACATTGGTGCAATCTATAGGATCAACAAATTTTTACCTATTCATTCTATTGCTGATAATTTGTGTCCATACGTCTGGTGACCTCAGTGTACTGAAAAGCCAGACATAATTAAACATAAGACACATTCCACTTGTATAGAAACAAAGTAACAAGTCATTTAACAAAATAGCAATTCATGGTCTGATTGAAACAGTATCTGCTCTGATCTAAGAGACAATTTTACAAAAGTTATGACTTCTCTTAGCTGGAAAAAGAGAGCCCTGGATGCACAAATCACAATATCAGCACTACTCAAAGGAATCACAATTAAGAACGTGTCTGCTTGGTTTAAAGAAAAATTGTTTTTATTGCTGCGGACCGGCTGATTATTAATTTGACAGCCCATGCATATCAAAGGAAGGAAAAACGTTTTTTCAAAACTTGCCGCCATGACTAAGTCAGCATTCCGCATTGGCTGATGGCTCAGTCAAATCACAATAGGTGGTGCTGCACTGTGCTCTAGTATATACTCAAAAATTTTGCCAAACATTTAAAAATGAATCAAAAGAGTAAAACAAATTTTTAAAACTTACCGCCACGACTAAGTCAGCGTTTCGCATCGGCTGATGGCTCAAACAAAAATAAATCACCAACCACCGTGCCGACCATAACAACAATTTACAGTCAGTCAGCGTTCCACCGGAAATGCTGGGCTGCGCATCATCCCATCATCTTATTCCTTCCTTTTCGCGCCATTTAAAAAATTAAAAAATGTTTAAAATTTGGTATTAAATGAATTGAAAGTATGCCACTGTGTTATAATCATAATTATGCTTCTTATACATGCTTTTTTATGAAAAAATGACAATCCAAATAAAAAACTGAAATTCGGTCCTCCATAGTAAGTATGGAACATAGCACCAATTATATTACCTTTACATGCTGTTTTTTTTATTATGTTCTGTGCTCAATAAAGATCTCCTGGTGTTCATTGATCCTGTTTTTTCTTTGGTTGCTACTGCAATATTGGATCAATTTCCGAGCTGTTTCTTTGGACCTTCCCTGGAAGGTACTTTACAGGTAAAAAATCTAATTTCCTGTGTTTTATTATTACCTTCGTTGTGTGCTAAATTTGTTAAAATATTGTAATACACATTTTTGAGAATATTGCTGTGTGCCATGCTCTTCTGTTTATTCCAGTATATTTTCTATTCTCTGGTCTCTTTATAAAAGGCTTGTTTAAAAAGCTATGGGGCTGATTTTAAAAGCCCTGCACGCGTAAATCCTTCCGGATTTACGCACGCAGGGCACTCGCGTGCTGGCGCACCTATTTTGCATAGGCTGCCGGCGCGCATAAGTCCCGGGGCTTCGTAAAAGGGGTGGGAGGGGCATGTCCGGGGGCGTGTCCTGGGGGTGTGCCCAGGGTCAGGGGGCAGTCCGAGGCAGGTCCGGGGGCGTGGCAAGGCTTCAAGGGCGGGCAGGGAGGGCAGATCCAAGTCCCCCGACACTGCGGCCTGTACCGGGAGCTGACGAGGCGGCACACACAAGTTCCGCCTGCTTCAAGCAGGCGTAACTTGTACAGCAAAGGTAGGGGGGGATTTAGGTGGGGCTGGGAGTGGGTTAGATAGGGGAAGGGAGGAGAAGGTGGGGGGATGCGGAAAGAAAGTTCCCTCCGAGGCCGCTCCGATTTCGGAGCGGCCTCAGAGGGAACAGCGGCAGGCTGTGTGGCTCGGCGTGCGCAGGCTGCCAATTTTGCGCAGCCTTGCGCGCGCCGACCCCGGATTTTAAAAGATACGTGCGGCAACGTGCGTATCTTTTAAAATCTGGCTTACTTTTGTTCGCGCTGGTTGCGCGAACAAAAGTACGCGCGCATGTATTTTTTTAAGATCTACCCCTATGTCTTTAGACTTCTCTTGAATGTTTTGGGGTCTCTCTGTAATCTGGTCTCTAAGGGCATTGTGTTCCAGAGTGTGGGTCCTGCTAAAGATAATGCCCTTTCTCTTACCTGGGTTAGTCATGCTGTCTTGTCTGAGGGAATGGTTAAGAGAGCTTTGTTTGCTGAACGAAGGTTCCTGTGTGGTACGTGTACCCATAGTGCAGTGTTTAGCCAGTCTGCTTTTTCATCATGTATTAGTTTATGTATGGTGCATAGTGCTTTGTATTGTATCCTTTGTTCTATGGGTTGCCAGTGAAGTTCGGCCAGAGTTTCAGTTATATGGTCTCTTCTTCTTTTTCCAGTTAGTATTCTAGCTGCTGTGTTTTGTAGAATTTGAAGTGGTCTTATTGTTGTATTTGGGAGTCCTAGTAAAAGTGCATTACAGTAATCTGTACTAATGAAAACTAGCTCCTGAAGCACTGTTCTGAAATCTGCAGGAGTTAGTAGTGGTTTAAGTTTTCTGAGGATCATGAGTTTAGCGTAGCATTCTTTTACTCTTAGCAATATGTGTTTTAGATTAATTTCAGGGTCCATTATTATTCCAAGGTTCCGTACTTTTTTCACTAGTTCTATTTTCTGGTTGTTTTTGAGTATTATTGGGGTTTGAATGATTTCGATATTTTTTCTAAGTGTAGAAATTCTGTTTTTTCAATGTTAATCATGAGTTCCATTCGGTTTAATAGTTGTTTTATGATGTCTAGGTACATGTTAGCTAGGTTTAATGTTTTTTTCTATTGTGTCATCGATTGGTAGAATTAATTGAATATCATCTGCATAGATGTAATATATGATTCCTAATCCTGCTATAGATGGCATAATGGTAGCATGTATATGTTAAAAAGGGTTGCGGACAAGGCTGATCCCTGCGGTACTCCTGTTTCAAGATTGAATTTGTCTGACAGTGTGCTGTTGATCTGAACTTGAAAGAACCTATTATTTAGATATGAGCTGAACCAGTTTATTGTTTCGTTGTGTAGTCTAATTTCTTCTAGTCTTTTTAGTAGAATTTTATATTTTACTGTGTCAAAAGCTGCAGATAGGTCTAACATTATTAGAATGTATTGTTTTCCACTGTTAAAACCTCTTAGGATGTTGTCTGTAAGTGAGAGGAGTAGTGTCTCGGTACTATAGTGTTTGCGAAATCCATCTTGTGACAGATATAGTATGTTATTGTTATCAAGGTGTTTCGCTAGTTGTTTCTGCACAGTTTTTTCTATTAAATTGGCTAATAAGGGAAGATTTGAGACTGGGCGGTAGTTATTCAGGATCAGGGGGTCACTGTTTTTTTCTTCTTTATGATTGGTTTTATAATTGCTCCTTTTAGTATGTCTGGAATTGTTCCTTCCTTTAGGGATAGGTTTATAATCTTAGCTAAGGTTGGGGAGACTGTGTTGGCTGCCTTTTTTTTTTTTATGTCAAATGTTGGTATTGTATCGATTTTGTGTGGAGCCAGGTTTAGATTTTTTAGTATGGATTCTACTTCTAGCTCTGATATTTCAATGAATGAAGACCATTGAGTAACATCTCTTTTTTGCAATTTAATTTCTTGTTTGGTGTTGTTTGGATCTTAAGTTTGTAATTTTGTCACTGAAGAATTTAGCTATTTTGTTGCATATTGATTCTGGTAGACTTTGGGGTGATTCTTGTTTGTCATTGATGAGATTTGTTACTATGGAGAATAAGGTTCTTGGGTTGTTAGTGAACTTTTCAATTTTGTTGCTGTCGTATTCTTTTTTAATGGTCAGGATTAAATGTTTGTAAAAGGCAAGATGTTTTCTGAATTTGGTTAGGGTTTCGGTTGTTTTGAGCTTTCTCCAATTTTTCTCTATTTTCCTGAGTTCTTTTTGCATCTTTTACTTTTTCGTTGTGCCAGGGATTATCTTATTTTGCTTCTTTTTTACACATTAGTTTGATGAGGTTTATTTCATCTGCTATCTTTTTGGTTGAGTCGAACCATGCTTCCGTTGCAGAGGTGCAGTTTTTGTAGTCAATATTTGTAAGATTTTCCTCTAGTTTGTCTTTTAGTTTTTCAATATTATATGGTGGACGGTACTTGAATTCTATCGGTTTATGATTTAGTTTCATTTGTGGTTTAAGGCATTTAACTTTGGAATGAATCAAAAAATGGTCTGACCAAGATATTTGAGTGTAATCAGTTACCATGTTCTAAACATTTGTGGTTTAGCCTTCCTTCTTCTGGAGTGTTAGATTAAATATATATATATATCATATGAACAATTCCTTTTATTTCATATATAGCTGACCAACTGGATCTTTTGAAAAGGAAAACATTTTTTTTCCAATCTGTCACTGCTAGGGTTAAATTTTATTTAAATATTTTGTCTGGAAAAATTGTATGAGATGCTCCCTCTTCAAATGCACATTCTATTCAATTTGGATATTCCTTAAAATTAAAAAAAAAAGTTATTTAAATAATCTACATATCACCTGTCCTAGCATACTGAGATCTGAAATAATGCATGGTTACCCCAAAATTTAAACTATCTACAGGACAAAGTATTGTGCAATTAAATTTAATCATGCAAAGTGTTCTGAAAGAGCAATATAAGATTTTTGCTCAAGACTTAAATCTGGCTTTACACATGCTTTTTTCTGCCAACACAAATCTTTTTTCTAGGATTCAGCTCTCTCTTAGTACTTTCCTATTGGGTTACAGCTGGCAAAACATCATTTCCCTGTAACATTCAGTAATTAGAAGCTA
Organism: Rhinatrema bivittatum; assembly: GCF_901001135.1. NCBI lineage: Eukaryota > Metazoa > Chordata > Amphibia > Gymnophiona > Rhinatrematidae > Rhinatrema > Rhinatrema bivittatum. The sequence continues at coordinate 220,028,327 of NC_042621.1, read as the reverse complement.
TCTTCAGCAAAACTGCTATTTGAGTCAGCCCAGCCTTATTTCCTGTATTGTCCTGGTTCAGAATGTCCTCTAGAGGGAGTTTGGAGCCTTTCTAGCACAAGCTGCTCATACTTACAGTTTTGACTATAGAAGCACAAATCGGCTCTAATAGCACTTCCTTTATTATTTACAGACCTAGCAATCTTTCTAGGACACTAACATTTTTAGATTGAACTGCAGAATGCATAACAGTTAAATATTTCTGTAATGAGCAGCAAATCCAAGCCTTGGTACTGGCACTTTTAGGCATCTATTTACTAAGCTGCATTAACAAGTTTGTGTGTGGTAAATCTATGGTAAAACCCAGTCGTGCAGCAAAAATGGAAACATGGAATTTGCAAGTTCAATGAGTTATTTACTGGTCCCTAAACTGGGCACAACTCAGATATGCAAATGAGCTGCATCACATGCAAACAGAATAATGCAGCTTGCAAACTTCATAAACCATACTATTCTTGGAAAGTTAATTACACCTCAAGAGATATAGTTAACTTTTCCCTGGGAACATTGCCAGGTTTATACACCTGGCAATGCTTCCTGTATTGGCATTTAAAGGGGCCAAATGCCCCAAGAAACTATCCCCTTGTCCAAAAATATCTGGGAGTCTCGTGCAACACCTTCCCCCCAGCTCAGGGCTTAAATGTAAAAATGAAGTACCCGCTGTGTTTAAGGCCTGTCTCTATTTTACTAAACATCCCTCATTCTCCAGACTCCCAGGCTTACCAAAACATGCTTCCAGAAGCATCCTTTTTTAATGTGACTAAAAGTACATCTGTGGTGAGCCCAGCATGTAATTTGTAGCTGCTCTGAGAACGACAATTTTCAGATAAGCAAGTGATCTAGGCAACTGGCTTTGAATAATGGCCTCCCAGGACGCAGGGCAGCACTGGAAGTTGTTTCTTTGAGTAAAATCCTCAATTCCTTCATTTGGAACAGTCTGCTTCTTCCATTAAAGAAGCAGAGCAATAGGCCTTATGATTTGTAAAGACTGATTTACTGATACTTTGATGCAAACATTTTATTTTCTTACTACTGTTTCATGTATCTTTTTTTTACCTTTATTGTTTAATGGAAAACTGTTACCTCCGAAGCAGCAAATAAAACCCATTGGAAACCACACTGCATTTAGGACAAAACAGTTGTTTAACTTAAGTGTGTCAGATCTGCTCCCAGAGGTTCTGTTATATGGTTCTGGAAAGAGCACAAAATTCAGGACCAGCTTAACTTTTAGATGAACTAGGCTGTTGTCCAGAGTAATAACGTGGGGGGAAACTCTGTGTACATGTGAGGGGGGGGGGGGGGAGTGTGAGTGTGTGTGTGTGTTGATAGCCAGCTCCTGTGTTGTGTTATGAACACGATCCAAGAGTGCCATGAGTCCAAGTCCGTATAGGGAGATAGTGACAGACTGTGCCCCAAAAGATTATCACTGGATCACTTGCTACCTTTAAGACCTTCACCTGGTGCAATGATATCCCAAAAGAGAGCAAGAGAAATGCAAGATACAGCCAATACTCACACCAGAGTCCACCCATTCAACCACAACACTGGGAGTAACAGGCAAAAATCTAACTAGTGTTCAGTACTTGCAATTAATCCACTTTGAAGCACTTGAAAAGCGGAATATAACATCAATCTTTACTGCAATTTAAATAAAATAATCCAAGCCAGTATTCAAAAAATCAGAAACATAAAAAAAATGATAGCAATAAAAATAATAGATAGTTCGTCCATACTCCCTTCTAAGCTCTCTTGCACCATTATCCATGTGGAAAATCTCCTCTGCTTGGAAGTCTAGGTGTCTAGCATGGGGATCTAGCATGTAGCAAAGGAAAAGATCAAAAAAGATCCCCAAGCACAAAAATTGGAGGGAAACAATTCCCAAGTACAAAAACATCAGAAAAATCCCAACATGGGTCAAACAAATCTCAGTTTGTAATCCAAATGCAAAATCTTTAAGTCTCTTGAGTTCTTGACTCAAAAGTCTTAGTCCTTCTCTTCATCCACGCTGATCACCTGGGCAAAAAGATCTTTGGATACTGGGGGGTATATGCCCTTCCCTTTGGCACTGGCTAATTAATCCAAAAATCTTCTCAAATCTCTTTCCTCAAAAACCCTGCTTAAATATTTGAATTGCCTTTTTGAGATGCTGGGGGAATCTCCAGCTACTCTGCTTCTCTAAAGTCTCTCTCTCTCTCTCTCTCTAACCCGCTTGCTTGAGATCCAGGGATGACCTTTAGCTGCCTTCCTCCTTAGCTCCTATCCCATTAAAATACTGAGCATGCTCCAAGGGATGCTCCCCTAGAAGCCTTTTCCCCAAAAAAGTGGGATTTGGGTTATGGTAGGGTTCAAAAATCTGCAAACCTTTAACCACTACCTTCATGATGGAAAATTATAGGGGCCGATTTTAAAAGCCCGGCACACGCATGGCCAGGCCACGCGCACACCGAGCACATTTTCAGAGCGGCCTGGCCACGTGCATATCTCCTGGTACACGTGGAAGTGCCAGGTTGTTTAAAAGGGGCAGGGCAGTGCCATTTTGCGCTGTCCTGGTGAATCGCGCTCTGGCAGCCGACCGGTACGCGCAACTTACTCCACCTCCGAAGAGGAAGTAAGTTTAAAAACAAAAACAAAAAATTAGAATAGGTGGAAATTAAGAGTTGGGGCAAAAGGGGAAAAGGGAGGAATGGTAGTTAAGGGGTTAGGGAAGTTCCCTCCCAGTCCATTTCTTTATTGGAGCAGACTGGGCAAAGGCCCGATTGTGTCACTGCGTGATATCATTCTTCTCCACCAAGCAGTACCACTCTCTCTCCCCTGCCCCCCTCCAAGCCAGATGCCACCACTCTCTCTCTTCCTCCCCCCCAAACCAGACCACCATTTTCTCTCTCCATCTACAAGCTGGATGTTACCACTCTCATTCTCACTGCCCTCAAACTGAATCCTACAGATCTCTATCTCCAGCCTCCTCCGAGCCATTTTTCCCTCTCCTCACTCCAAACAAAATCCAATTTTTCTCTCTCCCCCCACAAGCCAAATCCTACCACTTTCTGCTTTTTAACACACCCCCTAGACCACAGTCCACCATGCGCTGTCTCTCTGTCCCCTTTCCATCTCCCCCACATCTTTAACCTTCCCACCGGCCTTGGCTCCAGAATGTTCCTTTCTCCTTCCCACTGAAGTAGGCTGCTGCTTCCACGTTCAACTGAATCTATGCAGGCTGTCAACAATTATTGCTTCTGACCCAGCTTGTTGAGGTCACCTCCTGTTTCTGACCCCAAGAACCACTGCTACCTCTTCTCCATCCAGCCATCAGAAGCCAACACTGCTTCCCTCTAGCTATACACGTAAGCTGATGCTTCCTTCTCCTTACCACCTGCACGCTGGGGATTTATGCAAATTAGCATGATTATGCATCCTATGATCAATACATAATTATTTGGACACATGATTGTACAATTAACAGGGGTACATTAACTCAGTGGTTACTTAAGAGATTATTCTGATAGTAAAAATTATTTGTTCCTAAGAGCCAGCTTTAATTGTTGAAGTATCTAATTTGAAATTAATAAAAAAAAGAATTCTTTAAGAAGTTAGTTAACTTTATGTCAGAAGATTAAGAGATAAAGTGTCACAGTCAGGCGGACTGGGTCTGGGATTTCTCCCAGCAGGAGCAGGACCAGACTCTGGTGCAAGGTTGGACTGGATCTTCTGCCTGACCATCCACCTCTCCCCCTCAGGTTGAACCCTGGGGGCAGATTTTCAAAAAGTACGCGCGCTACCTGGTGTGCACACATGGATGCGCGATTTTATAACATACACACTGGCACGCACATGTTAAAAAATTTTGGGTCGGTGCACGCAAGCCAGGGGGGGGGGTCTAATTTTGCAAAATCGCACAGCAATACATTGGGGCCTTCCCCAGTTTCCTCCCAGTCCGCTCCAATTATAACGTGGACTGGGAGGGAACTTTCCAACCCCCTACCCTAACCTTCCTTCTCCTACCCTCCCCCTATCCTAACTACCCCAATTGTTTTTGTTTTACCTTTTGCTCCTGCAAAGGAGCAGGTTGCCGGTGCGCGATTCCCTGGCACAGCAGCAAATAGCCGCTGTGCCGGGCACCTGTAGCTCTGCCCCCTTTTAAAGCCCCGGCACTTACACGCGTCCTGGGGTTTATGCGCACGGCTGGGCCCGTTTAAAAATTGGCTCGGTGCGCGTAAACCCCGGGATTTACGCGGGCCGGGGTTTTAAAATCTACCCCTTAGGCTCTGGTAACTGGCAGGACTTAGCTGGAAAAGGAGATTTGGCCTGAAACTGGAAAAACAGCTGATACTGGAGGCACCGCCTGGAGCTGGAGACATGGCTGGTACTGAAGGCAGGCAGGGCTGGAAACAGGCAGGGACTGGAGGCAAAGCCTAGAGCAGGAGACAAGGTGGATACTGAAGGGAGACAAAGGCTAGAACTGAAGACAGGGCTATAACTGGAGACAAGGCCTGGGACAAAAAAAAGGTCTGGACAAGATAAGACTGGACTACAGGAACAGAGCAAGGAACACAAACACATGCAACAAGGAACTAAAGCACAGTAAGTAACATAAGATAAAACAAGGTAGCACGGAGTAGAGACCAAAGCAGGCCACAAAGCAGGGCAATGTAATACTAGAAGGCACAAAGGTCACAAGAAAGGGCAAGATGGCCAAAGAGGCTGTAGGACCAAAGAAGAAGGCTGAAGAGGCCACAAGGCAAGGCAGGGTCAAGAAGGCCACACAGTAGCAAGGTGACTCAGTGAAGAGGCACGGAGTTCTGGGAGAGGCTGGACTAAATAGAGAAAGTCCCACTGTGTCATGGGAGAGGCTAGAGCATGGCTCTATGAGGACCTCTGCTGGCAGGAAAGCTGCCTAACAGGCAGAATTGTGACAAAGAAAAACATGTCAGTCATTTCAGAGTAAGTCCTTTTGTTGCCTGTTACAAGGCTATTATTTGTATTTTATTAGAAATATTTTATTAAGGATATATTTTGTTTTAATTTTATGTATATTTATTTATTATTTTTATATATAGACATTCGATCTGAGATATCACATCGGCTTACGTTCAGGTACTGTAGGTATTTCCCTATCCCCAGAGGGCTTACAATCTAAGGGGGTCATTTATCAAAATGCGATAAGGTGTTTTCGTATGCGTTAAGGGCTTATTGCATGCGAAAAGCCCCATTAACGCATGCGAAAACGTGTTTAATGCATGCGATCGCACCATATTGTATGGTGCGATGCAAATTCAGAAAATAGGAGGAGTTAAGGGCGGAGAGTGGGCTGGGTTAGCCTGTCTGCGAAGAGCTATCGCACAGCTGTAACGCCAATTTTAACTACACCTCTTTGAATTGTATTAGGCTGTGTGATAGCTGCCGTGACCGTGCGGTAAGGTTTCATCGCCCTTTGCGATGTCTCCCATAAGGCCTATTTCAGGTGAATTGAAGTGTCTCTCTCTCTCTCGGGGTTAGGAGCCACTTTGACATTGTACATGACACCTACGAACAGAACAGTGGTCTCATGAAGATTTGATGACCTTTGGAGTGAGGAAACTCAAGATGAGATTTGGGCAAGGTTCTCTCAACCTAGCTTGATGGACACATCAAGCTAGGTTGAGAGAACCTTGCCCAAATCTCATCTTGGAGTGAGTTTCCTCACTCCGAAGGCCATCAAATATTCACAAGAGACCACTGTTCTGTTCGTAGGTGTCACGTAGAATGTCAAAATGGCCCCTAACCCCCTACACTCTTACCCTGTTTCCCCGAAAATAAGACAGTGTCTTATATTAATTTTTGCTACCAAAGATGCACTAGGCCTTATTTTCAGGGGATGTCTTATTTTTCCATGAAGAAGAATTCACATATATTGTTGAACAAAAAAATGAACATTTATTATATTCTGAATAGTTGTCTGGTTATGCTGGTTTGTGATGACAACTGTGAATCCTGCAGGGTAAAAAAAATCACAGCTGCATGCTCTGGTGTTCTGTGCGACGGGCATGCTCCCAAATAAAAACTTTGCTAGGTCTTACTTTCGGGGGAGGTCTTATATTTAGCAATTCAGCAAAACCTCTACTAGGTCTTATTTTCGGGGAAACAGGGTACCTAAACCCCACCTCGAGTTACTAGGTGGGCCTACAATAGGGATACAAATACCTACCTATGGGCAATGACATTATGGCCAGTCAGTCTCTCTCTCTCTCATCTGGGACCATTAACAATGGTCCCCCAGTGGTTGAATACAGGAAAAACAACAGGTCGGCACTTATTGCAGCATCTGAATAGGGTATCACAATTTGCGCTAACTTAGCTCTTCGCACAGGTAATTAGTGCAAATTGCGATAAATGCTATATTAGCATAAAATACGCCCCTTTGCTATCGCATGCGGTACTTACCGCATTTTGATAAATCCAGGCCTAATTTTTGTACCTGAGGCAATGGAGGGTAAAGTGACTTGCCCAAGGTCACTTTATATTGGAATGTGGTTACTTGTTGTTATTTATATTTATATAAGATTGGTAATTTTTTTTAACATTGTACCATACTCAGATCTGGATAATAGCATGTAGAAAATACCTTAATTTTATGTTCATTCTGTTTTTAATATAGTGTCTTTAGTAAACTTTCTCATATTTAAATTAAACTCAATAACTTTAGAATTTAACTGAAGCAGAGACATGAACACCAGAGGATCAGAATTCATAATTTAATTTGGGTGGAATGCTATAACACTGTGGTGAGGTAAGTCCTAGAAAAAAAATGAAGTTCAAAATGTTATTTCTAGAAAAATCAAATTCAGGTTGTTATAAAAATTAGAGCATAAATTAAAGATCTGAAATAATTTCAGTGCCTATAAGTACAATTGAGGAAGGACAGAAAAGGGGTAGGGACTGGGAGTAGCTCTTTATGTCAAATATAATATCCAAGTAATTAAAATGTAGGATACATGGAGAAAGGAGAAAGCTCTGTGGGCTGTCTTTTTTTTTTTTTAAGACAATGGCACTTCCATTTACACTGGTGTGGTCTACAGGCCTCTGACTCAGACAGAAGAACTGGACAGAGATCTGGCTGAAGACATCTGAAGGAAGGGAAAAGTTTTGCTTTTTGGAGGGGTTTTGTTTTTTGTTTTTTACTTTTCATTTATAAGAATTATTTATATGAATTTCAAAATAAATCAAGATAAAACTTGAAGAAAAGTTTTATACATAGAAAGCAATACTATGAAGAATTAACATCTCAAAAGAATAATACATCCAGTGCAACACTCCAGTCCACTATGTTTGGTGGGGCCCTCAAATGTCCAGGAAATAAAACAGAAAGCAAAGAATATTAGTAAGAAACAGAGTTGTAGATACACTCTAACTAATGCATGAAAGGAGACTTAATTAACAGGGGAAGTCACCTCCAGCGAAGAGAGCAAAAGAGGTCAAGACAAATCTTGATGAACCTGGCCAGTTGAGCAGGATCATAAGCTTACTTCACTCCCACTAATTTAACGATTCACTTACATGGAAAATGTAGACTACCTATTTACTCAGCTAATTTTAGTTGTGTTTTGAAGTGGTTATATTGGAGTTCCCCAGGGAATGCCTAAAAGAACATCAGAGCACCATGGCAAAGCCTCGATTCAGTGATGCCAAGATGTCGACAAAACATGAAGGGTTGATTTTTTATTTAATAGATGAACTTGTGAAATATCCTGCAGTGTTTTGGCAGTGCTCAATAAAATAAAGGAAGGCATCAAGAAGCATGTATTTCAGACATGGATCAGAGAATATTAGCACAAGAAATGGTGTCCGACCAATTTTCTATCAAGCTGCAGTCCCTAAAGAAAGAAAATGCAGTGCTGATAGAATGGATTGAAGACCAAGAAAACAGAAACTGCCGGAACAATGTAAGGCTTATCGGATTACCTGAATACATCAAGAAGCAGGAACCACTGTAAATAGTACAGGTGTGACTTCCAGAGACTATGCCTCTCTTTAGAAACAAAACCTATTGCAGTCAAATGAGTACATTGGGTGGACCCTGTGGAGAAGTTAGGAGCCAAATCGAGACCATTGGTGGCATGAATCCTTAATTATACAGATAAAGAAAAGATTATGACTGCATACAGGAAAATACATTCTTTATTTTATAATAATCACATTTTGTTATTTAATGATTTCTCAGTAAAAGTGATGGAAAGCAAATGGGCTTTGACTCTGATGTGTTCAGAGCTGCACTGGAGAGGCATAAACTTTGCTTTTAAAGTTAAAAATATTCCATGGTGGGATGGACATTATAGTCCAGATATGTGAGTGAGCAGGCTGATTGCTTTTTAGAATTCCTGCTTCATGAGTGAAAGTTGGCTTCAATGTTGTTCTGATTATTGCGATGGTGGGATTTTACTAAGGAATATTTTATAGTTTGTGTTATTCCCAATCTGCAAAAAGAAAAAAAAGCCAAGATTAGGCACAACTGCTATTAGGAATGTTTTTCTATTTTAATGACATCATCTGTAGGAAGGAGCTCTATGAAAAGCCTGAACTGAAATGTTTTATTATTTTGATTAAGGGGGGAGGGGGGGTCAGTTCTCTGAACTGTGTTTTTCCACAGTGGTTATTTTGACATGTGCTGTTTTATCTTGTTGGGCATTGACAGTTTTTTCTGAATGCAAATTGGCTTCTTGGGCCACAAAGGCTTGGCTTGTGGATGCCTACTATTTACTTACTGGGATGGGCAAAATGACCACATTTAGAAAGCAGAGGGTTTTTTTGTTTTTTTATTTTTTTATTTTTCCAAGGCATTTTGCTATGTTCAGTATGATTACAAAGTATGGCTTTTCAGTTGGAGTTATACATGACTCACTAAGTTTCCAGGCCATTTTCAACATTTTAAGCAGAATTGGCTTCTTTTTTTTTTTATAACTGCTCTGCGCCAGCATCTATGACTAAATCATGTGCTTTGTTGGTTACCACGATGTTAGACATTCATTAAGTAGTAACTATATTTTTTAGTTTGCCGTTCGTGAAGGTTATTAGGGTTACACAAGATTGTTCTCAGATTTATCTGCAAGTTATAGCAAGATACTGTTTGGAAGAGAGAGCTTCTTTAAATAAATATATGGACTTCGGCCAACATTCAGTTTTTCCACTTTACTAATGTAATCTTCACAAGTGGTGTCTTCCATATGTTCTGCTGATAGTAAGCCCTCTCAGGACTTCAACTGAATTGCCAAAAGGATCAGGAACTTGTTGTCCATTAATGGTGAATGATGACACGCTCGAGTTCCAAAACTATTCGATTTTTACCATCAGGAGAATCTGTTACATTTTCTTTTGCTTAGGCCTATGGCTTTTTAGTTGGCATTGTTTACTACTTATTGATTTCTACTTTTTCAGTCTATATACTGTTTAGCTAGATATAAATGCTGTATGCCAATGTGCTTGACTTTTTTTTTTTATTTTGGCCTCTGGGTGCATCTTAAAGAAGAGAAGATAATAATATGAAGATGCAGTCCCTAGGAGTTTACAGGAGTATTTGTGGTTGTTTTTTTGGCTTTGGCTATTTTTGTATTGAATGAATGGTGTGTGAATGGTTTGGTGAGAATTAATGCCAGAGTAAGTAACTGGAAGATTGTCTTTCTTTCGATTGGCTTGAGATGTTCAGGATGGGGGACATCTAATGGCTTTCAAAAATATAATTTTGTAGATTAGTATATAGATTGGATATTATGGCTGACATAAAATTGCTTTCCCTTAATATGGATGGTATTCACTTTTCCATTAAGAGAATAAAATTGATTATATTTAAGTACTCTATGGTGCAAATAGTGTTTCTTCAGGAAACACATCTCACTGAAGCTGAACATAAAAATTAAAACAAGATTGGATATTCAAGTAAGCAATGTGAACAGCTATTCTGCTGCATAAAAATCTACCTTTTGTTATGGACAACAAATTGCAGAGAGTGTTGCTATTTAATTAGTGGTACTGTTTGTCATCAGAACTTTTTTTTTTTTTATTACTTACTTATTTCACCTTTTCTATTTTCTAAGAGAAGAGATGCAACGATTGGAACTTTTACCATATCAGATCATGCAGCACCCATTTCTATCACCTTGAAATTAGGGGTATTGCAATCATTTAGTGCATTTAAATGGTATTTCCATCCCTCTCTTTATCATGATAATGACTTTCAAGCTTATTTTAAACTTAAATGGAAATAATATACCGAGTTAAATAAATCACAGGAAATTTCTCCTGATATTCTCTGGGCTGCTGGAAAAACGAAATTATGAAGTGATATAATTCTAATGTTTCTCACAAGGCTAAAGGGATGCTGAAATTTTAAAGTTATATACAAAATTGAAGAGTCTAAAAACAACTCACATGCATCCTGATGGAAAGTTAGAGATGGCTAGCATTAGAAGTACTCTTAAACAACTTTTATGTCAAAGAGAGGTTCATCAGATTTTAAATTTTCATAGCCATCTTTTTTGATTTGTTAAAGCAAGTAAACTACTAGCGAGACTGGCCAGAAATGCTAAGCCCAAACACTTTGGGGTGGATTTTAAGAGCGCTGCTCGCGTAAATACGCCCGGATTTACGCAAGCAGGGCCTTGCGCGCTGGTGCGCCTATTTTACATAGGCCTACCGGCGCGCGCAGAGCCCCGGGACTCGCGTAAGTCCCGGGGTTTTTCGAGGAGGGCGTGTCGGGGGCGGGGCCGATCGGCGCGGTGTTTTCGGGGCGGGACGCGGCGTTTCGGGGGCGGGCCTGGGGGCATGGTTTCGGGCCGGGGCAGTCCGGGGGCGTGGCCGCACCCTCCGGAACCGCCCCCAGGTCCCGTCTCAGCGCGCTAGAGGCCCGCTGGCATGCGGGGATTTACTTCTCCCTCCGGGAGGCGTAAATCCCCCGACAACGGTAAGGGGGGGGGTCTAGATAGGGCCGGGGGGGTGGGTTAGATAGAGGAAGGGAGGGGAAGGTGAGGGGAGGGCGAAAGCAAGTTCCCTCCGAGGCCGCTCCGATTTCGGAGTGGCCTCGGAGGGAACGGCGGCAGGCTGCACGGCTCGGCGCACGCCGGCTACTCGAAATCGGCAGCCTTGCGCGCGCCGATCCAGGATTTTAGCGGCTACGCGCGTATCTACTAAAATCCAGCGTACTTTTGTTTGCGCCTGATGCGCCAACAAAAGTACGCTAAGGCGCGCTTTTTGAAAATCTACCCCAATAAGTATTAATTATGAAAGATGAACAAGAAATTATACATCATACAAAGATTAAAAATATTCTATCAGATATGTATCAGAAAAGGACTTTGATAATTTTTTTCAAGCTATTTATACATTTTCTAACATACAATGTATGTAATACATGTAATGTATACAAAACATTACAAAACATTTTGGGATTCTGCATAAGGTAAAAAATGGTCAATAACGATCCAGCAACATACAATTTATGTATGGTAGATCCCACACACTGTATCATACTTAAAATTTTCATTTTTCAAAGAGTATCGCAAGCATTCAATGTCCATTGATTCTCTAACTTGAGCATGCAAATAGTCCAACCACAGATTGCATTTCCATAATTTGGCAATGGTAAATCTGGCAGCCAACAAAAACTGGGCCATTAATGCTCTATGTTTCATAGGAACTAGGAAACCCTTCTATCTGCCAAGCAACCCTGTTAATGGCATAAGATGTATAGGTACACTTAAAATATCAGCAATTTCCTGTGTAATCTGGGACCAAAATTATCAGACTCCTGGCAGTGCCACCACATATGTATGTAAGTGCCTGTATCACTTCTCCTCCAACAAGTAATATTAGATTCAGGAAATAAATTAAAAATTGGTACATGATAAGTCCTGTGTAATAATTTTACCATGAGCTCAAGCTGTCTTAATATATATTGAAATGTGATGGGTGTCAGTCCAGATTTTTTTCCACGTTTTATTGTCCAAGTTGTACCTAAGTCCGCATTCCATGCATCTATTGACAGTCATCCCAAATTTACTAAGCAATATACCCCAGTGTATAGCAGAAGGTCCAATCCCTGGATCTTGCCCCTGTCATGTGATAGGAGCAAGGTCATGTTAACATCATTTTTCAAAATGGTGCTGATGGGCCCTGAGCTAGGGGGCACTCTGGGTTCCCACTGAGCTACCAATGCTTGTGATTTGAGGAACAGGGGGGTTTGGGGGTGGGGATCTGGAAGTCCCCCCAGACCACCATGTATCTATTTTTGGATTGGGGGAATCCCTAGACACCAAGGCAGAGACGGCATGGTTTGAGGGGGTGGGGGAGGTCATTTATTGTAATTAGGGGGGGCTTTTCCCATTGAAAAGGGGAGGCGGCTGTCGCCGCCTGGTTGGAATCGCTAAAATTTAATTTAAGAAGGGCCAGTGCCTCCTCAAAGGCGGTGGAGGGGGTCTCTGAAGACCCCCAGGAAGACTATTGGTGCCTGTGAGAGGGAGGTGTATCGGGCACCTTGGCCCTTTAATTATCCTGCAGGGGGCCTCAGGGACCTGCATTTGCAGCCCGATACTCCCTCAGGAAAATAACTACAGCTCCCTCAAACACACTAAAATAATAGGGCTGGCTTTTTCCAAAGTTAGCTGTTTATTTTTTTTTTTCCATAGGATTGCCTGTGCATAAGCTGTTTTGCATTTATTAGGCAATTTTATGCATACAAATGCATGCAAAGCAGCTTATTTCTGTAGAGGGAAGAAATCTGCTATATCATGCAATATCAAGTTAGTGATGTGATATGATGATATAGCATGATGAACAGCATTTAACATGCATTACATGCTGTTTAACTTACGATATTGCCTTTTCACAGCTTAGTGAATCGAGGCCTAAGTTTGTAGCTGAGGAAATGGAGGATGAAGTGACTTGCCCAAGAGTATGTCAAATTTACTAGAATAGCCATCTTTTTTTTATTTTAACTCTATATTTTCCATTTTACAAATTTAAGTCAAACTGATAATATATCGGACAACAAATAGGAAAAAAAATAAATATATTCCTTTAAATATAATAAGAAAGTATTAAGACAAAATTTGTCATCCATATGAGACCTCAATAAGGAGACTGAATACATTTAACAATGAAAAGATAATAAAGAAAAAGTGAGCTCTCAAGTAATAATATAATCTGCTGTACCATAGCCCCAATGCTGATCTATGAAGGTACAGGCAAGGGTCTCTCTCTATTCCATAAGAATCCTTCCAACTAGTCAGGATTGAAGAACAAATATCTAAGTGAACCTAATTTAACAATACATTTACAAGGAAATTGAAAACGAAATGTTGCACCTATGTCAATTGCACATTGCTTTTTAATCAAAAAGGCTTTCCATCTCGGGTCGCCTTAGCAACATCAGGAAATAATGCCAAGAAAACTTATCAAGAGCACAGAAAAACATTTTCATAGTCCATATATGATCAAGCTCTAAAGCATATATGACAAGCAAAAGTAGCAGAACCTTGTATTTCAGTTTGAGCATCTTGAAGCATAGCTGTTAAATTAGACTACTAGTTGATGGATCAGTCTGTCTTGATGGTATATAAAAGGCCTTAGTAATTGGTGGAATTGAAGCCTGAGGTACTACTTTAAGAATCTCTACATAGAATTTTCTAAGCTATTCAATTGAGGAAACACTAACAGACTTAGGAAAATTAAGTATTCTCAAATTTAATTTCCTAGAACTATTTTCTAAAGCTTCTAATCTTCGTTGAACAATTCTGACCCTTAATCAAAGCCACATCGCATTTCCCCAATGACTCACACTGCTTCTCCATAACATTAATACATTCTGTATTCCCTTTTATTACTTGATCCTGTCCCGTAACCTGGTTTTGAATTTGCCCAACAACAGTGCTCACATTTTTAAATTTGGACTCTAAAGATTGTTCCAGTCCCTGAATAGCAGTTCATAGTGTCTCCAATGTAATCTGTGCCGGCCTCTCAGGAAAATTGGCTGATGGAACATTGCTTAGAGCTGCAGCCAGCAAAGACTCATTAGTGATCCCAGCAAGTACCTAAGACTCTATCAAAGCAGGCTCCCCCACCAGAGAAGAAACATTCGGAACACCTTGAGGCTGCGACAGAATCTCCTGAGAACGTGCTGAAAGCACAGAGTCCAACCCAGGTGGTGAGCAAGAATCAAGGGTTAGAGAGATGGCATTCCCAGAGGTAGCGGCAAGGGAACCCATGCCAAGCTGAATCAGCCCTGATGGAGTACCAGAGCTCAATGGTTGCATTAACCCCTCTATGGACAGTTGTGACGAAGGAGGAACTGGAAGATTTAGAGGGGGGAAAAAACAGTTCTCTTTCTCTTCTTCTCCATAAGACCTAAAAGGAGGGTGCAAACAAGAAAAGTTCCAGAGAAAGAGAGGCGCTTACTTCCCAAGATCTTCTATAGACAAACAACAAAGAAACATCAAGAAATTCCACAGCTGCATGCAGATTCGGCTGCGCACCACTGCAGGTCAGATCTTATAGGCCCCTCCTGGCGTCCCAGGTTGATGACGTCAGACATCAGAGTCAGCCAGAGATCAAGGAATCACCATGGGGCAAGAAGGAGAAAAACTCCCCGGCAGTTCAGGGATCTCCCAATAGGCAAGTCAGCTGGCTCTCTTCTCTACAGTTCCCTGTTCAGCCTTCTCATCCTTCCTCGATGCTCTGGTTTCAACAAATGGCAGATTGGAGGCAGTGGAATGGTTGGATATTAAATTTACTCAAAGATATGTACCTATGTATTATGTTAAAACTTGGGAAGCTTTTTACCATGTTCTGCCACTGCCAATTTAAAGAGAAATTAAAGACAGTAGGGTTTTCTTATTCTCATAATGGTGTGAATGTTGGTATGAATGGATGGTAATTATGCATGACAAGCTAGTAACTGCTTCGGCAACGTTTTGCTTCTTGTTTAAAAATTGTAATGTGATACAATTTATGTGACGTTATATAGTCTTGTTTAACTATTATGGTTATCTATCATTGATTGTATTGGCTTATAGCTAATAAACAGGCTGATACAGTAAAGTCCGCGGGATTCAGTATTTAAATTAGGCCCGGTGGTAAAAACGGGCAAAAGGAGCGGCGGCTGTCAGCGGGTTTGACACCCGACACTCAATTTTGCTGGCGTTGGTTCTTGAGCCCGCTGACAGCCACAGGCTCGGAAACCGGACGCTGGCAAAATTGAGCGTCCGGTTTTTGGCCCGACCGCCATGGGCCGAATTTACATTTTTTTTTTTTAACTTTTTTTTTACTCTTCGGGACCTCTGACTTAATATCGCCATGATATTAAGTTGGAGGGTGCACAGAAAAGCAGTTTTTACTGCTTTTCTGTGCACTTTCCCAGTGCCGGAAGAAATTAGCGCCGATCTTTCGGTCGGCGCTAATTTCTGAAAGTAAAATGTGCGGCTTGGCTGCACATTTTACTTTCTGTATCCCACGCGCATGCCTAATAGGGCCATCAGCATGCATTTGCATGTTGAGGGCGCTATTAGATGCCGCTGGTTGGACGTGCGTTTTCCTCCCCTTACTGAATAAGGGGTAAGGGAAAACGTGCATCCAAGAGCAGGCTAACAGTGCGCTCAGTCAGAGCTGTATAGGCCTGTTAATTTGGCTTTGTATCACATTATCAATAAATAATATTTAAAAAAAATAGAATGTTGTGATATAATACAATGAGAAACCACTGGAACCTGAAGTTTGTGTATTAATGCAGCTCCGGTGTTCTCAGACTCTGCTCCACACCATCCTCTTTGTCTTCCTGGATAGCATAAACCACAAAACAAGATTCTTACCCTCACATGAAAGATGGCTAGAAACAAATTGTCATATATTGCTGACATATCTGGTTATTAAGGTGTGTATGTGGGCAAACTGTGCTAAATCACCATATATGGTGTTGCTGAGTAGGGATGTGAATCGTTTTTGAATGATTAAAATTATCGTCAGATAATTTTAAAATCGTTCTAAATCATTAGAGTGCACGATACAATACAAATGCCCCCGATTTATTGTCAAGGGCATTTGTATTGTATCGTTAAATAGGGCACGGGAATTATTTGGGGGAGGGCGGGAAAACCGGCACACCAAAACAACCCCTAAACCCACCCCGACCCTTTAAAACCAATTCCTTACCCTCCCCCACCCTCCTGAACCCCCCCAAAATGTGAAGTTACCTGGTGGTCCAGTGGGGGGGGGGGGGGGGGGTCCCGGTGCGATCTCCCGCTCTCGGGCCATCAACGCCATTTTGGCTGCCACTAATTAAAATGGCGCCGATGGCCCGATAAAAAAAAAAAAACAAAACCCCACCCGACCCTTTAAATCGACCCCCTCCTTAGCCTCCCCCACCCTCCTGACCCTTTTTTTTTTTTAGGGAGGCCCTTTTTTTTTTTAGGGAGGCCCTATAATAGGGGCTGATGAGTAAAGATGGCCGGCGCCATCTTTAAAGATGGCGCCGGCCATCCAGTGCTCCTACCATGTGACAGGGGCCGGCCAATGGCACGGATACCCTGTCACATGGTAGGAGCAAAGGGGCATCGGCGCCATTTTGTTTTAGAACAGCTGATGCCTGGGAATGGGAAATCTTTCCCCGAGGCCCCCTGGATCTCTCCTCTCCCCGAGGCCCCCCGAGGCCCCCCTGCACCACCAGGTAATTTTAAAAGGTTTTGGGGGGGGTCGGGAGGGAGGGTCGATTTAAAGGGTTGGGTGGGTTGTTTTTTTTTTTTAGCGGCGCGGGCCTCCCTAAAAAAAAAAAAATTAGCGATGTGAATTGGAATCGGAAATGATTCCAATTCACATATCTTAACGATCAGATTCCCCACCCCCCAGCCGAATCTGATCGTTAAGACGATCTGGCACACGATTCACATCTCTATTGCTGAGACCTGCACCTCTACACCTCTCTTCACCAGAATCAATCAGTGTGAACCTTCCAAAGATCTGCAGGATCAGATACTGATCACCTGCAGTCAGGGCCGGTGCAAGGGTATTAGGCACCCTAGGCAAACCTTAGTCTGGCGCCCCCTCCCCATACACAATTTTAAATTATGCATTTATAACATTTTACATGAAAAATGACATTCTGAGGTAAAATTAATATACAAGTTATTGTGATAATTTCATGTACTGTTGTGATGCCAACAAGAAAACTTTGCATCTTGGAATTCATATGGCATCATACCTATTGTGATATATTTTGGCGTGGTCCTCCCGTATCAACACAGTACTATTTGCCAACACTCAAAGAATAACAACCCCATCTATGAAAAAGAATACCACAAATATTACACCAGAATCTAAAATATCAATATACCTCTTATCAGGAAAACAGAAAAGGCCAAGCTATTACAGATCCCTACAGAGAAACCACATGCTAAAAGAATGCTTCATCTCAGTCTTTGCATGCAGAACACAAACCCTCACCAAATACAGAATAAAGCCACATAAAGTATAAATAGAAATGTGCAGACAAAAACTGAACTGTAAAACACATCACGCCAGACTCTATACAGTGTAACAATGGAAAAACTAAAATTTCACCATTCCTCATGAAACAAATCCATAAAATCAAGATATATAAATAATTAATCATAATTATAAAATCATACAAATAAAATAATTTCAAAACAGCTGATGAATAGAATATCCAAAAATTAAAGACTCGTGCAAATTTTGAAAGCTTTACCAAACACCAATGCAATATTTCAAACAGCAGACACATCACATACTACCCAATAATTAGAATGGTAGTCAGTCAAGAAAAATGAATTTAAAAAGTCACTTTTACTTACCCTCGCCAGTAGTTCTCCTATTCCTTTCCCTTGCAAGCCATACCAGAAGCAGCAGTAGCTGCTGAAGCTGTCCTCACAGTCCTCTTCCTTAGGGACCACAACCAGTCTCTTCTCTCTCTCTCTCACACACACACACGTCACACCCTCAGGACCAGTTTCTGTCTCTCACACACCAATCATCTCCCCAACCAGTCTCTCTCTCTCTCTCAAACACACAAGCACACACATACCAGTCATCTCCCTGATCAGTCTCTCACACATACACATGTCACCTCTCTGGCCAGTCTCTCTCAATCACACAATGCTCTCGCTCTCTCTTACTTACACACAGGCTTTCAATCACACACATGTCCTCTCTCACAGCCACAAGCCAGCCAAAAACATGCTCCATCTCTCTCACACACACACAAGTACCCTCCCTGACTCACATATACACCACACACATACAGAAGCACTCTCCCTGTCTCAGATACACACAACACACATACAGAAGCACCCTCCCTGTCTCAGATACACATTACACTCTCACAGAAGCACCTTGCTTTCAGACTTGCATGATTTTTCACTTTTACTAAAAGTGAAAGTGATGCTCCCAACCCTTAAATAAGAAATCCACATTCCTATTAGAAGGTGAAATGACACCTTTCCTTCAGGTTCTGTCCTCCCAAGGGACAGCCACACACACTGTATAGCTTCTCTTGTTTTATGCTTTCAGGCAATAAAGCAAGTGTCTTTCTTCAAACTATCAGTCGTATGATTATTCATATGGGAGATATGGAACAGAAAGACATCCTTAGTCAGCCTCCCTTTTAAATGGGAAGATTCCAATCTTAGTAATTTAAAAATAAACATTTTCTAAAGGCTTAAAAAAAAAAAAAAAAAAAAAAAAGGCAAAACCGTTTCAGATTGGAACTATTCTAGTCTTCATGCTTAAATTATGCTTCAAAAATAAAAAAAAACAAACCCCGCCTGGCATCAGTATCTTAAATTTGTGATTTTGCTGAGATGAACATTTTAAATACTTTAATTTTTTTTTTTTTTTTGCTTTAGTATTTGTTTCTACCCACTTTAAGTTAAATTTTATTTTTCAGAAGAGGGATGCTTAAAATTCAGTAATTTCATCTTTCATCCAACTTTTCAAAAGTTGCGCTACCAGCACAAAAGTTGAAGTACATGTATTATCACATTTCATGTTTTTAAACTGGCAGATTCCTTTCTCACGTACACACAGAAGCTCCATTCCTTTCTCACATCACATACACACCACATAAACCCACACAGAAATGCACACACAGAGAAGGAAGATCGGCGCAGCCGAAGACTTCGGCCACGTGATCAGCTAGACCAGCCCACCGGGGGAAGCCCGATCCCCCGACCGACCAATCCGCCCCTGGCGCCAGTGGGCTTCAGCCCCTACCATGTGACAGAGGCACCAGTGCCATTGGTTGGCCCCTGTCACATGGTAGGGGCTAAAGGTCACCGGCGCCATTTTGGTTAGTGGCAGCCGAGGCCCCGAGAGCGGCAGATCACTCCTGGGCCCTCTGCTGGACCACCAGGGGGTCGTCAGGAGGGTGGCACTGGGGGAGGGGGGGGGGAGGCAGGGCGAGTTGGGGGCTGACAGAATTTTGAAAGGGCACTTTTTGCCTTTTCAAAATTCTGCCGCCTGCCACGGTGCCCCCTAAGTCTCGGCGCCCTAGGTACAGAACTAGCTCACCTAGTGGCTCCTCCGGCCCTGCCTGCAGTGTGAGTTGAAACATCTAGCTTTAATCAGTCTCCAGAGGTAAAATCTTAACTCCAGACTATGCTTATCCTGAGAGAGCCAGTAAACTGAGTGCTGGAAATATTACTTTATTGAACGAACATTTTAGAGTTCATTTTGATTTAGCTCAAATTTATTGTGGAAATGCACCCAATCGGAGGGTGAGCCCAATCCTTAGAATTAAGGGATCAGAGAGAGCAAGAGCTATTTATTCTTTGGCATATCTAGCACCAAGGAGAAAAAGTGACCTACTGAGCCTTTCACCTTTAGTCCTAATATGCCATCTAGTGAACATTGGATAACTAGCACCGGCTTGCTTCTAAATACCAGAGGTACAGGGTGGCTACTCTTTAAGATAGCAGCTTCATTAGTATTATTTGGTTTGCATTGCAGCTGACCTCTAGTGCTCAGAATAAAATATTGCAATTTCTATTTTTTTTGTCATAAATGGAAAGTGAAACTGATTTGCCTACTTGTGTATATTACTACTTACATGTTTTTTATATACTGTAAATATTTTGGTTTACCTTTACATTGCATAATATTGTATTCACATCTGTGGTCTGCAGGTAACAAATCTGTGTAACTTTGTCAAATATTCAGGGGGTTATATATCTAATACATTTTCCTCCAGTACTCTTGTTGGGAAGGAGAGAGAGGTGTGGAGATATTGTTGGCACTAATTATGAAGAACAGACATTATCCTCGGTTGCGAAACAGAACCCAGGACCTGCTGCACTACCGAGAGAATTGGGGGGGAGTGTAGTAAGAGAAAGCAGGAGTGCCCTGGGGCTATACATAATATACGTGTACTGTTCAACATTTCAAAGCCATGAATAACAGGTGGTACCAAAAATCTAAATATTCACAATTCATCAAAAAAAAAAAAAAATCAATTAACAAAAGATTTTTATTGATTTCACTTAAAATGAAATAAATTAGACACTAAGAGGTCGATATTCAGTGCCATTGAGCTGGATAAGTAAGGACTTATCCTGTTAAGGCAGTGGCTGTATATGTGGCTACGTTTAGTGGTGGCCACTTATTTGAATAAGTGGTAAGCAGGAAATGGGTGTTTCGGGGGGGGGGGGGGGGGGGAGTTACTTGTCAGGCTAACTTAGCCAGATAACCCCCGTTATTCAGACTTACCCAGTTGAGTAAACCAGATAAGTTAGATCTGCTTAAAATATTAGGTCTAAAGTTAGTCGGATGTAACTTATCTGGATAACTAGTGATTTTTTTTCAGCGGTATTGAGCAGCAAAGCCGTGCTGCTGAATATCCCTTGCAAGTTAGCCAGATAAATCTTATCCTGCTAACTTACCTAAATGTTCATCTTTGACTTTCTCCCTCATGGAGGTTGATATTCAGTGTCACTTAGCTGGATAAGTTTGGACTTTTTCCAGTTAAGTGGCACTATTTAAATATCTAGCTGCATTAAGCAGCCACCATTTATCCTAATAACTATCTGACTAAATAATTACCTGGCTAAATGGGGGGCAGGATGGGGGCCATTCCAAGGTAGGGCTACTATTCAGCCAACTTAGGGCCTGATTTTCAAAAGCATTTACACTCTTAAAACTAAGTTTTACACATGTAAATGGGCTTTTGAAAATTGCTAAAATATATGCCATTGAATTGTCCACACATTTTACTCATATTAAATGCATTTAGCATGGGTAAATGTTTTATAAAAACTGCTCAGAGGAAGAGTGGAGTGATATAATCAGACATAAATACAATGTATCCGGAAAGAAATGTGTGACAAAATGTGTGACAAAATTGAGAGCAATGTTCAGTGTAGAAGTTTCCAAAAAGCTGCTTATTCATAAAGCTTCATAAGAAAGAGAGGCAGTTCATCAAATAGTACAGTTCTCCGACACAAGTCATGTTTCACTGAAGGGAATGCATCTGGATAGACAAAAAGGTACCATTTTGATTAGTGACAGCCGACGGCCCGGGAGCGGGAGGACGGCCCGGAGCAGGAGATCGCTCCCGGGACCCCCCACTGGACCACCAGGTACCTGTAAAACGTTTTTTTTTTGGGGGGGGGGGGTCAGGAGGGTGGGGGAAGCTAAGAGGTTACTTTTAAAGGGTCAGGGTGGGTTTTTTGTTTATCAGCTCGGGCGCAGCCGATAAACAAAACCACGATCGGGCCTGATTGAAAAAACCCCACATGTGAATCGGAACCGGAATCCGAACCGATTCTGGTTCCGATTCACATCTCTACTTTTCCATCGATTCTGCGAACACTCAAAACTATTCATAAAGTTCTCAAGGATCCAGCCAATAGCTCCCATATGGCCCAGACAGGTTTAGTGTTAGTCCACAAATCTGATACAGATATATAGCAAGCCTCTAATTTTTCTGGGATTGGATCCATCCTTATTAACTCAAGAAGGAAGTCTATTTCATCCAAATCTATCATCCTTCAATTTAACAGCTCGGATGTCAGATGCTCAATAATTGCCAGATTCACTCCACTTACACAGACTGGAAATTTTCTACTCTCCACTAGAAAACCATAAACTGAAATAGCCTATTTTGAATATAAAAGATTTCTCAACATGATGTTCTGATGACCATACCTTAGATTTGTTCATATGCAAACTCATGGAGTTAATAAACTTCTTACTCACTCTTTCTGCTTCGGGTCTTGCTACCTTAACTATGGGAGTGCATATTAGTGTTATAGCAACTCACCATACCAAATTAAATATAAATCAATCTCTCTACTTATCTCTTAGTATCCAAGCTCATAAAATATTTATATATCCTAAATCTCCAGTTCTAAACCACCTGTACTGAGGCACCTAAACATGATTTTCGCACAACTTATCAAGCTGCCATTAGAACCATGAGAGTCAGCTTCACTAAGGTTTTTCTAATTTGGAAAGTTATATTCTTTCTACCTGTCTTGTCAACCAGAAGTCTCAGTGAACTTCAGACTTTGGTTCATTATCCTCCTTATATGCAATTCTTCCACAACAGGGTCATATAGTTTTTCCTATTAAATACGTCGTCCTGTTATCTATACTCTTCCCGTGGCCACACACTCATGAAGGTAAAAAAGCCATTCATGCTTAGATCATAAAAGGACACTGAACCTCATTATCAGTTCTTTATTTCCTATGAATCTGACAGACTAGACATAGCAGTAGCCAAATGTGCATTGCATACTGTTATGTTCTAGCAGACTTACAGATCCTCAAAGCACACAATGTCAACCAGGGCTGTTTCAGTAGCTCTTTTATGGGGACTTGAAGATATCTGCAAAGCTACAACATGGTTGTCAATGCACACCTATACTGTCTACTGTGCGTTCCGTTATGGTCTACTGTCTTGCAGAGTAAATGAGGACAAGCAGTTTAATGTAGGTAGTCTACTCTTCACCATAGGGTCTGGGTTGCTTACTCAGTAAATGCTCTGCTGCAACCCTCAGCTTGGAACTCTTCACATGTCATGGCTGATTCAGCCCTGATTATCAATGAATAAATCAAGTTTGCATACTGTAAACAGTGTTTTCTGTAAATAGTACAATGGATTAGCCATGTTAAATACCCACCCACCTCCATGAAGAATCAACTATCTAGCTATATTAGCTCTGAAATCAATTGAGGATGTTCAGGAGGTAAAACCCATGCAGGTATTCCTGCACATGCTCAGTAGAGCAAAAAGCTCTACTAGCTGAGAGAGGGGGCTGTTCAATGCCACCGAATAGCATCACCCAGATGTCATAGCTAATTAATCCTGCTACCTAGGGAAAACACTGTTTATGGTAAGCAAATATGCTAACAAAAAAACCACATTATTTTGTAGAGATGTGAATCGTGTCCTCGATCGTCTTAACGATCGATTTCGGCTGGGAGGGGGAGGGAATCGTATCGTTGCCGTTTGGGTGTTTAGAATATCGTGAAAATCGTTAAAATCGTGAACCGAACCGGCAGACTAAAACCCCCTAAAACCCACCCCCGACCCTTTAAATTAAATCCCCCACCCCCAAATGCCTTAAATTACCCTGGGATCCAGCGGCGGTCCATAGCTAAATTGGGGGAAGGGGGAGGGCAGGAAAACCAGCACACTAAATCCCCCTAAAACCCACCCCCGACCCTTTAAATTAAATCCCCCCCTCCCGAACCCCCCCCCCAATGCCTTAAAGTACTCTGGGGTCCAGCGGCGGTCCGAAACGGGCTCCTGCTGTTGAAGCGTGTTGTCTTCAGCCGGCGCCATTTTGCAAAATGGCCGCCGCAAAATGGTGGCAGCCATAGACCAACATGATTCGACCGCAGGAGGTCGCTTCCGGACCCCCGCTGGACTTTTGGCAAGTCTTGTGGGGGTCAGGAGGCCCCCCCAAGCTGGCCAAACGTCTCTGGGGGTCCAGCGGGCGTCCGGGAGTGATCTCCTGCCGCGAATCGTTTTCCGTACGGAAAATGGCACCGGCAGGAGATCGACTGCAGGAGGTCGTTCAGCGAGGGTTCCGGACCTCCGCTGAACGACCTCCTGCAGTCGATCTCCTGCCGGCGCCATTTTCCGTACGGAAAATGGCGCCGGCCATACGCGTATGGCCGGCGCCATTATCCGTACGGAAAACGATTCGCGGCAGGAGATCGCTCCCGGACGCCCGCTGGACCCCCAGAGACTTTTGGCCAGCTTGGGAGGGCCTTCTGACCCCCACAAGACTTGCCAAAAGTCCAGCGGGAGTCCGGAAGCGACCTCCTGCGGTCGAATCATGTTGGTCTATGGCTGCCACCATTTTGCGGCGGCCATTTTGCAAAATGGCGCCGGCTGAAGACAACACGCTTCAACAGCAGGAGCCCGTTTCGGACCGCCGCTGGACCCCAGGGTACTTTAAGGCATTTGGGGGGATTTAATTTAAAGGGTCGGGGGTGGGTTTTAGGGGGATTTAGTGTGTCGGTTTTCCTGCCCTCCCCCTTCCCCCGATTTCATTTAAAGGGTCGGGGGTGGGTTTTAGGGGGATTTAGTGTGCCGGTTTTCCTGCCCTCCCCCTTCCCCCGATTTAGCTATGGACCGCTGCTGGACCCCAGGGTAATTTAAGGCATTTGGGGGGGGGGGTTCGGGAGGGTGGGGGATTTAATTTAAAGGGTCGGGGGTGGGTTTTAGGGGGTTTTAGTGTGCCGGTTTTCCTGCCCTCCCCCTTCCCCCGATTTACGATTTTTTGACGATAAATCGGGGGAATTGGTATTGTATCGTGGCCCTAACGATTTTTGATGATTTAAAATATATCGGACGATATTTTAAATCGTCAAAAAACGATTCACATCCCTATTATTTTGTTCAATTTGTGGTCCTTTATTGCAATGACTCATCAATGCAATACTGTGCAGATGAGATGTATATATATTGCACAGTTTTCAGAGATTCTACTAAAGATCATTTGTATAACAGACAAAAAAATATAATTTTGTTGGATTTAGTAAAAAATACTGGTTAAAACTAGAAGTAGGGATTCTACTTAAACAGCAGTAATCAAGTTACAGCCAAAAATCTTTTATTTTTGTACTAAAGTAGAAATGACTATGTCTCCTTTGGTAATGTGACTATTAAAATGATCTTTTCTGTGATTTTTTTTCCCCACTATTTTGCTACTCTGGAATATATCTCAAAGAAAGGAGACCAGCCAAAATTCACTAAAATCAGGAAATTCATTTTAACTGGATTTTACTGCATCTGCAGATGTGCTTATACAGCTGATCTAGTAGCTTTGTTAGGAGCAATGAAAGTTAACAATGGCAAAAAATATCATGGATAGAAAAATCCATTAACTGATTCCAGCTGTACTGCAGAATTCGGGTAGCTATGTTAGCTCTGGAGAAAACTGGGATCTTTATTGGTTGTGATAATTTTTATTGGTCCAAACATTTAAGGCATCCTAACCTACAATAACTTCTGATTCCAGCTGGAATCAGTGGTTAGTTTCTGTTAATTATACCTGGGCTTTTAAGCAAGCGCCTGAAGACAGTTTGTCGCAGTGCAAACGAACAAATCAATATGAATGATAAGGTAAGACACTATTTTTATCTCCTACAGCACAGAAGAAACTGACGTAAGTCTTGGCAGATGGTGCACCGGAAAACACAGAGTAATTAGCACCTATTTTATATACCATCAGGTTACTTTAAAAGCCAGTGCCTCCTGAACAAAACCAATCCAGAGAGAAATAATGTGAATGAATTCCTGAATTCCATGCCAGCACTGATATCTGTTTACGTTGCTCTGCCTTAGAGTAAATTTGTTCTATAAACTTAAATTATCATGAGTGGTGCTGAGCTGCATAGTCAGACTGCTCAAATAGGAGTAGGTCTATTTAGAAGCAAGTAAGTGGACCTCTTAAGCATCCCTGAACAAAAGTGCCCATAGGCCTTAACCATTTACGCCTCTTAATTTTTAGGTAGTTCACATGAGCACCATACATTCAATACAATGCTGTACATCAGCATTCATAAAGGTCTTGAATAGTGTAAATATCAAAATCAAGCAAGCCAGGTTTAAGTGACTTAGAATCATTTGGTTTCCTATGGTAGTATTGGGGTGGGGTTCTCATTCTCACATAAATTGGTATAAACGCCAACAAAGTTTTTAAAATGCAGAAATCATTTTGGGACAATTGGATATCCACAGATGTGTGAGAGGCTCGGGTGGCCAGTTTGCCGTTCTGAGGACTTGCTGGAAATTTATCTTTACATTTTATTTGGTTTATTTCAGAAAAAGAAAATAATTTGTAGATGAAATGCTTAAGCACAAAAGTCAAAACAAAAACAGAAAGTAAACTAAAGCATAGCTCAGTGGCAGTCAAACTTACCAGAAAACTGATTAAGTTAGAAAGTAGAACACATTGTTCCCCAAAAGAAAATATTTTGTGTTCTCTTTCCTGGGAGTCAGAGACATGGAATGACCTCTCCCAAATCTGAAATCAAACTGATTTGCCCAGGCTTTAAACTTCTTTCTTTTCAAAGTAGACTCAGATGGTCCTTGTTCCCGCCTAATTAATTCTTTGGACAATTTGAAATCCTGTCTCACCAACGATTGAGAACTTCACCCCAGGGACTCTGTTACATTGTTGCTGTTACAGAAACATGGTTTACAGAGTCACATGACTGGGATATAGCCATCCTGGGCTATAACTTATTACGGAAGAACAGAGAGGACAGGAAAGGGGGAGGAGTAGCGCTTTATGTCAAAAGCAATATCCAAGCAATTGAAACGCATGGAACATGGGGTAGGGAAGAAGCATTATGGGCTAGCCTAAAAAAAAAGATGTTGAAATTTCTGTCTACATTGGTGTGGTCTAAAGGTCTCCAATTCAGACAGAAGAGCTGGACAGAGATCTGATCAAAGACATCGAAAAGATGGGAAAGAAGGGAGAAGTGGTGTTCAATGGAGATTTTAATCTGCTGGTTGTGGACTGGTCTATCCCTTCTGTAGAATCTACGAGAAGTAGAGAGATAGTGGATGCACTCCAAGGGGTTATACTCAAACAAATGTTAATGGATCCCACGAGGGACGGTGTAATCCTGGACCTAGTGCTCACAAATGGGGAAAATGTCTCTAATGTCCAGACAGGTGCCCACCTGAGTACAAGTGATCATCAGACGGTATGGTTTGATATTGTGAATAAGATATCAAGTCATCACATGAAGACCTGAGTTTTGAATTTCAAATATGCGGACTTTGACAAAATGGGGATGTACCTAGAGAAAGGACTAGAAGACTGGGAGAAAATGGATGAGGTGGAACAACAGTGGGCTAAATTAAAAGGAGCTAGTACAAAGGCAACAAAGCTATATGTTAGAAAAGTAAGTAAAAGTTAAAGGAAAAAGAAACCAATTTGGTTCTCAAAGGAGGTGGCTGCAAAAATAAAGGCAAAAACATCAACGTTCAGGAAGTATAAAGGATCCCAAAAAGAGGAACATAGGGAAGAATACCTGGTGAAACTGAGGGAGACGAAGAAAGAAATCAAAAAGGCAAAAAGTCAAGTGTAAGTAAGAATTGCCAAAGAGGTAAAGCAAGGTCACAAAACATTTTTCAGAATATATCAGAGAAAGAAGGAAAGCCCAAAGTGGTATAGTGAAATTGAAAGGGGACAAGGAGCAATGTGTGGAGAGAGATGAAGAAATATTAAACAAATACTTCAGTTCAGTGTTCACTAAAGAAGGACCGTTGCTGGTTGACAAGACCATAGAAGGGAATGGGCTTGACACAACTCCCTTTACAGAACAATATGTCTGGGAAGAGTTAAGAAAACTGAATTTGGACAAGTCCATAAGGCCAGATGAGGTACATCCCAGGATACTTCGAGAACTCGGAGATGTCCTGGCGGGTACGCTGAGAGACCGGATAATAGATCCCTGGAAACAGGAGTGGTGCTGCGAGATTGAAGAAGAGCGGTGGTGGTCCCGCTTCATAAGAGTGGTAGCAGAGAGGAGGCTGGAAACTACAGGCTGCTTAGCCTCACATTCAGGCCGATTCAGTAAAGTCCGCGGGAGAGCGGGTGAACGCCCGCTCTCCCAGCGCGCACACAGGCCACTCGCCTGTGCATGCGATGTAGTATTTAAATTAGGTCCGGCGGTAGATACACTAGGAGGTCCCTAGCGCCTCCTTTTGGCCCGGAGCGGGGGCTGTCAGTGGGTTTGACAGCAGACGCTTAATTTTGCCGGCGTCGGTTCTCGAGCCCACTGACAGCTACAGGCTGTCAGTGGGCTTGAGACGCCGGCAAAATTGAGCGTCCGGTTTTCGACCCGACAGCCGCTGGCAGACTTCAAATTTTTTTTTCACCCTTCGGGACGTTCGACTTAATATCACCATGATATTAAGTCAGAGAGTGCACAGAAAAGCAGTTTTTACTGCTTTTCTGTGCACTTTCCCGGTACCCGAAGAAATTAAGGTAGGCGCTAATTTCTGAAAGTAAAATGTGCGGCTTGGCTGCACATTTTACTTACTGAATCGCGCGGGCATACCTAATAGGGCCATCAACATGCATTTGCATGTTGAGGGCACTATTAGGTTCGGTGGGTTGGACACGCGTTTTCTGCCCCTTACTGAATAAGGGGTAAGGAAAAATGGGCATCCAATGACAGGATAACAGTGCGCTCCATCGGCGCGCACTGTACTGTATCGGCCTGAGTAGTAGTGGGAAAATTAACAAAGAAGCTATTGAAAGAAAAGATATTGAACTATCTACAATCCGGTAAATTGCTGGACCCAAGGCAGCATGGATTCACCAGAGGAAGGTTCTGTCAGACAAACCTGATTTTTTTTTGATTGGGTGACTAGAGAATTGGATCGAGGAAGAGCGCTCAGTGTCATCTATTTGGATTTCAGCAAAGCTTTTGATACTGTCCCACATATGAGGCTTGTGAACAAATTGAGAAGCTTCGGAGTGAGCGCCAAGGTGGTGGAGTGGATTACAAACTGGTTGACTGAAAGGAGACAGCGTGTAATGGTAAATGGATCCTACTCTGAAGAGAGTGCCATGATATGTGGCGTGCCATAGGGATTGATATTGGGACAAGTTCTGTTCAATATCTTTGTCAGCGATATTGCAGAAGAGTTAGTAGGTAAAATTTGTCTATTTGCGAATGATACCAAGATCTGCAACAGAGTGGACATGCTGGAAGGAGTAGAGAGAATGAAAAGTGACTTATGAAGGCTTGAAGAGTGGTCTAAGGTTTGGCAGCTGGGATTCCATGCCAAAAAGTGCAGAGTCATGCATCTGGGACACAATAATCCATAAGAGCGGTATGAGATTGGGGGGGGGGGGGGGGGTGGGAGGAGGCTGATGTGCATGGACCAAAAGTGGGATCTTGGGATGATAGTTTCTGGTGATCTGAAAATGGCGATGCAATCTGACAAGGTGATAGCTAAAGCCAGAAGAATGTTGGGCTGCATAGAAAGAGGATTAACCAGTAAGAAAAGGGAGGTGGTAATGCCCTTCTACAGGTCCTTGGTGAGGCCTTACCTGAAGTACTGTGTTCAATTCTGGAGCCCTTATTTCAAAAAGGTTAGAGACAGGATGGAGGTGGTCCAGAGAAGGGCTACCAAAATGGTATGAGGTCAGAATCAGAAAACCTTTGAGGAGAGACGAAGGATATGAATATATATATACACTAGAAGAGAGGAGGCACAGGGGTGATGTGCAAACATCAAACCTTTCCCATTGGAATGAAATTAGTAGAACTAGGGGTCACAAAATTAAACTCCAAGGACGCTGCCTCAAACCAACGTAAGAAAATATTTCTTCATGGAGAGGGTGGTGAATACTTGGAATGCCCTTCCGGAGCAAGTGGTGAAAACCAAAACAGTGAAGGAATTCAAAAGGGCATGGGTTAAATACTGTGGAACCCTAAAGGCTAAAGGATGGAATTGAAGAAAAGAGTGAATGGAGTAACTTGTAGGGATGTGCAGACGGAAAGTATCCGTTGGATTCGGTATTCGTTGGGACCCAAATATGTTGCATTCGATCAATGGGGGGGAAAACCCGATCCATCCATTAGTTGAATTCGGTATTCATTTCCTATTAAAGTTGTAAAAACAACAAAAAAAAACAAACCCCACCCCAACCCTTTAAATTTAATTAACTTCAACCCCCCACCCTCCTGACCCCCCAAGACTTGCCAAAAGTCCCTGGTGGTCCAGCGGGGGTCCTGGAGCGATCTCCTGCACTCGGGCCGTCGGCTGCTGGTATTCATAATGGCGCCAATAGCCTTTGCCCTTACTATGTCAAAGGGGCTACTGGTGCCATTATTTGGCCCCTGTCACATGGTAGGAGCACAAGATGGCACCAGCCGTCCATTGCTCCTACAATGTGACAGGGGCCGACCAATGGCATAGGTAGCCCCTGTGACATAGTAAGGGCAAAGGCTATCGGTGCCATTTTGAATACCGGCAGCGCGAGTGCAGGAGATCGCGCCAGGACCCCCACTGGACCAACAGGGACTTTTGGCAAGTCTTGGGGGGGGGGGGGGTGTCAGGCGGGTGGGGTTTTAGTTAGTTTTGTTTAAATTCGCTCCTTAAGACGGGAAAAAATTTGGTAATGATACCTTGCATTCGTGGGGGTTCGCCATGCATTTTACGGACCCACGAATGCGATGAATAGGGACCTATACTTTGCGGAATGCGCATTCGTTCAAAACGAATGCACACCCCTAGTAATGTGATGGTGCAGCAGTTATTACCCTTAACCAATAAGCCTTGATACTGTTGATGCAACTACATCATTGTTCTGCTTCAATGGCAGGGGGAAAAGGGGAATTGGATTAGTTCAGTAACCAAAGGCCCGACTTTATGGACTGGGGAAACAAGTATGGGAGAAATTTGCTGATGCAGCAGTACAACCATTAAATAAGACTGTTACTGTGATGCAACTCAAACATTGCTCTCTACTTCAACAGCAAGGCATAACAGGGAATTGGATTCAACAGGAATCAACAAGGGCTAGTGTGGGAAACTGATAAGCACGGGGGAGGGAGGGTAACAGGGAACTGGATTCAAATAGCAACCAAGAGGGCCTTGACTTTTATGGTCTGGGAAACATATATCATGGGGTAACTTACACAGCACAGGCTTACTGGGCAGACCGGATGGGCCATTTCTGCTGTCATTTCTATGTTTAATGTGAACTACTGGCAGAGGGACTGATGTAATATGGCTCGCGGCAAAACAGGCATTAGTTATGAGTGCGGGCTTTCATCACCATGCGCGGCTGAAGATGCTGCTTCTAATCTGTGGGATATAAAAAACAAATTATGCAAATGATTTGTGCACAGAAATCTGTGCACATACGGAGAAATGCATGTACCTAAGCGTGGTAAGGGCTTATGTAAAGTATTTTTAATATTTCAAATAACTGTGCTGCAGAAAACATGGCAAATATTTTCATGGATGCTAATTCACACTGGCATAGCAGCAAGATAGGTGCTCAGTTGGATGCTTGGGAGCCGACATAGGCACTCAGCCGTGAGCGAATATGGAAGCTCTGGTGCCCAGAAAGGCGCCTAGCTAATCTTGCCATTCAGGCGCTGAGCTCGGCACTTACTTAGTCGCGAATCTATACTATCATGCACCCAGAAAAGCACCTCAGTAATCACGAATCTGGACACGAACACGTCTCTCTGTTCACTAAAAGTATTTCCCTGTAACTTATTTCTATTAATGTGACTAAGTGTGTTTTACAGAAAATTTGGCAAGTTATTTTCATAGGTTATAATTCATACCGCATGACAGCTATAATGGTGGGTCTTTTAAGAGTGGGAAAAGCAGTGCTGCTCTATTGGCCGCATCGGTAAGAGCAGGAAATGTAGCATTGGCTGTACAGAGGAGAGCGGGAAATTATAGCACATGTTTTATTGGTTCTGTACAGTGGCATGATCTTCAATGAATTATGATTGGTATACATACATATCACTAGTTACAGGATATGCCTCTTTCCTTCTAAAAAGCACATCCTTACATTAGCCTAGCGTGGGTGTAGTTTGAAGTTGGTGGGAGTAGGAAGTGTTCAGGTTAGGAGTTACTTTTGCAATTGCTGTGTTTATTGAGCCAATTGTTTATTCATTGTTCTTTCCTTTGCCATCATCTATTGTCTGTGATTGCAGTTTGGCAGAACATTGTTTTGTTATTTTCTTGCTATCTGTGTTTTTGTCCTTTAGGCAAGAAAGAGCAGAGTGGGATTTTTTGAGAATGTAGTGTGACAGAGGGAGGCTTGTCTGAGGACGAAGATGTGCACGACAGGCAGAAGAATGGGGGAAGGATGGATAGGAGGAGTGTGTGGAGTCTGTCTCAAGTGAGTGTACTGAGGGAGGGCAGATGGGGCAGGAGAAGAGGGGTGTGCAAGTATTTGAAGGTGCAGCTGGGGGTGGGAGTGCAGGGAAAAGAAGGCAGGTGGAGGATATAGAGTACGGGGTGAGGGAGGGGGGGGAGGGGGGGAGCCACAGCAGTTTGTCCCAGTAATGTGGAGGAGAAAAGGCGGCAGAGGGAGGCATGCTTCACAGAGGAAGGAAAGGATCTGCTTGCCAGGAAGGTCTGTGACAACTACCATGCACACTCTGGACAGAAAACTTCCACCAGGGCAAAGAGAAAAATATGGGAGAGTATAGCCAAAGACGTCAGCAGCCTGTCTGTAGCAAACAGGTCAATGGAACAATTAAAGCATTGCTGGCGTGACACCAGATTAGCTGTAAAAGCCAAGGTGGCCCAGATAGAAAGGTCACAGTGCCAGATAGGAGGTGGGCTACCATGCGAACCATGCGAACTTCACCTTATGGAAGCAGAACATCTGATAAAGTCTCTTTGTAGAGGGGCCCTTATCAGAGGGGTCCATACAGGAGGGACAGACACAGACGCTGCAGATTGAGGCTGTGGACGTAGCACAGAGGTTGAGGAGACTGCTGTAGAGGACACTGGAGCAGAGCAAGAAAATAACACCATTGCATCAGAGGGGTTTGCAGGAGGAATCTATAATGTTATTTAGCGAGCCCATGGGTTACTTGCAAGAGGACAATGAGAATGTGCAGCTAAATTTAACATTTATTGAGACATCATCCAATTCTGGGGGTGGAGGGTCCCTATAGTTGAAGAGACTTCTGCTGCCAATCAGGAGGGGTCATCATGTGAACCTCCAGGGACATCCATGGATGCCTTTGCTGAGAACCTGGCAGCTGAACTTATCACTAGGCAGGAACAAATTCATGCCAAAATGACATCAAGATGGAAGACTATCCTTTCAGAATGAACTTCAGCACTTGAGCAAACAAATTAAAAAATTGCGAAAGCAGGCTAGACATTCAACACAGAATCTGTGTGATGCAATCAGGGAGTTGAATGCAACTTTACAAGCTCAGCAAAACCCTGCATGTGAATGTTCAGCCACCCAAAGTACTACCTCTCCCAGAGGTAGAGGTGGGGTTCAGGATAGCACAAAGTAAGAAAAGAGTGCATGGTAAAAAAAATCAAAGAGAATACCATAAAGAACGTTCATTTCATTGCTCATCCATGCTGTACATGGAAAAGGACAAACGGCTTCTGCACTTCCTTCTGGTTCTGACGGATCTCACGCCAGCAATAATCATCTCTTTGCTGACAGCTCTCCCTCCATGCCTCTGCCTTTCTCTGGCCTGTCTTCACTCATCACTGCTGTACACTGTTTTGGACACTGAGCTACTGCACATCCAGCTGGTGGAAATGCTTCTCTCACATGCAATTCTAGTCTCCTCTCACATGCCTCCATCCTTATGAATCTTCGTATATTTGAACATCTCTCCTATATCGCTCATCACTTCTAAACATGCAAGTAGTGTCACTTTAAAAATTACAGTTGCATCATCACCTCTTGGGTTCCTAGAGCTGTAAGTATATTGTGCAGAAGGTTGTGACTAATATTTTTTCTCTCTCTCTTTTTTTTTTTTTTTTTTTTTATGTTGTAGGTTATAAGAAACCTCATTGCTTATCCATGCTATACACGGAAAGGGACAAACAGCTTCTGCACTTTCTTCTGTTGCTGACAGATTTCACGCCTGCAAGAATCATCTCTTTGCTGACAGCTCTCCCTCCATCCCTCTGCTCTGTCTTTGCTCATCACTGCTGTACACGGTTTTGGACACTGTGTTACTGTACATCCAGCCGGTGCAAATGCTTCTCTCACACTCAAGTGCCTGGTCTGTCTTTGTTCATCACTGCTGCATGAGTAGTAGTAGTAACAAACCTCCTCCCACCCCTCCCTTTTCTCTTAATGTTCATTCTCCCATCCACCCTTCTTTTGACTCCTCCCTCTTCCCCCCCCCCCCCCCCCCCTCACTTTTCTCTTGTGCAAGACTTGCTCAGGACAATTTTTAAATTTTTTCATTTTTTTATTAACCTTTTTTCAGGTGGATTTCATTGTCTCTGCTCATCGCTTTTTAACGTGTAGATGGCAATTTTGGCTCCTTCACTTTCTTCTGGTGCCAATGCTTCTGATTATTGCAAGCCTCGTCTGTTTGCAGAGACCTCGCCATCCACATATGAATTTGCTGTATTGTGTCAGACCGAGGTTCCATCAAGCCCAGCATCCTGTTTCTAACAGTGGCTAAACTAGGTTATATGTACCTGGCAAGTACCCAAACATTAAATCCATCCCATACTACTTGACCATCATCATTAGGGATGTGAATCGTTTTTGAACGATTAAAATTATCGTCAGATAATTTTAAAATCGTCCAAAATCGTTAGAGTGCACGATACAATACAAATGCCCACGATTTATCGTCAGGGGCATTTGTATTGTATCGTTAAACAGGGGGCGGGAAAACCGGCACACCAAAAAAACCCTAACACCCACCCCGAACCTTTAAAACAAACCCCCACCCTCCCGAACCCCCCAAAATGTTTTAAATGACCTGGGGTCCCGGCGCGATGATCCCGGCGCGATGTCCCGCTCTCTGCCCACGGCTGCTGTGAAGAGAAATGGCGCCGGTGGCCCTTTGCCCTTATCATGTGACAGGGCAAAGGTAGCGCCGGCGCCATTTTGATTCCAAGCTCTCGACGTCACGCGTCCAGGAGATCGCTCCCGGACCCCCGCTGGACCCCCAGGGACTTTTGGCCAGCTTGGGGGGGCCTCCTGACCCCCACAAGACTTGCCAAAAGTCCAGCGGGGGTCCAGGAATTACCTCTTGCACTCGAGCCATATTGCAAAATGGCGCCGGCCGTATGGCCGTATTGCAAAATGGCGCCGGACCCCCAGGGACGTTTGGCCAGCTTGGGGGGGGCCTCCTGACCCCCACAAGACTTGCCAAAAGTCCAGCGGGGGTCCGGGAACGACCTCTTGCACTCGAGCCATATTGCAAAATGGCGCCGGCCGTATA
The DNA here is from genome assembly GCF_901001135.1 of Rhinatrema bivittatum. NCBI lineage: Eukaryota > Metazoa > Chordata > Amphibia > Gymnophiona > Rhinatrematidae > Rhinatrema > Rhinatrema bivittatum. Next base: position 219,992,861 of record NC_042621.1, on the reverse strand, counting down.
ACCGTATTGCTGTATTGCAAAATGGCGCCGGCCATATGGCCGGCGCCATTTTGCAATACGGCTCGAGTGCAAGAGGTCATTCCCGGACCCCCGCTGGACTTTTGGCAAGTCTTGTGGGGGTCAGGAGGCCCCCCCAAGCTGGCCAAAAGTCCCTGGGGGTTCGGGAGCGATCTCCTGTACGCGTGACGTCGGGAGCTTGGAATCAAAATGGTGCCGGCGCTACCTTTGCCCTGTCACATGATAAGGGCAAAGAGCCACCGGCGCCATTTCTCTTCACAGCAGTCGTGGCCAGAGAGTGGGACATCGCGCCGGGATCATCACACCGGGACCCCAGGTCATTTAAAACATTTTGGGGGGTTCGGGAGGGTTAGGGTTTGTTTTAAAGGTTTGGGGTGGGTGTTAGGGGGTTTTTTTTTGTTGTGGCCAGAGTGTGGGACATCGCGCCGGGATCGCGCCGGGACCCTCCCACTGGACCCTAGGTCATTTAAAACATTTTGGGGGGGTTCGGGGGTGGGGGTTTGTTTTAAAGGTTCGGGTGGGTGTTAGGGTTTTTTTGGTGTGGCCAGAGAGCGGGACATCATGCCGGGATCGCGCCGGGACCCTCCCACTGGACCCCAGGTCATTTAAAACATTTTGGGGGGGTTCGGGAGGGTGGGGGTTTGTTTTAAAGGTTTGGGGTGGGCGTTAGGGTTTTTTTGGTGTGCCGGTTTTCCCACCCTCCCCCGATTTACGATTTTTAACGATTTCAAAACAAAACAAAACACGACGATCCGATTTCCCTCCCCCCCAGCCAAAATCGATCGTTAAGACGACACGATTCACACCTCTAATCATCATTGTATTTTTATGTTAAATAAACCATTTGAACAGAAAGCACTTTGTTTAATGTATTTAAAGGTAGTGACCTTCTCAACATTCTAATAGCTGAAGTCTAAGAAAATGAAGGATACACTCACCATTTCTATTAAAATTTTTATTTATTTATTTACCGACATTTGATCTGAGATATCACACTGGTTTACATTCAGGTACTGTAGGTATTTCCCTATCCCCAGAAGGCTTACAATCTAAGTTTTGTACCTGAGGCAATGGAGGGTAAAATGACTTGCCCAAGGTCATAAGGAGCAACAGCAGGAATCAAACCCTGGTCTCCTGGTTCATAGCCCACTGCTCTAACCCACTAGGCTATTCCTCCTCCTTGGCTATTATCAAAATTTTTTTAAAGTCTTTACAATATTTATTTAAAATAAATAAACAAAAGGGTGGGTTAATCGAAGGAGAAAAAATATTTACATTAAAAAAAAAAAAAGAGGCTGGGACAGTAGGGAGAGAAGAGGCAACAGATTTATGGGTTTTGCCGAGGCGGAAACATATCCATGCGCCTAGCCAAGGCCAGCAGAAGTCTGCTGTGATTCTCCTGGACCTCAACTAGGCACATGACAGCCTCAGCAACAACCCCAAGGGCTGCCTGATTCGTCTTCATCTCCTCCCCCAATCTCTGGACGGCTCATGCAAATTGCTGCTGAGATACCTGCCACAGTTGCTCCAGGTGATGAGCCGGCTCCTCCAGCCGAGCCATTAGAGGTTGAGGGAGGAGTTGCCTGGTGAGAAGGGCTTTCCTTGGGCAGCAAAGACTGCCCAGTCTGTGTCCCTGCCTCCCTACTGCCCCGGTGAGAATGGGGAGGAGGTCCCTGAGGGTGGGGGAGAAGGCGCTCTCTGATGGAGGAGAAATTTCTTGCTCCTCCCCAGGAGCGGATGCAGCTACTTGGGGAAGGGCCTGGTTCGTCGCCGGCCTCCATCTCTATCTTCCTCCTCTTCCGGCAATGAGATGTTATCACCTGTGAAGGCAGAACAATATTGTGTCATGTAATGTTCACTCATTGTTTATGGGCAAAGTTTTACCAGTTGAGATGTAGGGAAAGGGTCATGAGTATGTGAGTGAGAGTGTGAGTACTCAAACAAAAAAAAGACAGAAAAATATTTACATAAATAGTCCCCACCCAATACAGGAATATATATTACTACTAATGAGGGAACAAATATAACAAAAATTCTATTATAAAAGAAAATGATTTTTTATTATAACAAATTAAAATCATTTCAAATCAAAAAAGAACTAACATGGAGGCCTCCATGTCAGTTCTTTTTGCCATCTTAAGAATAAGGAAGGCTTGAATATATGAATTGATTTGAATTTTGATAAAGATCATTAAAAATGTAAATGTTTCATTGAGCGACTAATGGTGCAGTCATAATCATTTGAACCGTTACTATTCTCCCTCTGATGAAGCCGCTATGCAGTGAAACATCAAGGCCTTTGTGTCGGGGATAGAAGCTAAAGCTGAAGGTCCTTTGCTACTACAAAATTTATTTCATGAACGCCAATACAATTCTTCAATCAATAAAAAGACTGATGTGCATGGAAGCACTATTTGTCACTGATCATGTACAGGAGTACATTTTGTCATTGACATACGTGAAAGGACACTGTCACTGACTCTATGATCTTATGAGATTTATAAGGACATTAACTTTGTGAGAAGCTTTGTATTAAGGGATTTTTGTACGTATATTTTAGAATGCAAATATTGATTTTATCAATTTTGTGAAATTTGTTATAATAAAAACATTTTCCTTTATAATAGAATTTGTGTTCCCTCATGCACACACATACATACGTTCAATAATGGCATGCAACAAGTAATATTTGAAAAAACATACTATGGGATTTATAGGATAATGCAGAGTTAAAATGATTTTTTTTTAGCAGCGAGCCGATGTGTGAATTCCTTTGGAAACAGGATATATACAGATAAATGATGACCTACATGGCTAGACATAAAACTTACCACCGGTCCTGGCCTGCTGAGCTTGCATCCACTCCAGCTAACTCCTCTTTTTTTTTTTTTATTAATCAAAGCCATCTGACCTTCTTCTTGAGGTCCTCAATCTATTAAATGAAAATGCACAAACCTAAATTTAACACTGCTTCACAATTTATGCATGGATAATTTAATAGAAATAAACCTATGGGTTTTTTTTTTTTTTACATAAAGTTCACAACTGAAACTAATGGCCCACCCCATGTATAATATTCCAACTCACACCCCATGTAGTATAAATCAAATACCGGCCCCTAGAACCTCACTCAAGGCAGTAAGTACCCACCCCATGCACAGCATTCAAACTCCCAACCCCTAGACATCCCATCCCAGACATTAAGCACCCAGTCCAAGCACCTGTAATCCCTAACCCTTCCTACTGGAAGGGTTAGGGATTACAGGTGCTTGGACTGGGTGCTTAATGTCTGGTTTAATACAGGTGTAATCCCTAACCCTTCCTACTGTAATCCCTAAGCCTTCCTACTGATCCTACTGGACCTTTCGTCAGCCTTTGACACCGTTAACCATTCCCTGCTCATCAACCAGCTAGCCTCCTTGGGTATCACAGGCACAGCACTCTCCTGGTTCATATCATTTCTCAGCAACAGAAGATACAAGGTCAAATTACAGAACAAAGAATCCTCACAACACACTTCATCAGTAGGAGTCCCACAGGGCTCTTCCCTGTCTCCTACTCTATTCAATATTTACCTCATACCATTATGCCAACTTCTTACCGACCTCAACCTCAAACATTTCCTGTACGCTGATGATATCCAGGTCCTGATCCCCATTAAGGATTCCCTTGCAAAAACGCTGACTTTCTGGAACACATGCCTTCAAAAAATTCAACTCCTCCTCACCAGCCTAAACCTGGTACTAAATTCCGGCAAAACTGAACTCCTGCTCATCACCTCTGAGAACAGCACCTTTTCACCAACACAAGACACACCAACAATCACACAAGTGAGAGACCTAGGAGTCCTAATTGACAATCGCCTGAATTTCAAAGCCACCATTAACAAAACAACCAAAGACTGTTTCTACCAACTACAGGTGCTGAAAAGAATTAGACCTCTTTTCCATGCCCAAGATTTCAGAACCATCCTGCAAGCAATCATTTTTTCAAAATTAGACTATTGTAACACCATCCTACTTGGTCTTCCCGCTTCTTATACTAAACCGCTTCAGATGGTACAAAATACAGCTGCACGAATACTGACAAACTCCAGGAGAAGGGATCACATAACCCCCATCCTAAAGAGCCTCCATTGGTTACCTATACACTTTAGAATTATTTACAAGGCCATCCTTACCACATACAAAAATATCCACCTACTGGCTCCCATCGACATACAGATCCCTCTCCAACTACATAATTCAACAAGACCAACAAGAGATGCATACAAAGGATCGCTACAGGTACCACCGTCCAAATCTACCAGACACATCACACTAAGAGATCGGGCATTCTCTACAGCCATTCCACCGTTATGGAACTCTATCCCTTCAAGCCTCAGACTTGAAACATGCATCTCAACCTTCAAAAAAAGACTAAAGACATGGATATTCACACAAGCATTCCCGGACTCAAACTGATCTACCTTCCACGCCAATCCTTACCTTCACATACACCATGACAAACCTTCTTGTTTGAATTTTATATTATTTTACACTATCGTTACATGTTTGAATTAAAAACCTGTCCTTTCTCTTCTCTCTCTGCCAAGTTCTAATCTCCCTGTTATTTGTAACTGCCTTTTTCCGCACCATTGTTTTAGTTTTGTTTACGATGCACACTTGTTTTAATGTGAACCAGCATGATGGGACTGCGTTCTCGAATGCCGGTATATAAAAACCCTAAATAAATAAATAAATAAATATAACCCAGGCACAACTTACTCCACATGGGTGTGAGGATCCTCTATTAAACTCAATCTTGAGTTCTTCCCAGGCTCTAGACATCCTCTTCAGGTTGCACCTCTCACCAGCACACCTATAAAAATTGGCTTCATTAGCCACCACCAGGGACCCCAAAAGGGAGATGTTGCTGGTAGTAAAATTTGACTGGTGCGCTGGTGGAGGCATTGTGGCGACACCTCAAAAAACAGGAAGTTCCACCCTCGCAGAAGTTAGTAATACTATGCGCATTCAACCTGAAAAGCGCCTAGCTGAGCACCTATCTCGGCCTCAGAGTGGCCACTTTAACTGTGCGCTTTTCTGTGCGACCAAGCACCTAAACGCACCTAGCTGAGTGCCTATCTTGGTTCCCGACCAGCCAGCTTAGCTAGATGCTTTTCTGGGTGCCCGAGTGCCCTGAAAATCATTTAGCTGAGCACCTTTCTTGGCATCCGAGTGCCCAGAAAGATGCCTAGCTAAGCTGGCTACTCAGATGCCGAGATAGGCGCTCAGTTAGGTGCTTTTTGGGGTGATCGGGCACCCAGAAAAGCATCTAGCTAAGCTGGCTGGTCGGGAACCAAGATAGGCACTCAGCTAGGTGCCTTTAGGTGCTCGGTCGCACAGAAAAGTGCACAGTTAAAGTGGCTGCTCTGAAGCAAAGATAGGTGCTCATCTAGGCACTTTTCTTGGCACCCGAGTGCCCTGAAGAGCACCTAACTTAGTATCCAAGAGAGAGAGAGAGAGAGAGAGAGAGAGAGAGAGCACCTCTGGGGAGGGGCCTCACAGTGTGCAACTATTTATATCACTATAGGAGGGCCATCTAATAGGTCAAGGTGAGGTGTGGTGGTGATGGTTTAGGGGTCAGTTTCTCATGCAGAGTGAGACGTACGAACAGCACAGTGCATCTTGGTGAAGATTTGATGTAATTTGGAGCGAAGAAAGTCTCACAAAGATGAAATTTTGTACTATGTTCTCTCACCCTAGCTTGATAGTGCCCTGTTATAGAGTTTGAAAAAGCGCCTAGCTAAGCTGGCCACTCGGATGCAGAGATAGGTGCTCAGCTAGGTGCTTTTTCAGGGTGCTTGGATGCCAACATAGGCACCCCTGCCCCCCCCCCCCCAAGTCGGCGCTGACACATAACTCGTTTTCTGACCATAGCTTTAAAAACCCGCATTAAAAAAAACCCTGACTAGTATTAGAATGGCTCCCTGCATTGCCTATAATTAGCTAATCGCCTCCTTTGCCTGCCGTTAGCATGCATTCGTGCAGGAAACACCGTGGGTCTGTAAGCACGTTTGTAATAACACACACATTGTATAACCTTAGCTGTTATGGAATGTTTTATGATCAATGAGTCCTTGTGGTAAAAAGCCCAATTGGAAAATAGGATGGTGGGCAATGTGTGCGTACCACAGGCAGCAGACATTCACTCTGGCACTTTTCACCCTTTCTAGCACAAATTCAAAGACTCTGAGATAATGTATATAATGTAATTCATTGCTGATTTGTATAGGTAAATATGTATTTTATTATATGCTCAATTCCCCATATGGTATGATATGCAAATAGTGCTTTCTATCTACCCAATTTCCTCCTCCTTACCACTCCGAAGTGAAGTGTCTTGTAACAATGCCAGAAGTGCATGATGCTTCTGCATGTCTAGTCTGCCTGAACCCTGAAGGATGGCCAAAAGAATACCAATTTTTAAAATGTGTTCAATGGATGAGCTAGGAAACTATATATCAGTGAGCTCGATTATTGGGCTGGACAAAATAATAGGAGCTATTCTTAAGAAAGAATTATCATATGGATAGATATGAGAATGGGGAAGAGTCAACCAAGATTCAGCAAAGGTAAATCTTGCCTTACCAATGTATATGGATCTTTGTGTTCAGTTGGCATTGTGTTTTTCATTGGAATTTATCAGAGTTTATTAAATTAATAAAAACAGAAGAAAAATCTGTGAAATAAAATGACTTTTTCCACTGACGTTCTCCTGTTTTTGTTCGTGATAATGAACACTAATAAATTCCAAGGACAAATAAAATTAAAACTGAAAATGAAGGTCCCTACAAATGTATTAGAATTTTTGAAGGTGTAAACACATATGTAGATAAGGGCAAGTCAGTCCATATAGTGAATATACATTTTCAGAAGGCACTTGAGAAAGTCCATCCTGAGAAACTCAGCAAATTAAAAAAACAAAAACAAGGGACAGGAGATAATGTCATACTGAGGAATTGGTTAATAGATAGGCATCAAATAGTTGGACTTTATGGTCAATTTCCCCACTGAAGAGAGGTGAATAATAGAGAGCCCCAGGGATCTGTACCAGGAGCGCTGCTGTTTAACATTCACATAAATGATCTGGAAAAGGGAACTGTGAGTGAGGTGGTCCAATTTTCAGATGATACAAAATTATTCAAAGTTGTTAAAACATGAGCAGAGTGTGAGGGACTGCAGAAAGACCTTGTCAGACTGGGGAACTGGGCATCTAAGTGTCAAAAGGAAATTTAGTGTGGACAAGTGATGCACATAGGGAAATATAATACTAAATATACTTAAGTTACACCATGCTGGTTTCTGGATTTGGAGTGAGCACCCATGAAAAGGATCTTTGAATTATTGTGGACAATACATCGAAAGCCTTAGAACAGTGTGCGGCAGCGGGCAAATAGAATGTTAGGAATTATATGGAAAGGAATGAAGAATAAAACTGGGAATATCATTTTCAGGGCCTGTGCTAGCTTTTTTACTGCCCTGTGCAAACAATTACTGTGCTGCCTCCACCCTCATCTCCCCCCCCCCCCCCAGTTCATTTATCCCCCTTCAGTAATCTCAATTTGAAAATCTGACATTCCTCCCTACCTGGGTTCACCTCCACTCACCTGGTCCCCCTGCCCATTGCAAAGAGTATTAGATACCCTAGGCAAACTTTAAAGCCCCCTCCCCCCCGGCTCTCTAAACACACAGACACACAATTAAAAGCTATTAATTTTTAATTATAGATTTTACATTAAAAATCATTCAGAGTACAGTCTTCTGAGGTAAAATTATCACTTACAACCTGTATATTATATTTACATGCATTGCTGTGGTACCAACCAGAAAGCCCAAATGGTATTAGATCTATGCATGTTGGATGTAGGCTTGCCCCTCAAAAAGCCATCAGTAAACAATTACAATATAGTAAATCTCCCATACTAAAACAGCACTAACTGCCAGCTCTCAACAACAATCTTATCTATGAAAAAAGTAACACTGCAAATATAACACCAGTTCCTAAAATACCAATACACCTCCTATTAGGAAAACAGAACAAGCATCACCAAGCACAAAATAAAAAAAGACCATAAAGTATAAATAGAAATGTGCAGACAAAAACTGCAAACTCTGTATATAGTGCAACAATGGAAAAATAGAATCACCACCATTCAACATAAAACAAGAAATCAAGAAATATCAAACATCATAATAGTAAAATTGTAGTAATAACACAAATAAATATTACAAGACAGCTTAAGAATAAACATTCAATAATTAAAAACTCAAATTGTTTTAAATTTCCCAAAGATCAGTAAAATATTTCAAAACAGCAGACATCAAATAAAACCCATTAATTCAAACTAATAAGGATTACAAAAAAATAATCTCACTTTCCATATCTGGGTATTTGTGAATTTCTGATTTCCAGTCATCCTGAGATTGTTGCAGATTAGTGGGTGTGGAGGGCATATAAACTTTCTCCTCTCTCTCTCTCATATATGCACACACACTTTCTTTCTCTTATATATACTCATGCTCACACACTCATGCTTCCTCTCTCAGATGCACAACAGTTCCTCTCTTCCACATGCACATGTTCTCTCTCTCTCTCTTACATATATGCTCACACACAGACACACACTCTCTCTCACACTCCCACATACTCATGCTACCTCTCTCACATGTTCCTTCTGTCTGTTTGTCTCTCTCTCTGTCACACATATACACACACAAACCCACATGTTCCCTCTCTGATACACACACACGTGCTCTCTCACATACATGGACTTCACTTTTTTTTTTTTTCTCCACTTGCTTCCCCAGCAGTCCTGGGCCTATAAGGATTTATAAGAGTATACTGTCAGATACTGCCCATTTCCCCCTCCCACATAGGGACTGGTAGTGCTACAGAAAATTACCACTTATTTTACCTTTATATACAATCTGAGAAGCCCAGGAATTCACAACCATTTATCTCAGAAAAAAAAAGTTGTTATTGTAAGGCATTCAGATTTACCATTAGGAATAATACAAATTACTTTAGCACTCAAGAAAAAATGTATACTATAATCCTTAACACAGCATGCATTTATAATGGTTAAAGCTTGGCAAATTAAGGATGAACACAGAGAAATACACATCATAATAGCCTGGACTTGCTTAGAATGTTACTAAGAAGTTTAGCTAATACCCCAACACACTCAGGAGATTACTCTGTCTCACCACTGAAGATGGTTTCTGGCGCTGAGCCATGACAGAAGCTGGAGCTCATGAAGGTTGTCTGTTGTGGGAAGCACATGTTGGTATCTTGGCTCACCTGCTGAGCTGAGAAGACTTGTCTAATCCCTGAAGAGGAAAGAGATAAGAGTCTGGACATTAGTAGCAGGCAAGAGATTTGTCTTACATATAGTGCCCTCCAGAATGCTGGATCCCGGCTGTCAGCCTGGTGGAAGGGAGGGGCAGATTGACACTGTGTCATGTTCTTAGTCTGTTAATTGATCTCCATTGCCGCTACCTCCTGAGTTCCTCTCCCATGCTGTTTTTAAGAGAAAGGATATGCATATTCAGGAGCTCATGCATATTAAAACATGGACATGAAATTGGGTTTCTTCTTCACTTTGAACTACTGGAACCCCCAGCTTAGACACCCCCTCCCCCCCTTTGGAGGGTCATCCATCTACTGCGTGACAGAGTTGACAAGTGATTGGCTTTCATCGGGTCAGGATTCAAAGTGGCTTCCACACCACGTCAGCTGCTGGCAGCATGAGGTCCCACTGGCAGTCCACAGCCTCTTCTCTACTTAGGCCACTTATGGATGGGATCTACTGGGCAGCCCATGGCCTCACTATCTCAGCTCTTTTCCTCCCTTCTCATCCTCTTCTCTCACTATCTCAGCTCTTTCTCTCCTTTCCCTCACTATCTTGGTTCTTTCCCCACTTTTTAGCCCTTTCCCTCAAGAGATGCTTCCCTCCCTCCCTCTAAATATTCCCTCCTTTTCATACTTCAGTTCTTCCCCATCCCTTCTCACTCCTTTCTGAATTACTATCTCAGCTTTTTTTTCCCTTTCCCCCTCTCCTTTCCATTAGAGGCTCTTCTCACCCTCTCCTGCTCTTTCCTCCCCTCTTCTTACCCCTTCCTTTTCTTTCCCCACTTTCTTCCTTCCCCCACCTTATCACGCTCTTCCCTCTCCCCAGGCTCTTCCTCCTCCCATTCCAAATGTTGGAACTTTTTGGGTACAGCTTATTAGAGTTGGGATTCTCCCTCCCCATGCAAGCCAGCACAGGAGCAACATTTGACTGAAGTTATCTCCTAACTAATATGGGGCCAGTCTTGCAGTAGGCGCTGCAAATTCTCTGCACTTATTGCAAAGTCTGTCTCCATGACAGCTGGAGATAATGTCACTCAAATGCTGATGCCGCCACCACCACCACCACAAGGACCAGCTCGCATAAGGAATCTATATGTTGCTACATCAGATCAGGCAAGAGTTTGGGTTGACCCTGCCCAATTTGATACCTAAATCTGAGATGGTATGTCTCCTTTAGCAACTCCTATGTCTCGGGTAGCTTGCTGCCTTTTTTTTTTACTTTGGCTGGTGGCAGGGTGGAGTCTGCTGGGCAGCCCTGCAGCCTCAATTCCATTTTGGCCACTGGCAGCCCCAGCCCACTGCCCTCAGAGCTTCTGCCCTGTGCAAGTACATGGCTTATACAGTGGGTTGCGCCGGCCCTGACCATAATACCTCTAATGATCCATGGTGTGAGTGCACCTTGAGTATTGTGTGCAGTTTTGGCTGCTCCATCTCAAAAAATAGTGGAACCAGAACAGGTACAGAGAAAGACAACAAGAATGATAAAGGGGATGGAATGGCTTCCTGGAGAAGAAATGACAGAAGGGTTATAGAAATTAATAAAATCATGAGTGGGGGTGAAACAGGTAAATAGGGAATTGTTTACCCTTTCAATACTAAGACCTGTGAAACTATCAATTAACAAATTTAAAACAAATTGGAAGTAGTAGTATATTTTCACTCAATGAGCAATCAAGCTGTGGAATTTATTGCGAGAGAACGTAGTTAGGACATCCAGCATAGCTGGTTTTAAAAGGGGTTTGGACAAGTTCCTATAGAATAAGTCCATAAACAATTATTAACCAAACAGACTTTGGAAAGTCAACGCTTATCCCTGGGGTGAGCAACAAGGAATGGATCTGCTCTTTGGATTTGCCAGGTATTTCCAAGTAACCCAGATTAGCCACTATTTGAAAAAGGATACGGAACTCGATAGACCTTTGGTCTGATGCAACATGGCACTTCTTATGTTATTTTGTAATTTGATGAGAAGGAAAAAATGACTAAAAATGTGGGATTGTCATTTCATTTTTCCTAAATATGTCCAGAGTTTGGCTGTTACAAAATTAATGGAGATTTTTTGTAACTTTTTGGAAAAAGTAATATAAAATCAATGAATCATTAATACCTTTATTTGAATTTAGCCCAAAACTTAAGATGAAAAGTGATATTTAAAGCTAGTAAATTTGGAGACGTGAAAATTCTAGTTTCTGCAAATTTTTCTGAGCACAAAAAAATCATCACATATCTCTAAATAAGAAAAACTAAAAAGGCATAGCTTTCTTCAGAAAATTTCAGGATGCATATACATTAGGGAATATTATGAAATTCATAACATTTAATATTCAGCTGCTAATGTTTTCATTATAATGGAATGCATGTACTACTGAGCCAGAATGGAAAAGAGCTAAAAGACCTTCTCTTCAGCCACCAGATTGCCGTTGCCAAGAGCAGTACATTCGTTATAGCTAGCACTTCTTGTAAGAGGATGATGACATTGCTACAGTGTCAACTGTTTTGGTTTCTTAATTTTACATATGTATTTGGTCTCCAAATTCTAAACCTGTGGTGCTACCATGACAGCATGATGAATACGACTTTTGCTGATACTGATCGCTATTTCATATATTGTTAGATCATCTAGATATTGTACTACCTGTATTGCCTTACTATATGTCAGATCTAATGCAAAACATCAACATATAGCTGAGAATAAGTAAATGTATACACTGCAACAATGTAGCCTTATATCATTTTAATAGTGCAATAGAGAGAACTAGGAGCCCTAAGAGTACGAACTTTGGAAGATGGAGCAGCATCACTGAAATCTAACAAAGCAAATAATTCAGCTGAAAATCCAAACTGCTATTTAATTATTATTTTGAAGTTTACACAGTGCTTAACAATTAATTAAATACAATTAAAATGAGTCCCTGCCCTGGCTGTCTAGAAGCAGGATTTGAATCCAGAGCTCCTGATTCCCACTCTATTTTTCAAAAAACTAAGCTACCCACTCTCAGTTAAATCCACTCAAATCACCACTTTAAAGGATTTGCAACCTGAAACCACGATGGTTAAAAAAAAAAGTTTATGCCATACATTTCAATCATCACTTAACCGGGATATTTTCCAACTGATGATCTCACTTACTCTAAATAACCCTCTGTTCTACATTTTTGGCCATGAGAAACTCAGAAACACCCAGAGTGCATAGTTATTTTATTGCTAAATTAGCAAGATTTATGGATTCCACAAAAAAAAGGGAAACATAAAAAGATAATGATTGAAACAAAACTGAAGAAAAACAATCCTTTGTGTAAAAAACATTATTCTACCAGGAAATCCATTAGACTACAATATCTCTCTTTGTATTATTAGTACAATTTAAATTCAGTCTGAGTAAGAAAAAAAAAAAATAAGCTGGATAAAGGAGCATTCTATTGCATAAAGACATTTGGTTGTTACAATAACATAAACCATATCTACAGTATTGACCAGTACTGGCTGCAAGCAGAAGAAAGCCTTGTGCCTTTGTTTTTCCTAACAGTTTTATTTTATACCAAAAAAAGTAAACTTGGTTCTTACCTGCTAATTTTCGTTCCTGTAATACCACAGATCAGTCCAGACAAGTGGGTTTTATTCATCCCTACCAGCAGATGGAGGTAGAGAACAAAATGTTTGGCACTAACACATATATGAGAGTGCCACCTGCAGTCGCTCAGTATTAATTGATACCCAAGCCAAGATAAGTAAAATAAAGAGCGAATGAGGCTTCCAACATGGATACCCCTGACCAACTAGATAACAATGCAGAAAACATTAAACTGAGAAATCAAAGCCAAAAATGGCAAATCTGCTTTGCAAATAAATACAGTAGTAGACCAAGCAGTCTTTCGGCAGAGATCCTCAGGGCAGGCCTCTCGACTGATCTGTGGTATTACAGGAATGAAAATTAGCAGGTAAGAACCAATTTTCCTTTCCTGAACATACCCAGATCAGTCCAGACAAGCGGGATGTATCAAAACCCTCATACTGGGCGGGAACCCGAAAGACCCACTCTAAGAACACTCTCCCCCCAAAAGGAGCCCCCTCTGGGGCCCGCACATCCAAACATGCTTGGTAAAAGTGTGCAATGAGGATCACACTGCAGCTCTATAGATCTCCTGTGGAGACACCAGCTGACACTCAGCCCAAGACGTTGCCTGAGCTCGAGTCGAATGTGCTCTAAGCCCCACTGGAACCGTTCTTCCTTCGAATACATAAGCTGCAGAGATAGTCTCTTTCAACCAACGAGACAAAGACACCATAGACGACTTTTCGCCCTTCTTTGCTCCCCCGAGCAGGACGAACAAATGATCCGAACTACGGAAAGCGTTAGTGACTTTCAAGTAACGCAATACCACTCGTCTCACATCCAAAAAATGAAGCTCCCGACCCATCGAGGGATCCCTGTCCCAATCCGGAAACCCGGGCAACTCCACTGATTGGTTCACATGAAAAACCAATACCACCTTAGGTAAAAACGAAGGCACCGTTCACAAGGACACCTTATCCGACAATATCCGGAGAAACGGATCACGGCACGAAAGTGCCTGCAATTCCGAAATCCTTCTAGCTGAACAGATAGCTACCAAAAAGACCATCGTCAGAGTAAGGATCTTCAAAGATGTCCAGCTCAGAGGCTCAAAAGGCTCCTCACAAAGGGCCCACAACATGAGTTTGTGGTTCCATTCTGGACAAATGCGATGCAGAGGTGGACGGAGATGTTTGACTCCCCGTAGAAAATGCACCACATCCAGATGGGAAGCCAAGGCCTTCTCCTGTATTCTCCCTCTGAGACAGCCCAAACGGAAACCTGGCCTCGAAGGGAACTATGGGCTAATCCTTTGGATAAACCCTCCTGCAAAAAGGACAAAATATGGGACACCGAAACTTGAAGAGGGTCCAATCCCTGTTGTCCACACCAGGCCTCAAACACCTTCCATACCCTGGAGTAGGCTAATGAGGTAGAAGGGCGTCGTGCTAGGAGAAGCGTGGCAATTACAGGTTCCGAATACCCTCTCACATGCAATCGCCTCCTCTCAAAAGCCAAGCCACGAGACAGAAGTGATCCTCCCGATCGGAAAATATAAGACCCTGACGAAGGAGATCCGGTAGGTGGGTCAGGCGTAGCGGACCGTCCACTGCCACAGGCCTACAGGTCTCCCTGAGCTGCTTGTCCATCATAGCAAGCACAAAAAAATAAATAAATGCAAAAAGAAAAAACCAACAGGCAAATCATATGCTTGCCATGCTTCCATGCAGCAGCTGTCAAACCCTGAAGAGGGCGTACTGCCCCAAGAATTTCCCGCCAGCACACTGAACAGGCCGCTGCCATGTGGCTCAATCGGGAGTGCAGCCAGCCCCCACCGGGACCACTCTCCTCCTAATAATCCCCTGATCTGCCCACTTACTGCCCGGCCTGCACCAGATGATCCTGCCGAGGTGTCTGCTTGCTAGGCCGCTCAGACTGCTCACTCGTATCTGCTGTTTCAAAAGCAGACAGCTGCCGGTAACTTTTTAAAATTTTTTTTATTTAAAACAAAAATGTAAAACTTAAAGGCCCAAATATATAGGAAAGCACAAAACAAAAGGAAGGGTACTTCCCTGCTCCTGTGTCGGCAGAGGGGATTCGGGCCCACCAAGGGAACCAGAATACTGGCTTTCAGTGGTCCCGGAGTCACGGGCTGAAGTTGACCAGGGGCTCAACCCGAGGGACGACCCTTCTGC
Organism: Rhinatrema bivittatum; assembly: GCF_901001135.1. NCBI lineage: Eukaryota > Metazoa > Chordata > Amphibia > Gymnophiona > Rhinatrematidae > Rhinatrema > Rhinatrema bivittatum. The sequence continues at coordinate 219,977,699 of NC_042621.1, read as the reverse complement.
AGGAGCCTGTCACCTCGGGGAGCAATTTTCCTTAATATATCCAGTCAGTCAGGACTGCAGGGTTAGCACCTCTACCATCTGCTGGAGGTAGAGAAATACTGAGGGACTGCAGGTGGCACTCTCGTATATGTGGCAATGCCCAAAGTTTTGTTCTCTACCTCCATCTGCTGGTAGGGATGAATAAAAGCTGCTTGTCTGGACTGATCTGGATATGTTCAGGAAATATATATATATATATATATATATATATATATATACCCTGCAATGGGTTACTGTAATTTGTTAGGGATGAACTTTCATTTGAAATGGCAGATAATGTCAACGACATTTTTAATAAAACGATAAAAACCAACATTTTGTTTTTTGTATTTTCTATTTTTTTAGTGCGTACTATTTGCTGAAATAAAATAAATGGAAAAAAAACCCCAACAAAATGAAATTTGGGTGATAACTTCTAGCCCCCCCCCCCCCCCCCCCGATGCAAAATGAAACAAAATAATATTTTTTGGCTTGCACCCGCCTATAATTTATTAAGTGGTCCCATTCACCCATTTAGAAGCCAGAAAGGAGACAAATATCTTATACACTGTTCTGAGTTTGAAACTAAGCTTCTTAAGAGCTCAAACATTGAATAGGTCAATAAAGAGTATATAATGAGAGATTTTAGGCAAACCACCTTCCACGCTGCAAAGAGCATCATCTGCCTCATTACAATATGCATAATAGTCATTATCTCTTTTTGGACATGCAAATCATGACAGCAATTTCTGGAATTGGGTAGAGGACATGCGGAGAACACGTTTAAGCAAGGCAGCCATGCGATCTTAGATTAAGAAGCCAAAAACCTTTGCCCATACTTCAGTCACAACTTGGCCTCATTGACATATATTCTGAAACATTTGTGCACCCTGGCACCACAGCAAGTAATGAAATAAAAAACAGTGACCAGACACTTAGAAAGTGTCTTGTTAGAGTCCATACAAACATCTACAACCACTTAGCAAAGTACAAAACATCAGGAACTGCTGGGCATGGAACATCAACAAGTATCAAAATAGTACAAAAAAATGTTTTCAAAATTTATAATTTATTTATTAAAATTTTATATACCACTTGTAAATCATGTTAACCAAGCATTGATACATTAAAAACAAAAAAGGATTAAATAGATATAAAACAAACCAGGGGAATATAATAAAACCAAATTAAAATCGCAATCAAAAAACAGTTCTAATAATACAATTACCAATTACAGATTCCAAGATAAAAGCTATGGTATCATATATATGCACTTTCATACAGAGTATTGCATATTAGAGTATAATCAGATATATAAAAAAAATGTAAAACTATATTAAAAAAAATAAAATTGTTGTCTCAAAGCTCGTTAACCACCAAAAAGGGAATTCAATGTAGTATAAATCATTTGACATACTGCTTGTAAAACAAAGTTTTAATATAGCATTAATTGTGCACATCAGACTCCATAAGGACTTCACATTTATAACGGAGAAGTATATGTATATTTGATTGTAAACACTTGGATTTGTTCTTTACAAAGGTTATACTAAATCTAATAAATAATAATAATAATAATAAATGCATCCTTTATTAAGAATGTAAACCCAACACTAATGTTTAATCGATAAATGCCTGCTTTGGGTATATTCTTGTCAAGTTTGGCGTTCCACAGGCTAACCCTGCGAACCGCCGCCCTCACCTCTCAGCCGGGCCCTCGCTGGCTTCAGATGCCACTGACGTCACCCTCCAACGAGATGGAATGCCGCCAGTCTGATCAGCTATGCCTGTACGGACACCGTCAGCACATGCAGCTGGATGCTGCCAGCTTTAAGCGTCGCACCTCTTGTCACTAATTAAAGGGAACCCGGCCGGAAACACCCACCCCCCCCCATGGCCCCTATTGATGATGTCAGCCTAAGGCCTTAGAAAAGGGCAGTGCTATAGTCACAACTCACCTCTGCAACAGATCCATCTACTCTTCAGTAGTGCAAGTTGCTCCTGCAGATGTCTTCAGTTCCGGCGTCTCCATTATTTCAGCCCGGCTCTGTCTTCAGTGTCACCCTCGTTGTTCACCTGATCTTCTCGTCTTCTTGCCCTCCCTGTGTGTCCCACCTTCCTTTCAAATAGATACCTTATTTGAACACGGCCTGATATCGGACATGCTTGACCTTTGCCTGCCACTGATACTGCCTAACGTCTGGATACTCTTGACCGCTGTCTGCCACTGCCTTCCTGCCTCAGGAGATTCTTGACTGCCGCCTACTACTGACCACAGCTTGCCTCCGGATACCCCTGGCCTCCATCTAGGTCGACCCAGCTATCCTCGACAAATCTCTCCGCCATCAGCAGAGGCCACACCTAAGACCTGCCAGCCCCAGTACCCAAAGGCTCGACATGAGGGGAACGTGGGCTGGTAAAGGCGAAGCTCCAGCTGGGCCTCTGCTTCGTCTGGGTCTGCCTGCCAACGCTAGGGACATGCAGGGCCCCTCCCTGCAGGTTGCGTCAACCCTGCCTTAGCACAAGGGTCCATGAATGCAACAATACGCATTTGAAAAATGCTGCGACATCAGCTCAGATTTCCAGCTGCCTGCTACATGTATTTCTTCCACATTGACTATCATCTCCAAAATACTATTTAAATATTGGGAACATACTCTGAAGTTACCAATCATATGTAATACTGTACTATAATGCTGAGTGTTGATTTGAAGGCAGAAGGAAGCAAGAACCAATTGCATCCTTTTGCACCTGTAGGTATACATATTCAGTAATAAACATCGTGTACAATCATTTCTTGGAAAAGCTGTAAGCCAATAGGTCTATTAAAAAAATATAAAACGCCTATAAGAACGTTTGATATAAAAATTATAAACTAGGTTCAATGTCATAATCTGAGATTTCTGGCTCTCTCCACCTTCCAATGTTCTCAGTGATAAGTCAAATAAAGCCTGCACACTTAAGCTAATTCAATTCAAATGTGTTTGTTACAAATCAAAGGAGTGAATTTACAAAGCAATTACATGTATAAAAGTAGTATATATCATAGCAATTTTCAAAAGCCCATTTTACAAACATAAAACCTTTTGAGAATTAAGCCCTATGGACTGAATTTTCAAAGGAGTTAGGCACATAAAAGTAGCAATTTTCAAAAGCCCATTTACACTCACATACATTTTTGAAAATTACCTCCAAAGTATTTACCCTTAGATCCAGTGGCATATAACATTCCAAACAGAATGATTTTTAAACTTGATGCAGACAAAATACAACTTTTGGAGGTAATTTTCAAAAGGATTTATACATGTAAAACTCAGTTTTACACATTTGAATCGATTTGAAAATTACTACTTTTACGCACGCAACGCCTTTGAAAATTTACTCCATAGGACTGAATTTTCAGAAGACTGTACTCATATAAATGGGCTTTTGAAAATTGCAATGATATATGCTATTTTTACACAATATCGCCTTTGAACATTCACTCATTTGTTATTATTTATCAGTTTATTCATTCTAGGTGAGCGTGGGATAACAATATAAACAATTATATTTTCCAGTCAAAATTATCCTACGCTCACCTAGGACAAAAGGAGTTACAGCATGATTCCTGTAACTCTTTGAGGTTGCTGGTTAGGTGAGAGACCAACAGCTTGCCTGGCTCCTGCTCTGAGATCTGCTACCTCTACTTTCAGGGTCTCAACAGGACTGAAGTAACCCCCATCTCTTAACCAAGCATGTGCAATGCCCTTTAGCATAGCTTCCACAACTTTATATTGAATAAGTATTTTACCCCTCAAGTTTGTTTCTCTTAAAGAGGAATTCACTACCACTGACAAGTCGACAGGCATTACAAAGCACCAAGGAAAATTACACTACAGTTGGTGGAAGATTACAATTCAATTCATTCAAGGCATGGCCAACCTTATCCAGTGTATAAATGCAATCATACCAAGCCAGGCATACCCTCAACCTCATGTTTCTGCTCTCAACCTCCCTCCTCCTCTACACCAATGATAATCCCCACATCACCAGTATCATGGTCAGACTACTACATAGCAATGCTAATCCATTGTAGCACCACTGTCCACCTTCAGCCACTATAAAAACCCACATCATCAAGAAGGTTACCCTGGAACTCCTCTTACAGAACCTCCACCTCAAACTCGCTACATCACAACCCACATTAGATGACATGGTGTATCATTAGAACATAGAATTATCGAGAGCTAGCCCCAAGAAGAACCCGTGTTCCCAAGCAACACAAATCTCTGCCCTAGTTCACCATTGATCTACATAACCTATGACAAGAAAGACAACTTCTAGAAAGACTCTGGCTGAAAACTGGTTCCACATCTAACAAACTGAAATGTTATGAACAAAGATTTGTTGTTCTTGCATTAAAAAGACATAATGAGGCCAAGATTCAGTAGGTTATTTAATGGACATGTTATCCAGCTAAAGTTATCCAGATAACTTATCTGGGATTTTCAATGAGATAAACATCTCACTGAATATTCCCATTTAAAGTTATCTTTCTCACCCACACAAACTCAACCAAGGCACGCTTCCATTCTCACACACAGATACACAATCTAGGTCAGTTCCTTCTTTTTACTAGTAGCCCCACAGGGGCCTGTCTTACTCCTTCGCCATTGCTGCTGCTGCTTGTAATTCATTGGGAAAGATGCAGGAGCCTATTCTTCTCTTCTGCCTCGTGTGCTGGTCCCTCAGTATTCAAAACTCATGGGGCTGGCACTACTTCTATTCTGATCTCGTGAATTTGTGAGATCAGCATAGAGGAAGTGCCAGCACACGAGAAGGAGCAGAACAGTGTCCGTGGTCTTATGCACCTGGTGGTGTTCAATAGCAGGAAATTGTTGACATTTTGTACACCACAGTTAGTTCCATCTACTCACCATCAATTTTGGACCTTGGGCATTTTCATGTGGATGGCTGTCATGTTTATTAAGCTAAGTACCATCTGTTGGTTTGGACCATTTAATGAAGTTTTTAAATGCATTTAAAAAACCCTTTAAGAATCATATAGTGAAACTAGAGGAGATATTTTATGTACCAGTCTGATTTGATGGTTGGCTGCTCTCTCATCGGTAGATGATTAGAGCATCATGCCCAAGTTTATATGAACTAAAGGTGACTTGAGCAACTCTTATGATAACAATGGGTCAGTGAGATATTGAGTGAGCAGCTCTTTTGTCTTTGGCTCTATCTAGAAGAAAGGTAGGAAAGGAGTGGTATAATACAAATATTCAAAAACTCAAAGTATGAGAAAGAAGTATTTTGCATAGAATAAAAAGCTTAAGGACAAGGCATCATCATATGCTCATAAGGAATGTGAATGTAGCCCCTCTTATGGTTTTATCCATGAAAGCAGGTCACACTTGGTTGTGGGCTACATCCTTTCATACAGTCACAGTCCATTCAGCCCCTGGGCATGAATTCTCCAAAAGAGAGGATGGATAGACCTCCAAGGCCCAAGGCACAGAATGGATAGTTCTCTGGCTATAGTTAAGTATGTGTGAGAGCAGAATAACCAAGTTGGACACACTGGCTGGGTGCTCCAAACAAACTTTTCTGCAGATCATCCAATTTAATTAATTGGCACCAGACAACCTTGGTTACATCCATGGCCAACCATTATACTGATCCTCTGTCTGTGAATGTGTCCCTCAGAACTGCTTCATTAGATGTTGGAATGATAAATATCCCAGATGGGTGGGTATATAGTAGGTGTGGTGGGATCCCTTCCCAAGAATACCTTGAAATTCTCTAAAAAAACCAATTCATTTCTTTTCTCAGAGTGGAGACTCCAATTGAGGTCTCCAGATCACACCAAAATTCTTACTTCTGGTTCTCCTCTCAAAATGGCAACTTTAGACCTTTCAAACTGAAAGGTTTTGCAGCCAAGAAATAAAGGTCAGCTCTTCGCCTTTTCTCAACTACTGGGCAGGAAGGGTGATGTCAAAACTGAAACAAAAGGCAAAATCTTCAAAATACCATAACCCAGGCTGTGATGAGTCACCCCTATCCCTCCACGGGTTGTGAGAAGGGAACAGTTCTTCTCTACCCTTGTCCTTCCCAAGGCAGGGCTTCTCCCTCCTTGAGCCAGAATCAGAGATTCACAAAAGAAAACTACAAAAATTAATCTTCATAAAGAATGACTTGTTTACTCAGAACTTGAGACAAATCCTACCAGACAGGTTGTGTCCTGGAAAGAGATATGTTTCTCTGTTCACTATATCTCCAGCCACATGGCTTGGTAAAAAGACAAGGGAATGTAAAAATAACAGATCCTACTCCTTCAAAATCTAACTCAAACTATCAAACTGTTCTCTATTCCTGTCTGCTGTTATGCAAACAGGAGCTCACCATTCCAGCAGTTTCGCAGGAGGTGCTAGGTCTTTACGTACAAAATTGGGGCCATCCTGCAGTGAGGCACCATGATATATCCACAGGGTATGAGATGGGGGTCAGCCATACCTGGGAACCTTTGAGTTGTATTCACCCTGAGATAAATGGAATAATATGTATCTGCATTCTCTCTTCTACAACCTCCCAATTAATCCATACTTTCTCTCTTTCTCTCACCCATCACATCATCTGTCCCTCCTCCAGAGATGACCCCCAGCACACTTCCCCTTCTCTCTCTGACCCCAGCACACTTCCCTAAGCTAAGTCCCAGAATCCCAGCTGCACACTGTATTGCAGCCCCTCCCCAGTTTCTTCCCACATACTGCTTGCAGTGTCTGTTCCATTCTCCCCCCCACTGCTCCATTCTCTGCAGGCTTACTGAGGAAAGGGACTGGCTGAGCTGTGTAGAGAGAGGCCCTGAGATTTCTAGTGTTTCCCCTGAGACTCTGCAATGGATGCAAATTCCCTGAGTCTCAGGGTGAAATCCTGAGAGTTCCCAGGTATGGGGTCAGCAGGCTTTTTCTACTCCTGTCCTTCCCAAGGTAGGGCCTTCTCTTTCCCTGAGCCAAGACTTAAGGATTCAGAAGAAAACTTTACAAATGAATTCCAAAAATCTCTTAACTCAAAAACGGAGACAAGCCTACCAAATTGGTTATGTTTTGGAAAGGTATCTGTTCCCTTCCCATTCTGTGTTACCAGGACAGTGAGGCTTAGCCCCCAGAAATAGGAAACACACAGAAAAAGAATAGCTGCTTCTGCTCCAAACTCTAATTCAGAATGCCACATTGATCTCGATCCTACCATTTCAGCCAACATACAAGAGGTGTGGAGGTAAAGTGGGATGCTCCCTTCCTACACTCTTTACCCAAGTTCTTGACTAGGACTGAAAATCCCAAAGGGTCGCTACATATACACAGGGAGGGTAATTTTAAAAGGCATTATCTCAGATAAAGCAGTGCTTTACATGTGGAAAGATCCTTTTATAAAATTGTCCCCCTGATACGCAGGTAAAGGGTGTGCATAAGACCTAGATGTGCACACTTTTACCCATATTCAGAAGAGGCATTCCTAGGGAGCAGGGTTTTCATTTACACACATATATGTTTATTTCAAAATACATGTGCTTAAATGTTCCTGGCAAAACTGCATGCACCAAAATAGGTGTAATTAGCTTGAGGATAGTTTTGCCAGAGTAATTTTCAAAGTGAATTTACATGTGTAAGTTTGGTTAGAAAATTGGTGTAACTTGCATATGCAACAGCCCACAAATCTATGTGAACTGTTCTAAAACTGCCCCCTGGTGCAGAAGTACTTTCTTCTGATTATGTTCAGCCTGACACCCAATAGTTTCATGGGATGCCTCCTATTTCTTGTATTATCATATAGGAAGCTCATTTCACCTCTGGAAGTTTGGGCCTCCTGTTGGTGAACAGCAGTCCAATATCAGGTGTTTCTCAAAATGTCTACTCTTATAAAAGGGTTTATTCTAGGGGAAATTTGAGGTTATTCGGGATTAAACAAAATGCATTGAGGAAAAAAGAATGTTGTGGTCCCCAGGAGGCAGAGCCATCACATATGACCCACTAATGCCCTCTGCTCCATCTCTAACCTGGTCCACCAGGGGAGTTATTCACCCACATACTTAAGCAGCACTTAATCACCTCCCAGTTTCCTTTGCCATAAGAATATTTACTCCTCATTAGGACAAGCGTAACTTTATGTGACTCCCTTTTCCATGCATAGCTTCTATGATTTACTATAGGAAAAATCATCAACTTTTTGTTTCCATATTTTCTCATGCAAAATCCTAGAAGCCATGCCATCTTGCTTCCTAGGTATGCGAACTGGTAAATCATTCTTAAGACAAGGCTAAATTAAGGAGAGAGCCAGAGAGAAATCGGGCAATTATCCTGGGGCACTGAGACTCCATCAATATTGCCTCATCAGTATGACCATTTTTAAAGATATCATTATCATCTTCCTAGCCACACTAGTTTGAACTCATTTCGATTCAAATGTATTCATCTGGGCCTGTTGAAAGAAGTAATTTCTATCTTATTTCCTTGATTTTTGTTCTTTAATAAGGATTAAAAGGCTGTTGTGGTGGTAGAATAGGGGACATTTGTTTAAAGATACATTTGCCAAAAAGAAACAAAAGCATAGGGCCGGATTTTAAAAGGGTTACGCGCATAAGTTATGCGTGTAACCCTCTTAAAAGGCCCCTGCGCACGCCAAGCCTATTTTGCATAGGCTCGGCGGCGCGCGCAAGCCCCGGGGCTTTGCAAGGGGGGCGTGTCGGGTGGGCGGCGCAAATTTTGGGGCGGGGCGGGAGGTGTGTCGTGGGCATGACACCGGCCCAGGGGCGTGGTCGAGGCCTCCGGTCCAGCCCCTGGGGTCGGGTGATGGCGTGCGCACATTTACGCCTGCCAGAGGCAGGCGTAAATCTGCCAACAATGGTAGGGGGGGGGTGGGTTAGGTAGGGGAAGGTGAAGGGAGGCGGAGGGAACAGGCAGCGCGCACCGCGCTCAGCGCGCGCAGGTTGCACAAATGTGCACCTCCTTGCGCGTGCCGACCCCAGATTTTATAAGATACGCAGGGCTACGCGCGTATCTTATAAAATCCAGCGTACTTTTGTTTGCGTGCGTGCTTGTTTTTGAAAATGTACCCCAGCGATTCTAAGCTCCAAGGAGTAGGGACTGTCCATTACAGGCAGAATTTAAAAAATAAAAAAGTCCTGTATCAAGAAAGAAGAATTATACTACCAAAAAAGAAAGAATTCCTTTTTATAGTACTTCAAGTAACAATCAAGGCCACATAAACCCAATTATGGGCGTGAAATGAACCATTAAACAATAATATATAACAATTTTACTACATAGACTTTAGAACTATCAATAGTTATAGCAGTGAGGGTCCCTGTGTGATGGTCTGCCTATCGACATTCTGTCTCAGTTGCAACTGTCGTCCAATATAATCATCTGGTCTCTATAGTGATTTTTTTTTTTTTTTTAACATACCTTTGCTCAAATTTGAAGAACTTCACAAACCCAAAGGGGCAGATTTTTAAAAAGTACACGCACGTACCTTTGTTCGCGCAACCGGCGCAAATAAAACTATGCCAGATTTTAAAAGATACCCGCGTAACCACACAGCCTGCGTCCATTCTCTCCGAGGCCAAAATCTAAGCGGCCTTGGAGGTAACTTTCTTTCCAGCGCCCCCCACCTTCCCTTTCCTTCCCCTAACTAACCCACCCCCCGGCCCTAACTAATTCCCCCCCCCCCCCCCACATACACACCTTTATTTCAAAAGTTACACCTGCCCGAGGCAGGCGTAACTTGCGCACGCCGGCGTGCCATGTTCCGGTCCGGGAGCTGGTCCAGAGGCCATGTCCACGCCCCCGGAAAGCCCCCGATGACATGCCCCCAACACGCCCCTCCCCCCCGGGAAAGCCCCGGGGCATGCGCAAGGGGTGGAAGGGGCAGCTTTTCGGGGGTTATGCACATATCTTACACGCATACCCCTTTGAAAATCTGCCCCAAAGTGTAGAAAAACTACTAATCAGCAAGATGAATGTGCATATAGATGGTCACCCAAAATTAAAGTTCAGACTGACATTGTACTGTATTTCGAGCAGTTCTCTGCCTCAGGGAAGATTTCTGTCACTTCGGTGCAACATTACTGAACTCATTTCAATTCAAATATGTTGGACCCAAGTGACGGAAAATTTCCCCGAGGCAGAGAATTACTCAAAACATGGTATACTGGTGGGTTGAACGTAATGAGGCCATCTATATTCATGCTCATCCTGGAGATAAGTAATTTTTCTGCACTTTTGGGTTTGTAAAGTTCATCAAGTTTGAACAAAGATATATTAGTAAAAAGGCACTGTAGAGACCAGATGATAATATTGGAGGACAGTTAAAACTGAAACAGAACACTGATATAGCAACTAGGGTCCCTGTATGATGATCTAACTGTTGATGGCTATAAAGTCAGTATAGTATAATTGATTTATATATACTGTAAACTGCATTTGTTGTAATTTTGCTATTTGGCTCCAACTTACATGGTTATTGTACTCACAGAACGATCATATGATGAACTATAGACACTTTAATAATGGTTTCTTCTTTTAATCATCAGTCCATAAGGATGTCACTGCACTGGCAGAGTTCAGTGTTAATCCTGCTTTTTTTTTTTTTTTTTTTTTTAAATAAGTTTTTTTGTGAAAATAAAATACCACTTAAATAATCTTTATCCTGTTACGACTGTGTTTTGATTAAATCTTTATCAGGGGGTACATAGCACACATTCATGCTCTGTAGCAAGTCGGTATTCATTTTGTGCTTTATTATATGCAGGGATTCACTGAACAAAAGGAAGAGACAACATGCAACGTTTTAACAAAAATTAGCCACAAACTCCTCACGAGATCTTTTCATTGGACAAGAGCAGTGTCAGTACTTGCTACATGAGGTGACTCCTATAGAAACAGAAGTGTGTATATATCCTCCATTTTGAGGGCTGTAGTGCGGCTCAATTTCCATTTTTAAACTTATGGATTCAACAGCACAGAATGAAAATCTGAAATTGTTCATAGTGCTTAAGGAAGACTATGATGACCCCCTACTCCTCCAGGATGGCATCATTAAGTATGCCATTCAGTTTCTTCAGTTAAACCTGAAGGCTGAATGGCACCAAGCGTGAAAATCCAGAATTGTTCCTGACAGTTAAGACTGGTCACGACATCCCCACCTCTACAAGAGGGTGTGATTTAAGTACTGTCCATCTGAGTTCTTGAGAACCGTGTCCTTGAACAATATGGAGGGAAATCATAGGAGCCTGATGTTTTTAAGTGCCTAGACAACTAGATTTTTAAACTCATTTACATGCATAAAACATGATATTATGCGCATAAATAGAAGTTATAAATTGCCTGGGGGTTCAGTGCACATAAAAGAATACGTATAACACAATTTCATGCATACTTTTGTTTTTATTTGCACTGGGGAGAGGCATTCTAGGGGCAGAGTTCAGACTTTCATGCATAATTTTATATTCTTTTTTAGGGTTAAAAGTGCTGCAAGCAGTCTTGAACTGGGTTCTGTTTAGTTTGGGTCTGGTGCACTGTATGTACAGCCACAGAAAAGCTCTGAGAAATCCAAGATCAGACTACTGATAACTTAGTCTATGATCCAAATTGGCCCTCAGAGGAGTCACAAGGTATGCTGGGATACCAGGCAGGTGCTCCCAGCATTTAAAAGGCTCAGAGAATGTGAGATCCGAGTGAAAGACCCGTGAGCTCTTTTACCTGTGTGTATACTGATATTCTGTGTTGTGAAGGTATTAGTCTTGTAAATTGAAGTTTAGACTCAAGTAGTCACGGTGTTTGTCCATGGAAAGGAATTACTGTGGGAACTGACCTCTACTGGATAAGTGGGCTGGATTTAAGCTTTGCCCAACTGTGAGCGTTTGCACTCTCAAAGTTACCTTCTTATTTATACCTGCAGTTCATTATAAGTCATGGAAAGCTTATGTCATCAGCTTATCTATTAATAAACCAGCACTGTGATACTATCCCCAGGGTGGTTTGTACAGCAGGAGCTTTCAGCCTGACAATATTTTAAAAGCATGCACGTAAGTGAACCCATAAGCTGTGCCTTTGGTAGAGCAGGTATGGGTGATTTTAAGTACATACCAACCCATTTATACAGAAATTATTAAAACAAACCTGTGCACATAAATTCACTTTGAAAAATACCTACAGTTATAAAATTACCCTCCTTTTGTCTCAGTACAGCACTGAAAGCATCCGGTATGCGTTATACTTTTATTTTTATTTATTTATTTAGCATTTTTTATATACCGAGGTATAGCAGAGTTGCCTTCACTCCGGTTTATACAAGACATGATCATGATAATACTACTAATAAAAGCAGAATGAATACTTCAGATTGGTTGAAAGGAATTAGGCAGTAAGCACCTACAAGCAGGTCTCTCCTTTATGCCATAGTGGCTGATCCTATTTATCTGTGCAGGAATCAAAACTGAATGGGTAATTTTCAAAAGCATTTCTGCTTGTAAAACAGCTTTTTGAAAATGACCTCGAAGTCTGTACGCATAAAAGTACACACAGAAGCAATTTGGTACGAACATTTAAGCATACTGAAAAGAAGCGTTCCAGGGGTGGAGATGAGGGAGGGGGAAGTCATTTATGTGCATACTCTCAACATTCAGAGGTATGCAAAGTAAATGTTCACCTGGACATTTATACCTTCTTTAGCACCTTTACTGCTCTCTAGGGGTGTGCATCCGTTTTCGACGTATTGGCGATCCGCAACGTATTTTGTCCTATCCGTTAAATACGTGGGGAGGTGAAACGCATCACATCTCCTCACATATTTAACTTATTATCCGTGTAATTCAGTGCACCCCGCGGCGCGCGCTTTTCTTCGCCCCCATTAGCTACTAGCTACCTATGATTTTCACAAAATGGCAGCGCCCATGCCCTACATTCCGGTATCCATGCCGACCTGTCTGACCCTTTCCTGTGAGTCACAGTGACTCACAGGAAAGGGTCAGACAGGTCAGCATGGATACCGGTATGCAGCGTATCCGCGCTGACATTTTGTGACCTGCACTGAATGCAGCCAATCGCGCTGTCATTCAGTGCTTTCTGTCGATTTTACTGATGAGCCAGCACTATATAAATATCAGCACGAGGAGCCTTGCACTTATTTCCAGGGATGCTGTGGGGAGGTGGGCTGGGTGTAAGAGAAGGCTGCACTGAGAGATAGGCTGACGAATCTTCAGTAGGATCAGTTAGTCCTGTCTTAACCTCCACAAATGTGCAGCAGGGGAGAGATGAAAGTGATAAGGAGGAGGAGGAAGAGCAGTCAGCACAGCACAGAGGGTGACTGAGGCCCCCCCCCCCCCCCCCGGCATTGCTTCTCAGGGTGCACCCACTACCTCAGCTCCAGTGCCAGCATCCACCCCCAAGGTGTTAGAGAGGGGAGGATCACAAAAGACATCTGCGATCTGGAGACACTTTAAAGTGACGGAAGACCCGCGTTATGCTCGATGTAATTACTGTGCCAGGGATATTAGCAGAGGCAAGCAAATGGGACATCTATCTAATTTTGGCATGAACCATCATATGAAGAGGCAACACCCAACAAGATTACTGCCATCTGGGGATGGTGGCAGTACCAGTCGGGGGACCCCTTCCAACCAGTGTGCAGTGGTAGAAAAGCAGCAGAGTCAGCCCACACCCTCATCCCCTTCTAGCAGTCAGGTGGGCAGGCCAGCAACCCCCTGACATTTGGCAGAAGTGACAATCCACCATGGAGGAAATGGGGTGGAGTACGGTAACGCTATCCTGGGGTAGGAGGCAGGCAGCCTCAAAAGTTGTAACCAGGACCATTGGGGAAATGATAGGCTAGTTAAGCTAGTTAAGGAAAGAAAAAGCTAATTATTCTTTGTTTTGCTGCAGTGCCAGGACCAGCTAGTCCTGTTTCTTTCAAGCTGTTTATTTTGGTGATCTCTGACTGAGAAGAGACGCTGTGCTAGGTCAGCTAGCACTGTCCACCATTTAGGGTGTTGGGCTGGCTTGAAGAGATATATTATTTTCAATTTCATCCATTTTTCTGGAGTGACAAAAATTCCAGCTTTTTTAAACTGATTTTTTTTAATTCAAATTACTTAGACTCACTGTGCACTGGGCTTCACTGGGCAGTTTAACAGACTGAACCTAACTATTGGGTGGGTCTGTGCAGTCAAGTTCCCAGGAGTGTGCCTCTTTTGTGCTTACAAGCAAGCAGCGTCTCTGTGTACACACCACACACATTAGTGCACAGCCAGGCACCTTGATCGTGGACAGTGGGCATTTTTAACAGACTGAACCTAACTATTGAGTGGGTCTGTGCAGTCAAGTGCCCAGGGAGTGTGCCTCTTTTGTGCTTACAAGCAAGCAGCGTCTGTGTGCACACCACACACATTAGTGCATAGCCAGGTACCGTGACAGTGGGCAGTGTTACTACTCAGTGACATTAAATCCATGATGTCAGGGAAAGAGAGATGTAGTCAAGTGATTGGGACTGGCAGAGGAGGCACCTCAAAAGACACTAGTGCAACACCACCAGTACAGCTAAAAAGGCAACTGTCACAATCTAAACTTTTTGTAGGGGATGGCAGTTCCATGCCGAAAAAAATGAAATCTGACCATGATGCATCAGCACCACTTGTTTCTGGCCCTGTAGTTTTGGAGGTGAGGGAAGGGGAGGCAGAGTCATGCCAGACAAAATGTAGACACCCAAATGCAGCAGGGGGACAGAAGTCTCTACTAACACTTAGCGTTGACAAGGTAGCGCAGTCACAGTTTGCTTCTGATTCAGATGAAGAATCTTCTTATGTGGGATTCTCATCAGAAATGGAAGAAGTAATAGCTGACGAATCTTCTGATTTGGATATGCCTCACAAGTGTCCCATTCAAGACATTGCCACCCAGTGGAATTCCACCTTTATGATGCTGGAGAGGTTACTGGAGCTGCAGAGACCCCCTTCATGAACTTTCTGGTACAATGGACACAGGTGTGCAGAATCCCCTAGGGCATCATGATTGGTTAGTCATGAGTCAGCTGGTAAAAATCCTGCAGCCCTTCAAGGATGTCACGGAGCAGCTGAGTTCCAGAAGTGCCACCTTGGCTGACATCATCCCTATAGTTAATTTCCTGGATGAACATTTGGAGGCCTTTAAATGGGAAGAAGGAATGACAGTTGAGGTGCTGAAGTGTCTGGACGTTTTACAGCAGCAGGTGAAAGACAGATTAAGGCCTTTAACAGACGACCGCACATACATGCTCGCCTCAGTCTGTGATCCCCTTGTGAAAGGGAAACTCGCCCTACAGTCCAATTGTCTGTCATTTGCGAAGGAGCTGCCGTTAGCAAAAGTCCGTGAACAGGAGCGCCATAGGCGGAGACAGATTAGGCTTGAAACAGAGGTGGAAACAGCAGGCACTTCAGAGAGTTGTGCTGCTAGCCCAAGCAGGAGCAGCACTGTATCAGCAACAGATAGTACTTCCTCCTCCACGTCAGAACGCCCAAGGCATGTCACCCATAAAGATTCATCAATTGTGCAACGGGCGAGAGAGAAAGCAGCTGGCATGAGTGACTCCGAGCCCGCCCAAGCAAAGGAGGCACCAGCATAGCTGTCAGTGACATGATATCTCTCAGAGTCAATAGAGAACATGCAGACAGATCCGCTGGCATATTGGGCACACAAGTCCACTGTCTGGCCACACCTAGCCAAAGTGGCTCAGCGATATCTGTCATGTTCACCAACCAGTGTGCTCAGTGAACGTGTCTTTTCAATGACAGGGGATATCATGAGCCCTCACCACTCAAGGCTGGCTCCAGAGTTGATGGAACTGCTAGTGTTTTTGAAAGTAAACATACCTTTGCTTGGTTTTCCAAATTTTCCCTGTGAATGGCAAGATGAATAAAAGCAATTCAAAGCCTTGCAGCACCTTTAACTGCCTCCTATGCTCCAGATAATATAAGCACTGCAGCACATTTACCTGACCTCAAACACTGTGCCTGACCATCCACTGCCCAGTCCGTACGTCCCTACAAGGGCCTGACCTCAAACACTGTGCCTGACCGTCAACTGTCCAGGCCTTATGTTCCTACAAATGTTTGACCTCGATTGCTGTGCCTATCAGTCCAGGCCTTATGTCCCTAAGTGGGATTGACTTCTGTCCTCGACTGCTTTGCCTGTCAGTCCAGGCCTTGTGTCCCTAGGTGGGATTAACTTCTGTCCTTGACTGCTTTGCCTGTCAGTCCAGGCCTTATGTTCCTACAAGTGTTTGACCTTGATTGCTGTGCCTGTCAGTCCAGACCTTATGTCCCTAGGTGGGATTGACTTCTGTCCTTGACTGCTTTGCCTGTCAGTCCAGGCCTTATGTCCCTAGGTGGGATTGACTTCTGTCCTCGACTGCTTTGCCTGTCAGTCCAGGCCTTATGCTCCTACAAGTGTTTGACCTCGATTACTGTGCCTGACCGTCCAGACCTTATGTTCCTACAAGTGTTTGACCTCAATTGCTGTGCCTGTCAGTCCAGGCCTTATGTTCCTACAAGTGTTTGACCTCAATTGCTGTGCCTGTCAGTCCAGACCTTATGTCCCTAGGTGGGATTGACTTCTGTCCTCGACTGCTTTGCCTGTCAGTCCAGGCCTTATGTTCCTACAAGTTTTTGACCTTGATTGCTCTGCCTGTCAGTCCAGGCCTTATGTCCCTAGGTGGGATTAACTTCTGTCCTCGACTGCTATGCCTGTTCGTCCAGGCCTTATGTCCAGTCCTAATGGCTGAACCCTCGTTGCAAAGGGAAACCTCAGTCTCTGGCAATTAAAACTAGTTCTCCTTCACAGCATTGATCCTTAAATAAAACAAAGAGTTTTCTTTAGTTTCAGGGCAGAGAAGATAACTTCTTTCATCTTGCTTATGAAGTCATGATCTGTTTGCAAATGATTAAATCCAAACAATTTGTACCATTATACACTCTAGTAGCCAATCCATTCCAAGGAAGCCCTTTCCTGCTCTTAGGAAAGGTAACTCTCCCCGGTGTTGCAGCCTCTCTCTTAGGACCTGTTGACCCATGTTTAACCACTGTTCACATGGCATCCTGCTCCCTGTCGCCACACTTTGAAGGCTCGTGCTCCACTCCAGGGCCCAACCCATTCCAAGGAAGTCCTTTCCTGCTCTTAGGAAAGGGAACTCTCCACGGTGTTGCAGCCCATCTCTTAGGACCTGTTGACCCATGTTGAACTGCTGTTTAGGGGCAAACCCATTCTAGGGAGACCTTTCCTGCTCATAGGAAAGGGAACTCTCCCCGGGTGTAGCCTGCCTGTTTCTACCCTCTGACCCATGTTGAACCGCTGTTTGTTTACATGGTAACCTCCTCCGCCTCGGCATTGACAATTGTCATATGTATATTCAAGTTTCATAAGACCAAAATGCCAGGAAGAGTGCAGATGATAGCACATATCAAATCTTGATTCTTCTAAAGTATACTTCATCTGTATGTACTCTGCTCTCTTCTATCTGTGTTGCTAGGTGCCAAGCACACTTTACTATTCTGAAGCTAAGAAGAAGTACTAATAAAGTTCTTCAAAGCCTCTGTTTCTACTAAAACAACAGCTGGCATTTGGGATTTTACTTCACTTGATGAAGTCCTTTTTATTAGTTTTTTACCTCCAGTCATTTCTTCCATTTTGAAATCAACCTCTTTCTATGCCAAGTTGTAATCTGACTGCTTTCTAGCCTACCTGTCTTTTGTCAAGGATATTCTCACACTACAGTCCCTCGGGGTCCCGTGTGTAGCCTGCCTGTATCTGCCCTCTGTCCCATGTTGAACCGTTGTTTAGGGGTGAACCCATTCTAGGGAGCCCTTTCCTGCTCATAGGAAAGGGAACTCTCCCCGGGTGTAGCCTGCCTGTTTCTCCCCTCGGACCCATGTTGAACCGCTGTTTAGGGGCGAACCCATTCTAGGGAGCCCTTTCCTGCTCGTAGGCAAGGAAACTCTCCCCGGGTGTAGCCTGGCTGTTTCTACCCTCTGACCCATGTTCAACCGCTGTTCCATTTTGAAATCAGCCTCTTTCTTTGCCAAGCTGTACTCTGACTGCTTTCCGGCCTACCTGTCTTTTGTCAAGGATATTCTCACACTACAGTCCCTGGGAATCCCGGGTGCAGCCAGCCTGATTTTAAAAGACCAGCGAGAGCCCACTGGACCCCAATGGAAACCCCCCATTTTAGGGGTGAACCCATTCTAGGGAGCCCTTTCCTGCTCATAGGAAAGGGAACTTTCCCCGGGTGTAGCCTGCCTGTTTCTACCCTCTGACCCATGTTGCACCACTGTTCACATTCACCCTCCTCTGTCTCGGCCTTGAAAACTCTCGTTTGTATATCAGCTACATCCACCGGATTTTAAAAGACCAGCGAGAGCTCACTGGACATCAATGGAAACACCCCACTCTAGGGGCGAACCCATTCTAGGGAGCCCTTTCCTGCTCATAGGAAAGGGAACTCTCCCCAGGGCTCTTGTTTGAATATTTGCTACTACCACCAAAATCGGCACCCGCAGATGCTCCACTCCACCCAGGCATAGTTCATCATGTTTCAGGTCCTAGAACTCGTGTTAGACTCCCTAGTCCCTGTTTCAAGACGGGTTGGGTGCACTGTATGCACAGTTGACAGTCCCACCACATGCTGAGCCTCGTCTGTCTTGCCTCCTTGTCTTTCCCTTATCAAACCACAGGGAACTGACTACCTCGGCTCTGCCAGCCTGTCTTGCCCCTATCAACTTTCTGCCACTCTGCCTTGCTGCCAATCACCAGATGACTCACTCAACTCCTTGTGGTGTTATTGCCACTATCATGGTTCCTCAGTGTGTTGGTGCTAGTCTTTCTGCTGCTTTGTCACTTTATCAGCACGTTGTGGTTTTTTCTTATACCCATTCTGCTTGCTGTGTTCCCCCTTCATTGTGCTGTAGGATGTCAATGCCACTTGTTTTACCGCTTTGCCTGTCATGCTGCCTTCGAGGGTTCATGCATCTGTTATCGGTGCTCTCTATTGAAGCTGTGGTGTGTTTTTGACACTCTTGCTGCACTCTTGCCACTTCTGGTACCCCTTTGCACCTTTACAGTGCCTTAGGCTATTCATGCCACTTTGGTGCCACTTTGCCACAGTCTAAGTACCTTGGAGCTCTTTTGTTGTTGTGATGATTGCTCCCCAGAAGTTTCATCAAAATTGATAATAAAACCCCAATTCTGCAGCCAAAAATAGGCTGGAAATCCTTCCCCCATTGCCTTTAATGGGAACCGGAAAACGAATTCATATATCAACGTATCGGGGGCGCCATACGTCCGAATGCAACGGAAATGACCCCCGAATACGTATCACGAATGCAACGAAAATCTTTTGGCTGCACATCTCTACTGCTCTCTAAGGTATGCGTGGTCCTGCTAATTTTCAAAATGACACGTGTAAGTACATTTTGAAAGTTAGGCTTGAAGTCTACTTGCATTTTGTACATAGGAATTTCAGCCCTTCACAAGCTGCTACAAAATTAGCCTCCGAGTTAATACCCAGATGGCTATGAATATACATTAATTTTTCCAAATCAAAGATAACTATTATATACTCTAGTAACTGGTACTGAATATCACAATGAAATGGATAAGCACAGCAATAATAAAACCAGCAGGATAATCTGATCTTGGTTTGGAATGCTAATCATCCATTAGCCCCACAGCAACATGTTCAGATGCATTCTCCATGAAAAGGATACAGTTTTCTCCTAATAAGGCAGAGTTGCTGGCTAGCATAGCACGAATGCCATATATATGAACTAATACACATCAGAGGGAGAACTACTTCACTGTAGCTGAGGAAGCAGATCATGTGTCTACCAGCAGGGAAGAACTACTATCTTTGTGTGACGCTTCATGCTGAATCATACACAAAATCTTTAGCACACAGCTCATAGCGATATAAACATCAGCCAGCACGTGTGTTCATCTACAACACTCAGAGTCTGTCTGCAGGGCTAAAAGTTGCCATTTTTTTTTTAATAATAATCAGGTTTTGCAGCACTAATACTTAGTTGTAATAATTGCATTATAAAGAGGCAGCAAAAACATGATTTCTTGCTCATAAGGAATGTAAAATTAACAAAAAATACATGGAGTGTTCCACTATTCTTGGCATGGGATTCTCAGCATCTAACTATGCAGACTGAAGAAAAGTGTGATGCCCTTACAAACTCTTATCTTTGTGTTATTGTACCTTCTAATAGGAAACTTTTTTGCACCAGATAGTATAAGCACTAACATCAGTCAGGAGATCTTTTTACTAATTAAATTAAAATTTATTCAAATATTGCCATAATTGATAGGTAAGTTATGACTATTTGTTTTTTGATTATAATGAAAATATATAGAAATAAATTCAGGAAAATAAATACTAGGTAGTAGGTACAGGCAATCCATTCCCTAATAGCCTACCCCAGTCCAAATGCAGTGGAGACTGGTCAGTGTATATCCAGCTGTTCTGTCAGCTGTATGCAAACTTTTAAGTTTTTTAACCACTCCTTTTAGTGTTATTCTAATGTCCTCATTTTATCATAGACTCCCCTTTTAAAGCTTAGTGCTACTGTAGTAATTTTCCTTAATTTTTTTCCTTTTATAGTTAAATTTGATTACATTTATGATCATTATTCCCAAGTTATCCTGTCACTGTAACCTCTTACACCAAATCTTGTGTTGCAGTTAGGATTAGATCTAGATTAGTGTTCCCCTACCTTCAGTTTCTGTGGTCTGCTGACGTTGTCTCCGTTCCTTCTGCCCATGTAGGCTGCTCATTCGACCTCCTTCTCTTTGGACCACGTAGGCTGTTGACACTGTTGCCGCTGCCACCTCCTTTTGGCCTGCACATGAAAACTGCAAACTTGGCAACAAATTTCAACAGTGTCTCACAGCCAAAAATGTTCCAGATTGGTAACCAGGCACAAAATCATCATTAAATGGTGTTGCTGAAGGAAGCAAACTAAAGTGCTGCAGTAGCATCAGTTTCATTGAGTTTCCAGGTCCTGTCAGACAATTTTGGGTCCCGGGTCATCAGTGATGCTCAGGAACACCAGTGATAATTAAAAGAAAAAAAAAAAAAAAAAAGGTACCAAATCAGCAGCAATAGAGAAATGGAAGCAATTTAAAAAAAATATTCCTACAGGGGAAGTAAGATGGTCACGTGATTGGAGACGCTGAAAACTGCTCCCCCGTACATTTTATCTTTCTTATGGTTTCTTCAATCGCATGGTGCCTTAACGCAAAGGAAAGGTTAGGGTTTATCCCCCTGAAACCCTATACCTTGAAGGGCAGCAGCTAATTACCTCATTTGCCTAATGTTCCAGGTAGCTTAGTCCCCCATTAACGGGCCGATACAATAAAAATCACGGGAGAGCGGGCGTGCGCCCGATTCAGTAAGTTAAATTATTTTTTTTTAACTTTTGGGACCTCCGACTTAATATCGCCATGATATTAAGTCAGAGGGTGCACAGAAAAGCAGTTTTTACTGCTTTTCTGTGCACTTCCCCGGCGCCTGCAGAAATTAACGCCTACCTTTGGGTAGGCGCTAATTTCTTAAAGTAAAATGTGCGGCTTGGCTGCACATTTTACTTACTGTATCGCGCAGGAATGTCTAATAAGGCCATCAACATGCATTTGCATGTTGCGGGCGCTATTAGTCTCAGGGGGTTTGGATGCATGTTTTCGACGTGCTAGTACCCCTTACTGAATAAGGGGTAAAGCTAGTGCGTCGAAAACGCGCGTCCAAATGCCGGTTAACAGTGTGCTCCACCGGAGCGCACTGTACTGTATCGGCCTGTAAGAGTGCCAGTCTCTCCGGGGGAAGAGGTTTCTCTCAGCCCCTGTGCTCAAGCCTTCCTGCCGGCACTCAGACACGACTCTTCCTTGTCGATCGTAGCGGCACACAGTGATGATCTGTTTGCCGCATGGGAGGGGGCCGGCAAGGAGTCGGCGTAAGCTATACCATCAGTGAAGGGGCCGATTTTGTCTCCCCCAGCGGCTACTTCCTCGGATGACCCTACTCTGGATTCGAGAGCAGGGACAATTTCTTCAGTCCTTGATTTGGGTTTTCCTGTTTTATCAGCATCGGGCGAGTCTTTGAAACCCCACATGACACTGACAGAAGTAACACTGGACTCAATAAGGAAGCTTATTTCTGGTTTTGGTCAGGATTTGACTACAGTTTCTCAAAAGTTGGATTCCTTTGCTTCCAAATTGGACCCACTGGTCTCTTTTCATGAACTTAAGGTATGTGAGCATGACACAATTGTTTTCTTTTCAGCAGGATTTGGATAAAATGGTTGCAATTCAATCCAATTTGCTTCAAGAACACAGAATGCTTTCTAGAAAGGTTGAATTCTTAGAAAATTCATGATGTCTGAATTTACATTTCCTGAATTTTCCCAAAATTATGGATGAACTTCCTAATATGACTTTAAAGAGAAATTTTTTGGACTTCTTGAAATTTCCAGCTGTTTTACCATCTAAGTATTAATTTTAGGCAGTTTTTACGCCTGTTTCTCCTCGTTCTAACCCGTCTTCTTTTAATGTATCTCAATTTCTTACAACATCTGGATATGAAATAATTGAGGTAGCTACTCTGCTTGTTTCTTTTGCTACAGATTGTGATTTAAGTAAGATCATGTCTCTTTGCTTTCGTAATTCTGAATTTCATGGCCAGAAAGTCCATATTTTTCCGAATTTATCTAGAATTACTCAGGAAGGAGGAGAGCGGTTTTTTGTGCTTAGACTGGAGGTACTAGCATTAGGGGCTTCCTTCATGCTACGATATCCTTGTAAATGTCATATTAAATTTCATTCTGATAATTATATCTTCTTCTCTCCTGAGCAGCTCAGATCATTTATTGATGCTAGGAATAATTTGCCATCATCTCTGGTTCCCTCAGTAGCACAACAGGCTTCATTTGTTATTTACAGGGGTGAATTGATCACTGCTATTGTCCTTACATCATTTCTCTTCTTTTAGGAATACTCCTCTGTTTTCTTTGCTTCCCCTTTAATTTCCTTTGTTAAAAATGGTATTAGTATCAATAAGATGTCGCTATATATAAATGCTTAATAAATAAAAAGTAAAAAAAAAAAAAAAATCCTACATCAGTGATCTGGTAGAAAATTACCACTTGCTGAATAAACCAACATTCCAAAACGCCAGGGCTAGTGCTTCAATTAGGCAAACTAGGCAGTCATTTAGAGCACCAAAATTTTGGGGGCAGCAAAATCTCACCAGCAAAAGACCCAGAGAGGGAAAGCCAGTGCTGGACCTATCAATAGGTAAGTTGGGGGTGTGGGATGCATGACCGAAAGTTCACCTAAGGTGCCAAACACTCTTGCACCGGCCCTGTAAAACACAATAATCTGTTCACAAAATGTTAGAAAAGGAAAGGGGTATATTTCATACTTGATAGCCTCCTAATATATATTTATAAAGTGCCTAAATATAATCATTAAAACCGCCTTATGCTCCTGATAGTTCCATTTTTTTTAAAAATTTTGTTTATGCATCTGCAATTTAAAAACACTTAGCTGTAAGAACTGCAGCCGTGAATCCACCTGATATTCACATTTTCAAAGGCCCAACCTGGCCTTGTTTCAAAGGCATTTCTTCCTCAGGGGTTGGGTGAAAACTGTATGGCTGCTAGACTCAAGCAGAACCCGCTGACATGGTTTCACGCTACCATCTTGATCTTGCATTATAAACTTGTGGCACGCAAACTGGGAAGTAAAAAAGAAAAAAAAAAAGGGACGGGTGTGGGCATTCCGGGACCGTAATCCGAAGTTTGCGCATAAGTATTTACACACACAAGTGCGCGCCAGGATCCCCCACTACAAAACTTTACTTCTCCTACAGATGGTGTGCAAGTTTTATAATTAAAAAATCAGGGCCAGTCAGCGTGGTTTGAAGGGTCGGGGCTAATAGGATAAAAGGGAAAAAGGTTCATTAGGGGAGTTAGGAAGTCAAAGCCTTTGGGCGAACTGGGAACCGACTGGGAGAAACTGGTAATTGTGGCGGCGTGCATATCTAAAAAAATTCCCCCACTTACACGGTAAAGCCGGCATTTGCTCGCGCAAGTATGCATCCATACAATATTACACGCACATGTAGAGATTATATATCATACACGCATATATGCGCAAATGTTATAAAACGGGCGTGCCCATTCATACGAGCCACCATACGCGTGTACATGTACGTTCATGCGACTGTTTAGAAGTTACAGTCATGGGAAATAGCAAATAGAGAAGAAAAAAAGGAAATACATCAAGAAAGAAAGACAGCTTTCACATGATTCCAATCCTGCAAATGTTTTATTAGTCATTCTTATTAACTGACAGTGTTAAGGGACTTGAAACCATAATAGCTTTACTAAAATGTACAACAATACCCATAGCACTTATGGGCTAGTGTGAAACAATTATTGATTTTAAAAAAAGTGATTGTTTTACATTTTCAAAAGTTTAGTTTTAGGCTAGTTTTGAAGAGATTTTGGACTATAAAATTAGCTGACACCCGGCAATAATGAAACCCAGGAAAGATCGGCATCCAGCTAATTTATCAATTGGTCTCTTAGTTTATGGGTGAAAAATTTCAAAGCTAATGTGCATTTTAAGTGATTTTATTTAGTATATTAAATTTTGTAAATGTTTATATCCTATTAATGTTAAACTGTAATCTATATTGAACAAGCTCATTTTAAATAAATGCCAGCAAGTACCTACTTGATTTATTAGTGCTCTATGAACATGGAAAGTGCCCTGGACCAGTGGCGTAGCCAGAATTGATTTTTTGGGTGGGCACAAGGTTAACATGGGTGGGCTGTAGGCATGCAGGTCTACTAGTTGTTTTTTTACTGATAAATAATGCCAAATTATGCAGCATAGCATTCACATCTACGCCTAAGTATGAGGTTTACTTAATGATACAAACATAATTCACGGTGATTTGTGGTACTTTAGCCTTCTTATTATTACGATTTTATACACGGCTCCTACCTGTCCATAAATTTTGAGAGAGCGGTTGTGTTGCTTATATTTAAATTGCTAACATCTCAAAATATAGATATATATTTTTACCTTTGTTGTCTGATCTTTGTATTTTTCTAATCAGTTGGTCCTGGTCTCTTTTTCCCATTTTTTCCCTTATAGCTCATTTCCTAATTCCTTTTCAGTGTCTTTCTTCTATTACTGTCTTCTTCCCTTCCACACACACACACACACATACACGCTTTCTCTCACAGACTCCCTCTCACACACTCAAGCTCTCACTCTCATATGCTCTCTCCCCCCCCCCCCCACAAGCTCACATTCAAGTTCTCACTTTCTCACCCCTCCCCAGGCTTATATTCTTATGCACACATAGACGCACATCCAGGCACCCATTCTCACCCACACACATAAACCCAGACTCCCATTCTCACCCACAAACCCATGCTCCCAGTCTCACCCACACATATTCAAGCTCCCATTCTCATCCATACATATACACATTTAAAGTACTATTCTCACCCACACATACACACATTCAAGCACCCATTCTTATCCACAT
The DNA here is from genome assembly GCF_901001135.1 of Rhinatrema bivittatum. Taxonomy (NCBI): domain Eukaryota; kingdom Metazoa; phylum Chordata; class Amphibia; order Gymnophiona; family Rhinatrematidae; genus Rhinatrema; species Rhinatrema bivittatum. The sequence continues at coordinate 219,952,049 of NC_042621.1, read as the reverse complement.
ATTCAAGCTTCCATTCTCACCCACCCACACAAACCCAGGCTCTCATTCTCACCCATATATACACACATTCAAGCTCCCATTCTCACCCACCCACAAACCCAGGCTCCCATTCTCAACCACACATACACACATTCGAGCTCCCATTCACCCACATATTCAAGCTTCCATTCTCACCCACATACACACCCAGGCTCCAGTTTTCACCTACACACACTCCCATTCTCATCCACACATACACATTCAAGCACGTGCACAGCTTCCGCTTTCTCCCCCAGAGCAGGAAGATCAGCTGCCTCTCCTGCTGCCACCGGACTCCTGCTATCTTCGGGCCCGCCGAACTTCCTGTTTGGGGGTGGGGAGTGGAAGCGCAGCGCACAACGTCCGCTTCCTCCCTCCCCCCCCCCCCCCCCCAAGCAGGAAGATCGGCGGGCAGTACGGCCCGACGCCCGAAGATAGCAGGAGGCCGGTGGCAGCAGGAGAGGCAGCTGATCTTCCTGCTTTGGGGGAGAAAGCGGAAGCTGTGCGCGGCGCTTCCGCTCCCCCAAACAGGAAGTTCGGCGGGCCGTTTGGTCCGAAGATAGCAGGAGAACGGGTGGCAGCAGGAGAAGCAGCTGATCTTCCTGCATTGGGGGAGGAAGCGGAAGCTGCGCGCGGCGCTTCCGCCCCCCCCCCCCCCCCCCCCGAACAGGAAGACCAGTTGGCCATACGGCCGCAGCAGCGCTTCCCCATGTGTGCCGTGATGGCGCGCGAGGCGTGGGTTCTCTTGTTCGCTGTCGCGGGGATGGGATCCCGCGACAGCCTTGCAGTTCCGGTGCCAGTTGGGTGGGCCTGGGTCTAAGTTGGGTGGGCACCTGCCCACCTAGGCCCACCCGTGGCTACGCCACTGCCCTGGACATTCACAATAGGCCCTTTTGACTGTTTCAATGTAGCGGTTGCTAAATTGATGATTATGTGGCACACAGCTTTTAGTCTTTTTGCACCAACCTTATGGAATGTCAGTCCCTCAGAGATAAGTTGGAGTCTAAATATATTATCTTTTATTAAAAAAAAAAAAAAAAAAAAGCTGAAATCTTGGGTATTCAGCATCAGCGTGATTTTTTTTTTTAATGAGTAATTATTTATTGAACCAGAATTCTGTTCAAGCTATCATATTATTGTGTGTTATTTATCAATATTTATATCTAAAAGGCTTCTGTTGGTCACAGTTTCGGCAAAGCCCTTGTCTCTCACATTTCCACAAACAGGAACAAGCAGGAATAGGTACCAACACATTAGGGGGTAGATTTTAAAATCCCTGCGCGCGTAAATCCTCCTGGATTTACGCACGCCAGTGCGCCTATTTTGCAAAGGTACGCACGCGCGTATGTTTTGAAGATCTACCTCTAGGTGTACGCAAGCTCGCAGAAGCACACACAAGCAAAAGCACACCTAGGATCCCACAAGCATATAAACATACACACAGGAATACGCATACACAAACAGGCTCCCCCAAACACACACACAGATGCAGTCACAGGCACCTCCACACACAGGCTGTTATAAGACCAGATTACCCAAGCAATGCTGGGCCTTTTTTGCTAGTACTGTATCTATTTGATTTTTAATTGTAACCCACTTTGGGTTTTGTTATATAAAGGCAGAATATAAAGCATAATAAATAAATATACAGATGAGTGCAAAATGCTCCCCAGAAAAAAAAAAAATCATGGAAGTAAGTCACCTTGGAATACTTCTCTGAACGTGTTCAATTTTAAGTTCGACAGTACATTCTCTACAAGATTTTGCTGGCATATTTTTTTCTGTGATATTTTGGCTTTTCAGAAGTTGCCAGAAATTAAATCCTTGGGCAAAAGTTGCATTATGTCAAAACTGCACAAGCAAACGGATTTGCAGACTTTCATGCAGTTTCTTTGCCTTCTTGTTGTTCAATTTTTAAATCTAGTTCCGAGCGTTTTGTTTCCTGGTCAATAACTACCATCAACTCTTCCAAACTGGTTAGTCAACATTTTTTTAAAAAATGTACCTTTTTTCTTTTTTTTTTTTTCAAACATATGATGTAAATTTACATGTCTTCACCCTTGGTTATATCTTGTAGATGTTCAGCAATATTGATAGAGGATTGGGCAATAATAAAAGTTTCTACATCAGATCTTAGGATCACCATATCAATTTCTCTCTTACTTCACACAGACTTACAAAATAGCAAGAAATGGTAGGATTTCCTTTTGAAAATGTATACCTTTGAAGGATCTTATTATGCAGAAGACAATAATTCTATTCTCATCATTCAAATTAAGTTGCAACTGATCAAATGGAATGGATGGAACAGCTCCCTTATGAGGAAAGGCTGAAGAGGTTAGGGCTGTTCAGTTTGGAGAAGAGACGGCTGAGAGGGGATATGATAGAGGTCTTTAAGATCATGAGAGGTCTTGAACGAGTAGATGTGATTCGGTTATTTACACTTTCGAATAATAGAAGGACTAGGGGGCATTCCATGAAGTTAGCAAGTAGCACATTTAAGACTAATCGGAGAAAATTATTTTTCACTCAATGCACAATAAAGCTCTGGAATTTGTTGCCAGCGGATGTGGTTAGTGCAGTTAGAGAGCTGGGTTCAAAAAAGGTTTGGATAAGTTCTTGGAGGAGAAGTCCATTAACTGCTATTAATCAAGTTTACTTAGGGAATAACCATTAGGGATGTGAATCGTGTGCCCGATCGTCTTAACGATCGAAATTGTCTGGCAGGAGAAGAAAATCGTGTTTGGCACGATTTTTTAGTTAAAAAATCGTTTTTTCCGATTAGTGCGCACTAACGGGAGTTAGTGCGCGCTAACAGAAAATGATACAATTTGACACTTTTCAGGTCAGTTAAGGTCAGTTTAGGAATGAATATGTATTCCTATTGGCTGCCCTCTTATTTATTCATGTTTCCAAGGTTCCCACTGACAATATATGGGGGATGGGAAATGGAAACAGTTGGTAGCTTGACAAAAAAAGTAATGTGATCAGTCAATGTGACTAGAACTTGTGCCCTATCCCTGATACCGGGAGTGTTGTGATCTTCCTGCATGCAGTGCCGTATCCCTGATACTGGGAGTGTTGTGATCTTCCTGCACGCAGTGCCCTATCCCTGATACCAGGGGTGTTGTGATCTTCCTGCACACAGTGCCCTATCCCTGATACCGGGAGTGTTGTGATCTTCCTGCACTCAGTGCCATATCCCTGATACTGGGAGTGTTGTGATCTTCCTGCACACAGTCCCCTATCCCTGATACTGGGAGTGTTGTGATCTTCCTGCATGCAGGAACTGGAGAAAAATCTTTCACTCAATGCTCAATTAATCTCTAAAATTCATTGCCAGAGGATTTGATTAAGGCAGTTATGTCAGCTGGATTTAAAAAAGGACAAGTTCCTAAAGGAGAAATTCATAAATTGCTATAATGCAAGTTGACTTAGGGAATTCCTGGCGATGTGAACGGAGGAGATGTCCTGGAGATTCGCTTCCGCCCAAGTCATCAGGGGGGCTATTTCTAGGGATACCTGTTGGCTTCTGGTTCCGCCCTGTCGGTTGATGTATGCCAATGTGGTGGCGTTGTCTGACATCACTCTGACCGCTCTGTTGCGAAGTCTGTGGGCAAATCGCAGGCATGCTAGCCTGACTGCCCGTGCCTCTAGTCGGTTGATGTTCCACCTTGACTCTTCTCTATTCCACCGCCCTTGGGCGGTGAGTTCTTCGCAGTGTGCTCCCCATCCGTTCAGGCTGGCATCTGTAGTGAGCAGGGTCCAGATTGGGGAGGACATTCTTGGCCACTGGCTCATGTGGCCGGGCTGCAACCACCACCGTAGCTGATTCCACACTCTGGCTGGTAGAGGTAGGTATACGGTGTAGTTCTGTGATTGTGGGCTCCACCGGGATAGGAGGGCGCGTTGTAATGGTCTCATATGAGCCCGCGCCCATGGTACCACCTCCAGAGTGGATGCCATGAGGCCGAGGACCTGTAGATAATCCCGAGCTGTGGGCCGGCTGGTGCTCAGCAGGGCCTGCAGATGATTCCGGAGTTTCGACTTCCTTTTGGAGGTCAGGCTGACCTCGTCTTCCTGGGTGTCGAATTGAACCCCTAGGTATTCCAGCGACTGGGACGGCTGTAGGGAACTCTTGTTTATGTTGACTACCCATCCTAGGCTTTCCAGAAGAGCTATAACTCGGTTGGTTGCCCGGTGGCTCTCCTCCGGTGACTTTGCCCTGATCAGCCAATCGTCCAGGTAGGGATGGACGAGAACTCCTTCCTTCCTGAGTGCTGCCGCCACTACTACTATGACCTTGGTAAAGATCTGCGGCGCGGTAGCTAACCCGAAGGGTAAAGCTCGGAACTGGAAGTGCTGATTCAGGACTTTGAAGCGTAAATAGAGCTGGTGATCGCGATGGATTGGGATATGCAAATAGGCTTCTGACAGATCTAGGGAGGTGAGAAACTCCCCTGGCTGTACTGCATTCTTGACAGACCGTAGAGTTTCCATACGAAAGCTGGGGACCCGTAGGTGTCGGTTGACTGACTTGAGGTCCAGGACGGACCTGAAAGTGCCCTCCTTCTTGGGTACTATGAAATAAATGGAATAATGCCCAGAATTTATCTCCCCTGCAGGTACTGGGATTATGGCTTTTAGGGTTGAAGCGCTGAGAGTTTCTACCTCTGGATGGTCTAGAAAAATAACGCTGGCTCCTCCTCGACCTGTCTCCTGGTAGACGGGGTAATGGAGAGGCACCCCATTTATTAGCCAATTTCTCGAGATCGCTGCCGAACAGTAGGGATCCCATAAAGGGCATTCTTGTGAGGCGTGTCTTGGAGGAAGAGTCGGCAGCCCAATTACGTAGCCAGAGCTGTCTCCTGGCTGCCACTGAGGATGACACTCCCTTGGCTGCCGTACGGACGAGGTCGGAGGCTGCGTCAGTGAGAAATGTGAGAGCTGATTCCATGTCTTCTCCCGGGGTGTTGTTTCTAGCTTGCGATAAACAGGAACGCATCACCACGGTGCAGCAGGTCACGATTCGTAGGGACATGGCTGCTACCTCAAAGGCTTGTTTCAGAATGGTGTCCATGCGCCGGTCATGTGCATCCTTGAGGGCCACTCCCCCCTCAACCGGAATGGTGGTGCGCTTCACAATTGCGTTAACTATGGCGTCTACCTTGGGGCACGCCAGCAGCTCCTTGGACGCCGGGTCCAGAGGGTACATGCCTGACAAGGCCAGACCCCCTTTGAATGAGGCCTCCGGCGCAGTCCATTCCAGATCTATTAGCTGCTGTGCTGCTTGTAGGAGGGGAAAATGGTGAGCCGTTTGACGCAGGCCCTCTAACAGGGGGTTCATTTTAGGGTCCCCTGAGGTGTCCTGGCCCAGAATAGCCAGTTCTGATAGGCATTGTGAGACCAGGCCTGGAAGATCCTCTTTCCGAAAGAAGCGTCTCATGGTCCGATAGGGTTCTATCTCCGAGGGAAGTTCTCCCTCCTCGGGGGGCTCCTCATCTTCATCGGAGCAATCCGAATCCCCATAAGTGGAGCTTCTGGGTGGCGAATGGCCGTGCCTAGGTCTCGAGGGTCCAGGGGCCGGATCATCCGGAACAGAAAAGCCCATACGAGGAGCAGACTGCATCTGGACAAAGGTGTGGATCCCCTTGAATAATTCCACCCAGGAGAGTGAAGCCGGATCTGGCCTTAGGGGCACCAGGTCCCTCGGGTTCCCTGGCTGCGCACCGCGGCCTACTAAGTCCGGAGTGTTCCCTGAGGAACCGCTGGGCTGGGACCGGTCCTGTCCTGGAACTCCCATGGCCTCCTCACATTGGGCACAGTGAGTCTGCTTCCTCACTCTGAGTGGCTCTGAGGTTGCATGCTGAGCAGAGGCTTAGAGCTCTTATGCCTGATTCTGGAGGTGCCGGCTCTGCGGACGTATGGGCTCTCTTATGCTCCATACGCTTTGCAATATGTATCGCCTACTAATATGCGCTTATGAGTGTGCACTTATCAACCTGCGCTTAGCTGTATGTGCCTATGAACGGGCGTCTTATGAACATGCGCCTACCAACAGGCGTCTTATGAGCGTGCGCCTATAAACGTGCACCTACCAACAGCGTCTTATGAACGTGCGCCTATGAACGTGCGCCGACCAACGGCGTCTTATGAACGTGCGCCTATGAGCGTGTGCCTACCAACGGCGTCTTATGAACGTGCGCCTACCAACGGCGTCTTATGGACGTGCGGCTATGAACATGCGCCTACCAACGGCGTTTTATGAACGTGCGCCTATGAACGTGCGCCTATGAACGGGCGTCTTATGAACGTGCGCCTATGAATGTGCGCCTATTAGCGCGCCTATCCGCATGCGCTTAGCAACGGGCGCCTAACTCAGCGTGCGTACAGCAACGTGTGTCTAGGTGGCAAAGGCGAGTAGGCAGTAAAAATGGCGACCTCCTTGGTGGGCCACCCCGTAGGCAGGCCCCGCAAATCCTCACTTCCTCGGAGACCACAGTAAAGATGTACGCCTTACCTGGTCTCCGGCTGCGGGGGGGAGAGGGTGAGTACCTTCACCACCGCGCTCAAGGAAGTGCACCCGCTGCCTCTAGGCCGCGCCCGAACTAGTCTCGCTCGGGGGCCAAGTCCTCGCCAGGACCGAGGCTGCCTCTATGCCGCGCTCGAGCCCTTCTCACTCGGGGGCTAGGTCCCTGCCGCGAGTCGGCCATGGGACCGAGGCTCTTACCTCCGAGGGACCACGGAAGTCAGCTCTGGAAACTCAACTGGGGGAGGGACCGAATGGTATCACGCAGGAGTGCGGGGCTCGTCTTCAGTAGGTTTCTTCTAGGAATTTAGTCGTTGTAGAATTTGGAAACACGCTCAGCGAGCGTGAGGTAGCTCCAAACTGCTTTGGAGACGGAAATTACTGAATTGTTACACTTCCTGTGTGGGTATATGTACCCGTGCTGACATCAGATCCGTCTCCAACTGCTAGCACGAGCACACTATACCCACTTTTTTTGAGTCCATCTGCTACACGCTAGGAAAATAGAGTTGGATCTTTGTGAAGGACAGGCCTCTGCTGCAACAGATTCTTGTGTGGGGTCTCTACCATGAGTCTTCACAGATCCACATACCACGGTCTTCTGGGCCAATCTGGTGCCACTAGGAGCACCATCCTCCTCTAGCCTTCGAACCTGCGAACTATTTTGCCCAATAGGGGCCATGGGGGAAAGACATACAGCAGCTTCTTTCAGCCAGATTTGTATGAGAGCATCGATACCCAAGGATTTCGAATCTCTTCTGCGACTGAAGAAGCGAGGAACTTTCGCATTGCGAGAAACTACCAACAGATCTAGGAATGGAAGGCCCCAGTGATCCACTATCAGCTAAAACGCCTGGTCCAACACCACCCATTCTCCTGGGTCCAGATTATTCCACTGAGAAAGTCTGTCTTTACGTTGTCTTTTCCTGCAATGTGAGAGGTCGCGATCACCTGAGATGCCCTTCCACCCATTCCATTAGTTGGTCTATTTCCAGCAAAACTTGATGGCTCTTGGTTCCTCCCTGTTGATTGATGCAAGCCACTGTTGTTGCGTTGTATGACATTATTCAGATTGCTTGACCCTGCAGTCTATCGCTGAACTGCAAGCATGCCAACCGAACTGCCCAGGCTTCCAGGCAATTGATGTTCCAGAAAGACTCTTCTGCATTCTAGTGCCTTTAGCTCCTGACAGTGAGCTCCCCAACCCTGGAAACTTGCACCTTTTGTGAGTATCAATCAGTCCGGCGTCGTCAAAGGAACTCCTTTTCTCAGATGATCCTCCTGCAACCACCACTGCAGGTAAGAGCAGATTTCCATCGGCCAGTGGAGCCAAACCAAATAGCCCTGAGACTTTGGTTTCCAATGAGACAGCATGGAGCATTGAAGAGACATATATGCGCTCTTGCTCACGGCACCACTTCCAGGGTTGCCTCCCTCAAGCCGAGTACTTGGAAGATAGGACCACACTGTCGGACGTATAGTGCTCACCAAAAGACACACCTGCGACATCAACTTCTGAATCTGAGCTGCTGGCAGGAAAACTTTGCCTTGCCTCGTGTCGAAGCAAACACCCAGGTAACTCCAATGACTGAGAAGGCCAAAGACTGCACTTGGCCAGGTTCATTACACAACCAAACTCCTGCAACAAGGAGATTAACTTGCGGGTCACCAGGCAGCTCTTTTCCAGAGATTTGGCTCGAAGCAGCCAGTCATTCAAACACAGGTGTACTAGGATCCCATCCTCTCTCAACTCTGTCACCACCACCACCATAACCTTGGAAAAAGTTCTGGGACCAAAAGGCATCACCCAAAAGTGATAATGGCAAAATGCAGAAAACGTGGGTGCTCCAACCAGATGGGAACATGGATGTAGACCTCAGACAGATCCAGAGAGGTCAGACATTCCCCCGACTGCACGGCCATTATCCCTGAGTGCAAGGTTTCCATTTGAAAATGTGTCACCTGCAAATGATGTTTGACTCCTTTGAGATCCAAGATGGGACGAAAGGAGCCCTCCTTCTTGGGCACAAGAAAATAAATGGAATATCGCCCCATACTTTTCTGAGATGTAGGCACTGGAATCACAGCCCTCAGACTGAGCAGCTTTGACAAGGTAGATTCCACTGCCTGCTTGTGCTGCGGGGAGTGGCAAGAAGACACCATGAACATGGCCTGATGAACACTGTGAAATTACAACACATATCCTTCTCGTATCACCTCCAAGACCCACTGATCCAATGTGATCTCGACCCACCTCTGATAAAAGAGAGAGAGAGGTACCCCCCTATCTCTTCTCACGGGTGGGCTGGCAAACCTTCCTTGTAAGGCTCAGGAGGATCCGCCACTTGAGCCCGCACCTCTCTTATTTATTTAAAAATTTTGTATACCGTCATTCGCAAGAAACATCACAACGGTTCACATCATAGAATCATAAAATCATAAAAACAACAATAATTATGGGGGTTAAAATACAGTAAGATATTCAATATAAAATAAAATTATTAATAAAAGGACAGGTAAAAAAAAACCCATGATAATAATCGCTTTTTCATTCTAGCTACTTCTTTACACTAAATGGTCTGGGTTGTTTTTATGAAGAGACTGAGGCTTGCCGAAAGCAGAGTCCTCTGAAAGGTCAACCCTCTGTAAGGATGAAACTGCTTGGAACCCCTCATACCAAAGGGGAACTGCAACAGCTTCTTAGCCTACAGCAACTGAGGGACCAGGAATTCGCCCCACTTACTGGCCAGTTTCTCCAAGTTGCTCCCAAAAAAGAGGCAACCTTTAAAGGGCAACTTCATAAGGTTAATTTTGGAGGTTGTGTTGACCGACCAAGTATGCAACCATAATTGACATTTGGCTGCTATTACAGAAGCCACTCCCCTAGACGAGATACAGACCAAATCACAGCCCACAGCTGCTAAAAAGGCAGCAGCGGGTTCCATAACTGCTCTGGAATTCACCCCAGAATCATCAACCTCCTGAGAGAGAAGCAGACAAGAGCAAGTCACCAAGGCACAACAGGAAACTTTCTGCAATATCATTGCCACTGCTTCAAATGCTTGTTTGAAGATGGCCTCAATCCTATCATCATGCACATTCTTCAAGGCTGGCTGAATACAGAGATGGTCTCTGGCTGCAGGGTGGAGGGCATCTGCCATCACCACCACACTCAGTTTCCTGAACCCGCTGCCTTTAAGCTGTATAATCAGCTAAGTCTACGCTGGGTAAACCAGCGACAGGACCAAGGCACACATCTGTGGGACAATGGAAATCACCTCATTAATTCTCAACCTGGGGGAGGGACCATCTGGTATCATCACAGGAAAGCAGGGCTTTTTTTTTTTTTTTTTTTTAATAAAATTCTCCTTCTAAAATCTGAAGCAGTCCCCACAAGGACATGCACATCCATCTGCTGGAGACTGTTGGTGTTTGAGGCAGTTGTGGGTGGATCCTTGGGCAGGTGGCAGATGACCACCCCCCAGGGAAAGATCCCGAGAGGGACCACCGGTCAGGCTCAGACACACACTAGTTCTTTTATTAGACAGTATATGGAACCACCAGGGGTGGCAGTAGTGAGCTGCAATGCCTGGCTGGGCTGTAGTCCCTCAGATACTGGAACAGCGATCCTGGATGACTGATCTGTAGAGAAACTGAACATAGTGAGTAGGCAGGGTATGCAGAGTTCAGGAACAGAACCTTGATGGTAACACTCACACAATAGTCTCTTAGAAGCAGCCCAGGAGCTGGAAAGAAGTAGGCCCTCGAGGGAACGCTCTGAGAGAGAGATGGCAACTCACTGGTAACTCACTGGTGTAGTAGACAGCGATGACTTCCTGGCAGAAGTGGAATTCAGTAGCAAGTTCGGGTACGTGGGCCCTCAAGGAGCGAGTACCAGTTCCAGACTGCGATCTGAAAAGCAAAGAGAAACGAGGCCCCCCGAGGAGCAGGTACTCCTGGTAAGTCCGAGGAGGCAGAGTAGCTAGGAGTGTAAGAAAACCATTCCGATCCAACTCCAATCCGTTGGAATCCAACTCCTTGCTAACTCCATTAGTTAGCGATTTCAGAGACCTTAAATATCCGGTGGAGATGATGTCACCTCAGGGGGACGCCCCTGAGGTTCACGCCACTGCTGGTACTTAGGCTGCTGGGCAACATGGCGGAGTGCGGCATCTAGCCGGTCCGAGGACGCCGGAGAACGGCACGATGATGCCACAGCAGCCAAACTTCCAACAGGCAAAGAGGGGATCACCAAAGAGGTAAGGTGGGCGTAGTGGAGCCGTCAGGCAGCGACAGTCGCAACAGAGACTGAGAATTCTGGTGAGCTGATGTTGCTGCAGGAGTATACTACTATACATTCTAACTCTTCCATCTTACTTTAGACTTCTGGTATTAGCATACAAACATTTCAAAGTGTGTTTTTTGTTTGTATTAACATTCTGCTTTTCTGTTGACAGGGATAAATTGTACAGAGTCCCGAACTGCTATGGAGACGGAGAAATACTGAAGTGCAGAGCTTCCTGCACGGGTATATGCACTAGTGCTGATGTCAGATTGAAATCTGACTCAGTCTCCAACTGCTATCAGGTGCACACTATATCCATTGGTCCTGAGTCCATCTGCTACATGCTAGGAAATTGGAATCTTTTAGCTCAGGTGAGTAATTATAGGTACTTGGACTACTTTTCTTATTATTGGAACCTCTCTATTAGGATGCCATAACTCTAATGCTTCACTAGTATCCTTTGAAGATACCTCCCTCCGAACCATACGCTGCTGAGCGACTGTCTGCTTTCCCCTTTGCTCTAGTTTAAAAGCTGCTCTATCTCCTTTTTAAAGGTTAGTGCCAGCAGCCTGGTTCTACCCTAGTTATGGTGGAGCCCATGCCTTCAGAAAAGACTCCCCCTTCCACAAAAGGTTCCTCAGTTCCTTACAAAACTGAATCCCTCTTCCTTTGACCATCATTTCATCCACGCATTGAGACTCCAGAGCTCTGCCTGCCTCTGAGGACATGTGCATGGAACAGGGAACATTTCAGAGAATGCTACCCTGGAGGTTCTGGATTTCAGCTTTCTACTTAAGAGCCTAAATTTGGCTTTCAGAACCTCCCTCCTGTCGTTGGTGCCCACAGCTGGCTCCTCCCCAGAACTGTCTAAAATCCTATCTAGGCGATGTGTGAAGTCTGCCACCTTTGCACCAGGTAGGCATGTTACCAGGCAATCCTCACACCCACCAGCCACCCAGCTGTCTTCATTCCTAATAATCGAATCACCAACTATGACAGCCAACCTAACCTTTCCCTCCACGGCAGTAGCCCTGGGAGAGACATCCTCGGTGCAAGAGGACAATGCACCACCTGGAGAGCAGGTCCTTGCTACAGGATCTTTTTCTTGCTGCACCAGATTGATGATTTCCAATCAAGAGAACTTCCTCCTCCAAGGCAACACCAGGGCTGCTAGACTGGTCTTAGGACTTGGCTACTATGTCCCTGAAGGTCTCATTTATATACTTCTGTCTGCCTTAGCTCCTCCAGGTCTGCCACTCTAGCCTCCAGGGATTGGACTCTGTCTCTGAGACAGGAGCTCTTTGCTCCGGGTGCACACGTATTTCTCACCAGTGGGTAAAAATGTCATACATGTGACACTCGATGCAAAAGTCTGGGAGGCCCCCATCTTGCTGTTGGGACTACTGCCTTCTTAAATTTGTTCAGTTCCTAGTTAAGTTTAGGTTGCTATGGGAGTAGGATTGCATATAGGTAGGATCCTTTAAATGTATTCATGTATTCACTATTTATCTGGTAGTGACCTACAAGGGAATGATTAAACTTTTGATAAAGCATGGGGAATTTCTGAATCTAAGTTAAAAGGCTGATTTTTTTTTTTTAGTGTGAAAGTGTCACCTGCCTGTAGACTAAAGGATGAGATTGGGGGGGGGGGGGAGCAGCGATGGGAGAGAGGGAAAGATAAATACACAAGCTTCTGTTTTTTGTTTGCCTTCTAACTAGCTTTTTAATACAAACACGCAAAACTTCCAGTTATTTTGCTTGCTTTCTGACTAGCTATTTAATACAGACACACTAAAGAATATACACCAATAGTTTACTTCTCCCCAAAACTTTTAAGTTCTAAAATTTCCCCAAGCAGTACTTACAGATTCTTTTCAGTCACTAGCAAGGTGATTCCCACTGGATAATACCTTCAAAAAAATTATTATAGATTAGTAAAGCAAGAACTCCTTTGCTGAATCTTAGCTCTTCCTTAATAAGCCATGTCTAGCCATATAACCAATAGTTTTAAGAATAGCATCTACTAGTTTACCTGGCACAGACATCAGGTTCACTGATCTACAGATTTGATTTCAGGTTACCATTGGAGCCCTTTTTGAAAATTGGCATTACTTTGGCCACTCTCTCCCTAGCTCTCTTAAGCTCTTATCCCATCATCCTATTTCCTAGTTTTTGCCTCCATTCCCCAGCCATTTTTGCTCCAATTTCTTCCTACCAATTTTTTCAGCGGTTGGGAGATGTAACTTTGTGCTGCAGGAGTTGCAATATTTTTTTAAGACTATAAAGTAGTAAAAAAGTGGCATACACCAACATAAAGCTGTACACACCATGGACTGAAAAACCAGGTGTAACCTCTATGCCTAAATTTCTAGGTTCAGCAATTCACCAATACACCATCTCTGTCCCTGTAAAGACATTTCAGCTTTCTGTGAGAAAATGATTGAATATATGGAAAATGCAGAGATTAAATATTGAGAAATTCATATTTAGTTTAATACTAAACTTAAAAACAAAATATTCCTTGGTTTTTGTTTGTAAATAAATGCATTCTACTCAAAAGGATGAAAATATAGTTGACTTTAGATCTATATCTATATATAAAAAAGGCTTGTGTCAGTTGGTCTGTGGCCACCAAGTGGTGCACTGAACAGTGGAAAGTGCACTGTGCAAAGGAAATATACCCTGCAAAGCCCTGTCACACACATACAGGCTTCCAAACACACATGCACCAGAACACAGGCATAACCTGCCATGCACAGACCCTGGCATAGAGCCATGCACAGACACAAACAGGCTGTTATAGATTAGAAGCCCCAAGCAACACTGAGAATTACTACTTATCTAATAATTTCTTTTTCTTTAGGACAGTCAGATGAATCCAGAACAAGTAGGTTATGCACCTCTACCAGCATATAGAGACAGAGCAAACTGATGTCATAGTATATATGTACACTGTTAATAGCTCTTTGTAAATATTGTATATAGCCCTTTGTAATTAATTTCCCTGTTTACCTCTCTCAAAGTTGTTTACCTCAAAGTTGATGTTCCCTTTCATTTCATCTTACTGCGTAAGACGGAGGGAGTAAATACTGTGTATTTACTCCCTCCGTCTTCCCCTCCCTGTTAATTGTATTTTCTATCTTTCAGTTACAATGTAAACCGGTATGTTGTTTGCATACTAATACCGGTATATAAAAGCTTTAAATAAATAAAAATAAATATATACCCCTGAAGTGAAATTAGCTTACTAGTATTCTCTTCAAAAGCAACTTTGGACAGACTAGCAAAACTTGATTAAACAGATAACCATTTCAATACTCAACCAACAGGAAACACTGAGCTCAGACAAGAATGAACACTAATTAGGGACTGGACAAACACTTACCAGTAATCTCTGTAAAACACAGTTTGGAGGAGGATCATAATACAACCATTCAGCAGCCAAGGGAGGGAAGCTGGATTCATCTGACTGTCCTAAAGAAAAGGAAATTATCAGTTAAGTAGAAATTTCTCATTTCTTAGTGTCCAGTCAGATGAATCCAGAACAATTGGGATGTACCCAAGCTACTCCCGAATAGGGTGGGAGGCTGCCCACAATCCAGTCAAAACGGCACGTGCAAAAGACTGCATCCTACCGGGCTTGCACATCCAGACGATAATACCTGGGAAAACCACGTTGCAGCTCTGCAAATGTCGATGGGAGACAACAATTTCACTTCTGCCCATGACATTCCCTGAGCTCTAGTGGAGTAAACCGTGACTTGACTACCGTATTTCCACGACAATAACCCGCCCACGTATATAACCCGCCCACACACATAACCCGCAGGTTTTCAAGATTTATGAAAAAAAGTTTTAATATACCCCGCCTCCTCATATAACCCGCAATTCAAAAAAAAAATAAATTTTTAAATACCTGTCGGAGGGCCGCGTGGGTCCAGGCGGGCGGCGGGAGCCGGGTGGTCGCGTGTTAAATCTAGGCCGCGGGCGGGTGGGCGCTTGTTCCAGGCGGCGGCGGCGGGGGCGGGTGGACGCGCGTTAGTTCGAGACGGCCGGCGGGTGGTCGCGTGTTAAATCTAGGCCGGGTCGCACAGGCGCGCATTCATTCACTGCCGGTGGGGGCAGCCCCCACCGGCAGTGAATGAATGCGCGCCGAAAGCAGCTTGTTCCAGGCGGCGGTGGCGGGTGGACGCGCGTTAGTTCGAGGCGGGTGGTCGCGTGTTAAATCTAGGCCGGGTCGCTCAAGGCAATCTAGGCCGGGTCGCTCAAGGCAGTCACATGCCGTGACGTCACGGCATGTGACTGCCTTGAGCATCGAATCGCAGGGGTCGCATTCATTCATCCAGGCGGAGGAGCCGGCTGCTTTCGCCGCTACTGCCTTGAGCGCCGAAAGCAGCCGGCAGCGGCAGCTGAAAGCAGCCGGCTCCTCCGCCTGGATGAATGAATTCATTCACTGCCGGTGGGGGCTGCCCCAGCCCCCACCGGCAGTGAATGAATGCGACCCCTGCGATTCGATGCTCAAGGCAGTCACATGCCGTGACGTCACGGCATGTGACTGCCTTGAGCGACCCGGCCTAGATTGCCTTGAGCGACCCGGCCTAGATTTAACACGCGACCACCCGCCTCGAACTAACGCGCGTCCACCCGCCACCGCCGCCTGGAACAAGCTGCTTTCGGCGCGCATTCATTCACTGCCGGTGGGGGCTGCCCCCACCGGCAGTGAATGAATGCGCGCCTGTGCGACCCGGCCTAGATTTAACACGCGACCACCCGCCGGCCGTCTCGAACTAACGCGCGTCCACCCGCCCCCGCCGCCGCCGCCTGGAACAAGCGCCCACCCGCCTGCGGCCTAGATTTAACACGCGACCAATCAGGAAGCGGCCGGGCGCAGGGATAGGACGGACTCCTCTCAGCTGCAGCCTATTCAGAGTCGGGAAACTTTATTGGTTGTAAAATTTTTTCTGGATAACCCGCCCACGTTTATACCCCGCGGGGGGCATGCGGGGTAGGTAAAAACGCACATTACCCGCGGGTTATATGCGTGGAAATACGGTAGGTATCGGTTTCCCAGCATCAATGTATGCAGCCATGACTATCTCCCTAATCCAGCGAGCTATGGTAGCCCGCAAGGCCGCTCTCCCTGCCTAGTACCACCGTGAAGGACCAACAGGCGATCCGTCTTCCGTAAAGGCTTAGTAACCTCCAGATACTGGACAATGTGTCTCTTGACATCCAAGGGTTGCAACAGACGATACTCCTCTTTCTTGGTTCAGAGATGGCAGGGAGAAGGATTGATTCAAGTAAAAGTTAGTGACTATCTTCGGTAGAAAAGAAGGAACAGTATGCAACTGCACTGCCCCTCGAGTCACCCAGAGGAATGGCTCCTGGCAAGACAAGGCCTGCAGTTTGGAAACCCTACACACAGAACAAATTGCCACAAGAAACACTGTTTTCAAGGTTAGTAACCACAAGGTCAGGTTACGCATCGGTCTAAACCTAGGGCCCGCTAAGAAATCCAATACCAAATTAAGATTCCATAAGGGCACTGGAAACTGCAAAGGATGACGAAGATGTTTCACTCCTTTCAGGAAACGGGCCACATCAAGATGAGATGACAAAGATCTAACACTCACCTAACTTCTGAAACAGGCGAGAGTTGCTACTTATACCTTTAAGGAATTAAGTGCCAAGCCTTTACTCAAGAAATCCTGCAAAAATTCCAAAATGAGCGGTATCTTGACTGAATAAGGAAATGCACCTCAATCCTCACACCAGGTCTCAAACACTCATCAAACCCGCACATATGCCAAGGAAGTGGAGAACGTTCTAGCTCTTAGCAAGGTGGAAATCACTGCCACAGAGTATTCACGTTTCAGCAAGTGAGCCCTTTCAAGGGCCATACCATAAGACAAAATCAAGTCGGATCTTCGTGAAGAATAGGACTCTGCCGCAAAAGATCCCTAAGCGCAGTAAGTCAAAGGGGGGATTCTTCTAGGAGCTACTGCAGATCCGCATATCATTGTCTCCTGGGCCAATCTGGAGCAACCAAGAGCACCATCCCTCTGTGGCGCTTGATCCTTTGGACTAATCTGCCCAACATGGGCCATGGAGGAAAGGCTTAAAGCAACTTGTCTTCCGGCCACTCCTGCACTAAGGCATCGATCCCCAATAACTTCAGATCTTTCCTGCGACTGAAGAATTGCGGAGCTTTTGCACTGCAAGAAGTTTCTAGAAAGTCTAGAAACGGGAGAACCCAGGAATCCAGAATCAGCTGAAATGCTTCGTTTGATAGCACCCATTCTCCTGGTTCCAGACTCTCCTTGCTGAGAAAATCTGCTCTTACATTGTCCTTTCCTGCTTATGCAAGGCTGAGATCATCTGCAGATATAGTTCGGCCCATTCCATAAATTGATCTATCTCCTGCGACACTCGTTGGCTCTTGGCTCCTCCCTGCCAATTTATGTAAGCAACAGTCATTGCGTTGTCTGACCTTATCCAGACTGCTCGACCCTGCAGCCTATTGTCAAACTGCAAACATGCCAGTCGGACAGCCCTGGCTTCCAAATGATTGATGTTCCAGACTCTTTTGCATCCCAGCACCTTTGCGCTGTCAGCTCCTGACAGCGAGCTTCCCAACCCTGTAGGCTCGCATCTGTTGTCAGTACTAGCAAGTTCGGTGGTGCTAGGGAATTTCCCTTCCTTAGATGATCCAGCTGCAGCCACCACTGCAATCCAGAGGAGACCTCAATTGGCAGGTGAGTCCGAATCGAATAGTCAATAGACTGTGGATTCCACTGAGATAACAGGGAACGCTGAGGAGGACGCATAGGCGCTCTCACCCACGGTACCAGGGTTGCCTCCATTAAACCAAGTACCTGCAGGTAGGACCATATGGTCAAGCGCAGAGTGTTCATCAATAGACGTATCCGTGCCATCAACTTCTGAATACGAGCTTCCGGCAAGAAAACCTTGCCCTGCTTTGTATCGAACTGAACCCCAAGGTACTCCAATGACTGAGTAGGCTGAAGACTGCTTTTGACCAGGTTCACCACCCAGCCGAGCTCCTGCAACAGAGAGATCACCTTGTGGGTCACCAGATGGCTCTCTTCCAGCGACTTGTCTTGAATCAGTCAGTCATTCAAATATGGTGTACTAGGAACCCATCCTCTCTCAGTTCTGCTGCAATTACCACCATTACTTCGGAAAAGGTCCTGGGAGCAGTGGCCAGATCAAAAGGCAGTGCCCAAAACTGATAATGGCATCCCAGAACAGTGAACCTCAGAAAGCGTTGATGCTCTAGTTGAATGAGAATGTGAAGATACACTTTAGACAGGTTCAAAGAGGTCAGAAATTCCGACTGCATGGCCATTATCACCGAGCGCAAGGTCTTCATGTGAAAATGCGTCACCCACAAATGACGGTTGAGATCTTTGAGGTCCAGGATGGGACAAAAGGATTCCACTTTCTTGGGCACAATGAAATAAACTGATTATCGCCCCATATTTTCTTGAGATGCGGGCAACGGAATCACAGCCCTCAGACTGAGGAGTCTTGGCAATGTATCCTCCACTGCCAGCTTCTTCTGCGGGGAGTGGCAGGGAGAGACTATAAACATGTCCCAAGGAATACTGTGAAACTCCAGCGCATAGCCTTCTCATATCACCTACAGGACCCATTGATGCAATGTGATCTCAACCCACCTCTGATAGAAGAGAGGCGTCCCCCTATCTCCTGTTCCTAGGGTAGGTCAGCAAACCTTCATTGGGAGGCTCCACTACCTGAGCCTGTGCCCCCTTCTGGGCTTCCTGGGATGAAAGGACTGAGACCTACCAAAAGATAAGTCTTCTGAAAGGTTGTTCCTCTATAGGGTCGAAAATGCTTGGATCCCCTAGCATGACCTTTCATGCTAAAGGAGCGTAGTATCTGCTTATCATCCTCCGGTAATTAAGGAGCCAGTAATTCACCCCACTTACTGGGCAGTTTCTCCAACTTGCTCCCAAACAAGAGTGAACCTTTAAAAGGCAATTTCATGACGTTAGCCTTGGAGGTTGCATTGGCCGACCAATTTCTTAGCCATAACTGACACCTGGACGCTATTACCGAAGCCACCCCTCTGATTGAAGTGCGGATCAAATCGCAGCCTGCATCTGTCAAGAAGGCTGTCGCTGGCTCCATAACTGCCCTGGAATTCACCCTAGAGTCATCAACCTCTTGAGAGAGAAGTAAACAAGAGCGAGCTACCAGGGAACATCAAGAAGCTATTTGCAAAATCATTGCCACTGCTTCAAATGCCTGCTTAAGGATAGTTTCAATCTTCCTATCGTGTACATCTTTCAAGGCAGCTTCTCCCTCTATGGGGATAGTCGTCCATTTGGAGACTGCACATACAAGTGCATCCACCTTCAGAAAACATAAACACTCTCTCACCACCAGATCCAGAGGGTACAGGCCTTCCAAAACCCGACCTTCTTTGAAATTAGCCTCTGGGGCTAATCAAGACAATCAAGTCTTGAATGGCCTCCATCACAGGGAAAAGACAAGAGGCATTACGCAGAGAAACCAAAAGGGGATTTTTCTTTGGCTCAGACATGGAATCTGCCTCAGGTACTCCCAGCATTTTCAAGATCTGGGAAATCAGGGCCGGCAGTTCATCTCTATGGAAGAACTGTAGTATAGTCCTATACGGTTCTAATTCTGGAGTAATTTCACCATCCTCAAGAGTCAGGATCAGTCATCATCTGTGCCATCTGGATCTCTATCGGGCGTCCTGCTGCCACTCTAGGAGTATCCCAGCACTTAACAGTAGGTCCAGGCAAGGTTTGTACCTGCGACTCTGCCCTAAGAGCATTGGACAGGGCTGAGGACTGTGTCTGAAGAAAGGATTGAAACCCCTGGAAAATTCTACCCATGAAAATGTAGAAGTATCCAGACCAGGAGGTACCTTAGGTGTATTCATCTGAGCTCAGCCTTACCTGGCTGAGTACAGAGATGGTCTCCGGCTGCAGGGGGAGAGGGCATATGCCATCACCGCTGTGCTCGGCTTCCTGCACCCGTTGTTTTTCAGCTGCTTAGCAGCTAAGTCCACACCAGCTTAAAAACCAGCTACTGGACCAAGGCACTCATTTGAGGGACCAAGAAAATCCCCTCAGGAATTCTCAACTGGGAGAGAGACCTTTTGTTTCACTGCAGGAAAGTGGGGCAAATTTATTTTCCTTAACTCTCCTTTTTCAAATCAAAGCAATCCCCAGTAAGGAGATGCTCGTCCATCATCTGCTGGAGAAGGAGAATAACGACAGGCAGTCACTGCAGGGGTATACACACACACACACACACACACATACTGTAACATCAGTTTGCTCCATCTCCATCTGCCTGTAGAGGTGCATAACCCACTTGTTCTGAATTCATCTGACTGGATGCTAAGAAATGGGCACTTTTCACAATTGGTTCTATAATATTAAAATGAGAGATGGAGTATGACTACTGGAGAGAGTTTATTAAGTCAGCAGGGAGACAGGAACGCTATAAGGGTAGTGTTCACAACTCCTAATGGTGAGGAAGGAGTAGGTCCATGCCATAGAGAAAAAAGAGTTACATTTTGTATGCCAATTTTCTGGGTGGCATTAATGCAGGAATGAAAAAACTAAAGGAATGAATGCATTTATATACTCTTTATGCAAGTTTGCCTACAAGAAGTCTTGTGAGTTGAACTCCCATGTAGGCTGTCTGTATCTAAATGATCTCCTAGGCAGATGACATACATACATGTGCATATTATATATATATATATATATTTTTTTTTTTTTTTAAAGCCATCACCAAAGGTATGGTTTGAGCCCATCATATTTAACACTGTAGGATCTAATTACTCTTAATTATAATACTCTAGCATAACAACCATGTGCCACTATCAAAATTAAACCACAATATCAAAACATGCAATGAAAACGCTGGGAAAAAATAAAAATTTAGCATTAGAAGAAAACGTCTATTTTATTGCACAAAATAAATTATATAAAAAAACAAAAAGCACAAAAATATTTATAACTGTGGGCTGAATAACAAATGTTACTATATTATTACATTTATTGCTTTCAAAAAGGAAGAATTCAGTGCTAATAAAGAGATTATTAGTTTTATTTCTTGCTTATTTAAATCTGCAACAGGGTTAATCCAACTGGGCTAAATGCATCTTGCAGCATATGGACCATACTAATTGTAACTTACAGTCTTGCAGGTATGACAATGCTGTGAACATTCATGACATTACCATGAATCATTGATTTCAAATTGTTGGCACAAAAGCATAAATATAGAAAACTAATCAGAAATAAAATTTACACAATAAAGACTTTCAGTATAAAATAAGCTATTAAAAGGTCCCTGTGCAAAACCTGTGTAAATTGTTCAAATAAAATCATGCTGCTCTATATCAGGAAGAGAAGTTAATATCTGGCACCCTATATCTCCACCCTAAGATACAAATAGGTCCATTCTGCCTTTGCCATACCTATTCTGAACACAGGGCCTAAAATTTCCAGATAGGTTTAATTACTTTTTTCTAAAGGAGGTCTTTTTATTTTTTTTAAAGTGTAACACAAAGCAAACCTAGGACCAGGTGTACTAAAGTGTTTTTGCCATTTTTTGTCTATAGAAAAAATGCTTAATATCTAGGCCCTTAAAGGTAAATTTTAAAAGTCCTGCATGTGCCAAAACCAGGAGATTTGCACACAAGTCAGGCTGGCATGCGCCAAAATGTTAAAAGGCGCCCGCATACGCGTGTGTTTGCTGGTACGCACACAAATACATTTTCCTGAAAAAGGAGCAGGGCACTCCTGGATTTCACAATGAAACTAGCATGTACATATGCGCACTGGGGTCCCCTGCTGCGTAGCTTTACTTCTGCTATGGTCAGCGTGTAAGTCAGAAAACAAAAGAAAAGGTGAGCGGGGTTTTAAAGGTCAGGGTTAACAGGATAAAAGGGAGGCTATTAAACTAGGGGATTTGGAAGTCCTATCCCCTGCCTGGGTGAACTGGTAATTGCATTAGTGTGCATCTCTACTAAAATCCCCCCCACTTACAGTAGAAGCAGCATTTGTGCACATAGGTGTGTGCCTACTTCAAACTGTGCTTATTTTATACCATGTGCGCATTTGTGAGCTTATGTTATAAAATAGCTGTGTCCTTGGGTGTGAGCTGGCAAATGGGCGTATGTGTGCCTGCGCGGCTGTTTAAAAGTTACCACTATAACGTGCTAATATTAAAAAGATAGCAATGTCTAATATTTGTTTTTTAACCAGTCAATACTATATGAATAGATTTTGTAAGTAAACATACTCTAAAACATCCAAAAGGGACAGTGCTACGTGCTGACACAGGAAATGGGTTTGATTCTCAAATTCAGCTTCTGCTCATGAAGGCAGCCAGTGCTGGGGCTGCGGCAGGGTCAGTGGCCCCAGATCAAAGGGTGAGAGACTGTTCCAGTCATTAACAGCGACACCTACTGGTCAAACTCAAGATACATGCATACCAGCTTCTTGACAGTGCTAAAATCTGTAGCCTTGGCCAAAGTCGTATGGGCTAGATGGAAAGAGGGGGAAAAAATGGGTTACAGCAAATGATGATCCATGGTGTCATTTCCTCAGTAGGAGCCGTTTCTGATTCAGATGTAAGCCTAAAAGAGAATGAAATTGCCAGCCAAAGAACATTTTTTTAAAAACTAAGTTGTAAGATTGTGACTTTTATAATAAACTTCTGAAAGCTATGAATAGGCAAAGCTGTGTCCAAAATGAAATATAAGATAGGAGGCTGCCTACTATAAAAAATGAAAGACAGCACCATCATAAAAATATGAAAATGTTTTCTAGCATAGATATTATCCTGCAGTGTTGTTAGCTACATTTGAGTAGGTCTAGATATTAAATGCATTTAGCCCAGTTGTAACAACTAAATAACTGTTTACAAAATAGACATTCAATAAAAACAGATGAAGCCTTCACACAAAGAAATAAAATATTTAAGTGACTCTCTAAGCAGCAATTTGTTTTTGCAAAACCAAATACAGATATGTACATATATACATATACACATCTTAGATTAAGTATCTACAAGTGCTCTTCCTTTACAAAAATACATATATTCCTTGGAGTGGGATAAACTAAGTCTCTAACAATGACTTGGTATTTTTCACTTCAATTTGAATGATTTATAAGGTACACCTGACAACCACAAAACAGGTTTTCTGCAATAAATGTCACCACTTTTGACAAAAAGCTTAAATATTTATATTTTAACAAAAAAATAAGCAACAAAAATTACCACATATTCTGAAGTCAATTTTTTTTTTCTTTTTAGAGATGTTACAGTATATCAAAAATTGGCTGACAATTACTACAGCTGAAAGGAAGCATTAGAACACTGCTACTACCACTGCAAGTCTTATCATTAGTTTGATTACATCTTATTTAAGGACACTTGGACCACCTAACCTCTCCATCAAAATTAAAAGGAATGTCAAATTGAATGTTAATCGCATTTTTATGAGGTCTGAATACAATGTTTCAATATTCACTAATTTATGATACATAAAAAATAATCAAAGTAATGGTTGTATTATATTTATTGGATAAAACATGAAGGATCACATAAATAAGACGATCAAATTCTCCTATCAAATCCACAGTGAGTGGAAGATAAATAAACACTTTTACTGTATTCAAGGTCAAATTTCCAATACTTATTTTGCACTATGCATCCTTCTTAAAGAACTTTGGCAGTACATTTAAATTTAAAATTCCCTTTTTAAAATATTTTTAAAATTGTTTTATTAAAAACTCATTTTCTGGATTTATTTTAGGTTCTTTTCTGTGCAATTTTTTGGCAGCCACTTGTTTTATGTGTTTTTCATGTCAGTAAAAATACAATGCCCATATGCCACAAACTGGGCATTTGAATATAACCATTCAGTGCTCAATCAGTCTTGGAGTACACAGAAATGCTACCTGAAGTTGTCTATTCCTTCATGTATACAGATGATCTAAACAAATTTAATATTGTTGAAATTATAAATCTGAGCAAATTGGCCAGCTACATGTGCAACTTGGGCCATACTTTTCAAACAGGTCCTGAAATCTTTTAATTTGCATTTGTTTGTTTTTATCAGAGGGTAATGCACTGTTTCCACACACTTGAGAAAAGACTTCATTTTTATATATCAATCAAAATTTAAAAAGTCAGTTTTATCAAATATATGAAACCCTGGAAATAATTAGCATCATAGTGCCTGATTTCTTGTGGTAATCTGTTCTTATATGCAATATAAGAAACATACAGCACTGCATATGTCATGTAGTGCTATTGAAATGCTAAGTGGTATAAATAAAATTTGTGTAATTTTGCTAAACAATTTTAAAATTTGGTATCAGACAATAGTTTTTCAATTACTAAAATAAAAGATAACACAAAAATACTATGCAATAGTTTCATAATTTCAAATGTCAAGTTAGAAAAGTAAATGAATTATGCCACACCAAACAAAGTGGAATGGTAAATACTTTATGCTGCTAAAGAATTAAAAGTGATAACATACTAATGTATTTTTGATGATCACAGGCTAGGTATAGCGCAAACACAACTACTGCAGACTCGGTTACTTAGATTTCAATAACTTCAGCCCTTGACTTAGAAGGGTAGCTCAAGCGATAACCAGTATCATTAATCCTGTAGCTAGCTATGGGTGTGTGCAGACCCCTGTACATCATACGTGCACACATTTATATCTGTTCCTTATCAAATGTAAATGCGTGCTTGTAGATTTACATGTATACTTTTGAAAATCTGGTTTCTCTGCCCTTGGAACACTTCTTTGCTTTTGCACACATTTTTATGGTTACAACTCCCAGGCAATTTTCAAAAGCCAATTTACATGCATAAAACCAGATTTTATACATGTAAATCCTTTTGAAAATTCAGCCCATATGTTCTGATACAGCAAGGTCAAATCTGTGCACAAACATAGTACTGTACCAGTATGTAATCTGTGCTTTCTTCCTTTACAGTTTCATATCTGTTAAATACTATTTGCCATATCTAAAACAATACATATACAATCTGCTAAATTGGAATTAGTCATTTTTAATTAATCAAAAAATCTTGCACAATTTATAGAAACAAAACCATTTAATTAAGAACAATCTTTTTGGTGCAGGCATTTCAGTCACTAATCAAGTTTATTGCTAGGGAAGAAAAACAGCTATTATTTTTAGTCTGGTTTCTAGTAGTAAAATTATTAAAGTTTTCTCTATTAGCTAATATTTTATTAATTGAAAAGTCTTTGGTAATAAATGTTTTCCATTTTTTTAAATTAAATAATGGACTTCTGACAATGTATTGATTACAAAAATGGAAAAAATTGTGATTCTAAAATAAATACCAATTGCCTTTGCAGTGAGGCATTAACATTTTGAACAAAGCAATCAGTAAAAATATAATGAAATATAAAGTTTTGGCTTTCCTTTTTAGGAAAAAGGAGAAAGTATGTGCACTATCTTTAACAATTTGTTAAAGATAGTGCACATACTATCTTTTCATGAACATTAAATTACACTATGTTGGTCAACAATGGGTCTAGAATTGAGGTGCATATATGCTATTTTATATTTGCACTCATTCTCTTTAATGGCTATATATGTTGCACATAAGTACACTCACCATTAATCAATAAACTACGCCAATTTGTGTCTTTAGAAAAAGTGAGCCCAAAAGCGCAGAAAAGGAGAACATTTTGATATATCAGTTCCATTGTTTTTTAAGACATAAAACCAATTTGAAATAATTTACTGACTAATGGTGAATACACTGGACCACAACAGAACATATATACTGCACATGGGAAGGCTCTGTATATAAACTGCTGTACATTGTTTCAATTCCACAGAACCTCCTAAAATTCCTCTTAATTTGTATTTTTCCAGAGATAGGGATAGAGGGTCATGTATGTGCGTGCATATGATCACTGTATCTATTTAAGACTGTTGGTTTTCCCTTCAATATGTGACCTTGCTACACAAAAGGAAGGACAGGAAGGAGGCAGGCATCTACAGACTAGTTGGCCTAACATCAGCAGTGGGCAAAACCATGGAAACAC
This sequence comes from Rhinatrema bivittatum, assembly GCF_901001135.1. Taxonomy (NCBI): domain Eukaryota; kingdom Metazoa; phylum Chordata; class Amphibia; order Gymnophiona; family Rhinatrematidae; genus Rhinatrema; species Rhinatrema bivittatum. Next base: position 219,926,072 of record NC_042621.1, on the reverse strand, counting down.
TACTAAACAAAAAGAATGTGTAGCCCCTTGAAGCAAGTATTGGAAACCAGGCCACATGGTTTCATAAGTGCCAAAATTGAGTTTATGAACCAACATGAATCATGAAATGGATCATGAAATATAGTAGATAGTTTAGACTATGGGAATTTATATATTCATCTACTATCCAAAGTGGTGGAAAACCAGAGAAATAGTTTCAATCTGGCAGACTGGATAGGCCAATTGGTCTAACTGCCATCATTTTACTATGTACTATCTGGAATTTTAATAATCTAGCACTGTAATCAAATAAAACATCTTTAAGATTATGAATTTTCAGCCTATCTGTAATTTTCTAGTCAACTATATTAAAATAAACTAATGCAGCTAGTTCGAACTAACTGTAGTTGTCAGAAAGCCTTTGCCATTTTTATCAGCCTCTAGGAAAGCAGTTGACTGAGAAAAATCAGACTAGATGAGACAATCTGAAGTGTAACTACATTAGAGCTGTAGAACAGGGTAATGTTCTATAATAACGAAATCTATGTAATGCTTCCTGGAAGTTTAAATTATACCTGATATGGCAACTTCAATGACAGAGTAAATAATTCCAAATTCCCTAGAATGGTTTCAATATTTTTATTCATGATGACCAGTTTAGAACACTGAAGTGTCTCTTGGGGAACAACGCTTGCTGTTCAAAAACAAGTTCAGCGATTGGCCTGTCTCTGCTTGTTTCAAAATCACCTCTTTTGGCTTCCCCATTTTTTCCTTCCTTCACCGTCTCTCCAACCCAGCCTTTATACCCAGAAGACAAGTACTCTTGTTGGTAAGGAGGACAGTCTCCTTTGACACTAATCTTTAGTTTTGCTTCTTAAGTCAGCAGGGGTTCCAGCAGCCATTTTCTCTCCCCTCAGTGGGAGGCACATCACTAGTATGGGAGTGCCTGACAGGAACTCAAACTCAAGTCTCCTGTACTGCAGTGTGTGCAGTCTGAGTCAAAGGACCACCTCATTAAAATCATCTTTGAACACATTGTTCAGAGAGATCTCAACACAAAGCTCAGGATGCACAATGAGAAAGGAATCGGAGGCATAGATAATAGGAGACCAAATATCTATTTATGTCAGGTAATATTTGATGGTGTCAGTTCCAGGAAGAACACATTCTGGGCTTTGAATTCTAATTTCTCTGTGCAGCCAACATTATGTGTAAAAAATGATTTTAACTAAAATAACGAGAAGAGATAAGCTGGAGATAAACAGCAGTCATACATGGGCTATATTTTTCTTCAGCAAGTTATAATTAGAGAAACTAAGCCCTATTAAATAAATGAGGAAATTAGCATATTTCACATATGTAAAAATCTAATTTATAACTTCTCAGTGAACATCAGAGTGGTTATATCACAAGAATATTGTATATACAATATATTGCATGAAATTTATTACACTACTTAAACACCATATATATAAAGATATTTTATATAAATTACCTATATGGGATAAACAAACCAACCCCTGGATTCATCATTCCGCTATAAATATAGCGGAATGACAAGCCATGGCCAGAAAGGGGCAGGGGGGTGATAGTGAACAGCCAGCCACATCACAGATGTGCATTTTTTGCCCGCCGTGGTTGCAGTCGTGCTGCACACTATCGCCCTCGTAGTGCCAATGAAATAGCTATAAGCTATTTCCGGCACTACTGCGGGCGATAATGACAAAATAATTATCACCCACAGCGCTACAACCCCCTACTTTTCCTAAATCTCGCCCAAACTTGTCCCTGTTCCCTAATTTGAATTTTTAAATCTCGATAACAGCCCATCGCGATTTGATGAATGACAGTTAGGGAGTTAAACAGGAGAACTTACAGCTACAGGATGACTATATCTGGTAATAGGGAACAAAACCACTGTGACTATTAAGTTTCTTTGTGGTTGTTTCAAATAGGTTTTATCCCCCTTCTCTCACCCTTTTGCAAAGGCATCACCCTTTTTCCCTTCCTCCCTCAACCTTTTATTTTACAACTGTAAACAGCTCTGAAAACAAAGACCAGCATTGCAATGCAACAATTTACTATTATATTCAGGCAACATCATCTGTGGTTCAATCTATACAGATCTTAAAAGCTAGTCACAAATGTATTAATTTAGTCCAATAAAAATGTATTGCCCACATTTGTAAGTTTGTTGACCTTTATTTCTAGAATTAAATGCATAATGTATTAATATGAATATATATCTATATAAATGTATAGATATCTACATAGCTAGATATTTATATCTATATATATACACATATATACACACAGACACAGACTAAATCTTCACCAGCTTTTCTGAAAAACTCTCAGTAGATGGAGTCCTAAACAAAAAAACCTTCTTTGCCTGCCTCTTGAAAGGTTTTACTCCATCACTATTAGTCTTGATCTGCACCAATGTATATTTTATTTTATTTTTACTTTAATTATTCAGGCAGAAAACTCCATTCAAGTGTTGAAGCGGATGTACAGGACTGTTTTTCCAGGTATTAAACTCTTTATCTGCTTCTGCAATAGGAGGAAGAGCTCAAAAGTTATTCAGTTCTCCAGCGGAAACATCAGGTAGAAAGAAAAGATGGCGACATCTGTTCATTGGTCAATTGATTCCTGATTTCCCTTTAAAGGAAATACATCCTATATTACTGCAGCAGTTCATTCTCGAATTTATACAAACTTTAGCAAAATAAAAGAAATTTGGTAAGTTAGAAATCTGGTAAGTAACCATTACCAATTGTAAGTTTGGCATCCACTAAAAATCTTTATCACAGAAACTAGATGACCTTTTAAAGTTACTGTGGAATTTCATATAGACAATTAAGATTATTTTATATAATACTGCATTCTAGCATACCAGCATCAGACATACAGTGTTAACCAACTTGTGTGTTTTCATGAATGAGCTATACCTGGGCATATGAGATCTTTAAATGTTGTCAGTGTGGCACAATAATAATTTTTCTACATAAAATATTTTAAAAGTCTGATATCTATGATTTAACACAGCACCCATGTTAAACAGTACTCAACAAATAAATATGAAAAACTACAATACCACAAGAAATAAGTCACTCTGTCATTTTGCTTATGTAATCAACATCAAGAAAAAGAAATTCTTGTAATAAGCAATAAAATTATTCAGTAGATTATAAATCAACAGTTTGTCAGGATTTTGGCATGTTTATAATTTAGCAAAATATTGAATGCAGATGTTTCAGTAGCAGAGTGGCACTTTAATTGCTATAGCAGAAACAAAGATGTGGTTAACAGTTATTAGAAAGAATGTCCTTATTTGCATGCTGAAAATCTGGTTGTGTCCCTTTTGTCTAGGCACATTCATTCACTGTGCAATCTGTCGATGGGTAAAGAAATAGTGCAGGATTCATCTCAGTGGGATCCAGGCCCTTTGGTCTAACCGAAATCAATTCTTGGTCGATATTGCAGTACCATAGGGTAGGACTAAAAAAACAAAACAAAACAAATAGAAAAGCATAAGCAAAGACATGGCTTATCTGGAATATTTAGAAAAAAAAAATTAAAAACAAAAACATATGTTTGCATACAACATCACAACTGTGGGGTAAAATATTGAGACTTATGACATAGCTTATGTACATAAGAACATAAGAATAGTCATACTGTGTCAGACAAAGGGTCCATCAAGCCCAGTATCCCGTTTCCAACAGTGACCAATCCAGTTCACAAGTATATGGCAAAATCCCAAACAGAAACTAGATCTCTTGCTGCGATTGCACAATGATAAGTAGTAGCTATTCCCTAAGTCTAATTGGTTAATAATGGCTTATGGACTTCTTCTCCAGGATCTTGTCCAAAGCGTTTTTAAATTCATCTGCGTTAACTGCCTTAACTATATCCTCCAGCAATGAATTTCAGAGTTTAACTGTGTATTGAGTGAAAAGAATCTTCTCCTATTTCTTTTGAATGTGCTCCTTACTAACTTCATGGAGTGTCCCCTAATCTTTGCATTTTTTGAAACACAAACAGAAAGGAGGGCAGAAAAGGACCAATGGTCCATCCAGTCTGCCCAGCAAGCTTCCCTTGGTAGTATCTGCCACGCTGTGCAGGTTACCCCCATTTATCAGTCAGTTTTGCTTGAGGTGTTTTACTTATGGACTTGGCCATAGAAGCAGTCTTGTATTTTTTCCTTAATGTCTGAGCATCAGTACCCCAGACTGTAAAAAAAAAAAAAAAAAAGTCATGGCTCAAGATGGTTGTCTCTGAATCCAAATTTCTCTTTCCTTTCAGCCCCCAGCCCCCTCCTTCGAAGCAGAGAGTAATGTTGAAGTTGCATCAAAAGCTTCAAGGCTTATTGGTTAAGAGTAGTAATCCCATGCCATCTGTTAAGGGTAGTAACTGTGCAGGTTACCCCCATGCTCATCAGTTCCACAGACTGTAAAGGTCGTGGCCCTCGGTTGCTGACTAAATCCAATTCTCCTTTTCCCCTGCCGCTGAACCAAAGAGCAATGTTGGAGTTGCATCAAAAGTATCAAGGCATATTAGTTAAGGGTATTAACCACCGCACCAGCAAGTTACCCCTATGCACGCTTTCCTTGTTTCCTTTAGGACTTGGCCATAGAAACAGTCCTGTGCTTTTTCCTTTATGTCCACGTAACAGAATCTCAGACCATGGAAGTTGGGACCCTTTGTTGTCATCTGAATCCAATTCCTCTTATCCCCGTATAGTCTAAGAGGGGAGCAATGTTGTAGTAGCATTAAAAGCATCAAAGCATTTTTTTTTTTTTTTTAAGGGTGGTAATTTTCATGCCTTCTGCTAAGGGTAATAACTGCTGAACCAGCAAGATATACCCCTGCATGCTTCTCTCATTTCTTTCATTTTAAAGAGTAAATAACAGATTCACATTTATCCATTCTATTCTACTCAATTTTATAGTCACCTATCATATCCTCCCTCAGCCGTCTCTTCTCCAGCTGTACTTTTTTTTTTAATTTATAGTTTATTATAATTTCCTCATCATTTTACAGAAAAGAAATAAGACATATTGTTTCACATCAACATAATACTAACATAAATACCTAAGTATTCAACCACAATATAATTATGTGAAAACAATAACAATCCCACATAAAGGGGAGCCTCAACTGAACAGTATAAACATAGGAACATTTTCATAATTATTTATGATACTTAGGAGTACACCTACTTTAATAACCAGTATTCTTCCCCAAATTTAGGAGGGTGTTCCTAGCTTATCCACCCTTATCCAAAAGAAAAGATTCCAAATGAGAAGGATCCAGAAACACAAATTTATTTCTTTGAAAAGTAATTAGGCATTTGCACGGAAATTTAAGATAGAAGGTGGTCCCAAGGGATAACACCCTCTGTCTCAATTCTAAAAACTGTTTCCTTCTCAATTGGGTATCCTTGGAAACATCAGGAAATACTTGTATTTTCTGACCACAATACATAATCTCCTTGTTCCTAAAATAATTCTGAAGAACCACATTTTTATCACTTTCCAAACTAAACGTTACTAATAATGTAGCTCTAGTTTGAATATCATCATTAGACGATTCTAGAAAATCAGTTAGATTGGGGCTAGTTGGTACCAATCTATCAATCCCACCCTCAGAACTTGCTACCTCTCTTTTTTTTACTGGTAGATAGTACATCTTTGATATTGTCAATTCTTTAACTATTCCCAAAATTTCTGTTACATATCTCTTAAATAACTCTTGGGCTGACATTAGCCTAATACAGGGAAAATTCAGGAATCTTAGATTGTTTTTCCTTGTAGTGTTTTCCAGACCCTCCAATTTTTTAAAAATCATTAGAGAGTCTTTCATAAATACAGTACTTGTAGTTTGTAGGGTAGACATCTGAGCATTACTTGATTCTCTAGAATTTTCCAATTGTTGAATTCTCTTATTATGGTCCTCCAAGCACTTCCTAGTTTCCAATTCCAAACTGGTGGAATGAGCCATGGAAAGAGAAAGCATTCTTTCCATTTTAGTGACCACCCTCCATACATCAACCAGAGTAATATTGTCCGGTGGTTCTGCATCACTTTCAATCTCAACCATATTACCTATCGGTAACAATCCCCTCTCATTAAGAGCAGAAGCCCCTTCCTGCATACCTGGTGATGTCCCTCTAGCATCTGGCGATTTTAAGGCCATATTTGGGGAATCAGAATTATTGCTGATCCCCTCCTTGCTGGGGGGCATATTGGGGAACTGGTCTATGGCGGGACTAAGAGATGTCCCTGAGGAGAAGGAGATGTCCGGAATATCCTCCCTGGTGGGTTGACTTACCCTCCTCGTTAGATGTTGATCCATTGGTCCGGATACAGCTCCTCGCACTGGAGTAGAGGCTGCCGTCTTCACCTTCCTTTTCTTTCCCATTCAATCAGCACAATATATAACTCGATTCAAGAGCCAGGAAAGCAGGAAACGAAAAATGCTCCCAGGGGTGCGCCCCTTTGGCGCGCCGGCGGCTGCGCGCCGCTGTCCTCAGGTTTAAATTGAGGCTGCGGATGATGTCATCAGGTGAGCAGGGGCTGTTCGGGGAACCTCCGATACTCGTCCCTCTAAGCCGTTTCAGCTGCAGACGCGCTAGTTCTTGTTTCGCGTCCCTCCTCGTACTGGCTCCCAGCTTACCACCGCCGTCCTCAGGTTTAAATTGAGGCTGCGGATGATGTCATCAGGTGAGCAGGGGCTGTTCGGGGAACCTCCGATACTCGTCCCTCTAAGCTGTTTCAGCTGCAGACACGCTAGTTCTTGTTTCGCGTCCCTCCTCGTACTGGCTCCCAGCTTACCACCGCCGTCCTCAGGTTTAAATTGAGGCTGCGGATGATGTCATCAGGTGAGCAGGGGCTGTTCGGGGAACCTCCGATACTCGTCCCTCTAAGCCGTTTCAGCTGCAGACGCGCTAGTTCTTGTTTCGCGTCCCTCCTCGTACTGGCTCCCCCGTCCCTCCTCGTACTGGCTCCCCCTCCAGCTGTACTTTGCTGAGTATCTATATATCCCTGCTATGGAGTGCATAAAGGGACTATACATAGAAAAAGTATGTGCAGAAGCAATTTCATGCATACTTGAAAGAGGCATTCCTAGGTACTGAGTTAGGGCAGGGAAACATTTACGCACTTACTTTCTAAGACTAAAAGTAAAGGGTGTGTGTGTCAAGATGGCGCCCTGAGCAGATGTGGTGCTCTAGCTCCTGAGATTTCCTGGCTATTTCTTCTTAATTTGCTTATTCACCTTTCTTTGTGGCTATGGACAAGAGGAAAGGTGCGGTGAGAAGTTTTCCTTTTGTGGCAACAGCCCGGCAAATCACCATACCGGAGTACTCACCCATTCTGCTTCTGCCGGTATCCGAGTTCGACTTGGCTGGCTCTGGGGCTGCTGATCTGTCAACGGCTGAAGTTTCACTAAGCCCCGAAGACTACTTGATGTTGTGGCCCCCAGGTGCTGCTGCACGTGTAGTGGTTGAGATGCCAGAATGTAAACGAGGTTCTAGCGATGTCACTGCATTATTGGTCGGTGCCTGCCTGTCCCCTGCTGTGAGTGAAATAAAGCGAGATGCAGTGGAGATTTGTCATCGACCCTGGGGGCCAGTGAGACATGCTAGCGGTGCGGATGTTGAGATCTTGGCATTGGGTGATGTTCCTCTGCTGCATGGGTCCTTGGGTGCTGGATCACAGGAGGTCCAAGAAGTTATCTCCTCCCTCCAAGTTAGAACTACATTGTCTAAACCTTCTACAGTGATGATGGATAGCCTTTGGTCTGCAATGGCTACCATTGAGCAATCTGTTTCCTCATTGGTTACTATAACTCTTGACATTCATTCCAAATTCCAAAATCAAGACCAGCATTTATCATCTTGCAAAAATAGTGTTTCTAATTTGAAGGCCTGTGTTTCCCAGATTAACGAGATGGTCCCAAGAAACAAAGCGGAAGCCGATCCAAGATGGCTAGCAGCAATGAACACGAAGAAAAGGATCAGTAAAAAATACTTTATTGGATCTTGCCAGATTCTGGCCAAGTTTCGCTCTTCTAGGAGCTGCCTCAGGGGCTTGTCAGCCACGTCTATTGGCTCTTCTACAATCACACTATTTTCTGTATGATTCACAAGGTATTGTGTATTGAGAATACATTCATTGCTAGGTTAAGTTGCAAGAAAGTCTTTTTTAATTTCTAGCAGTAATATCACTTCAGCATTGGTGTTTATTATCGACAGCAGGACTGCAGTGTGTCGTGGAGTCTGGAAACGAATGTATTCTCAATACACAATATCTTGTGAATCATACAGAAAATAGTGTGATTGTGGAAGAGCCAACAGACGTGGCTGGCAAGCCCCTGAGGCAGCTCCTAGAAGAGCGAAACTCGGCCAGAGTCGGGCAAGATCCAATAAAGTCTTTTTTACCGATCCTTTTCTTTGTGTTCATTGCTGCTAGCCAGATTAATGAGATACAGGTTAAACAAATTACAGATTTAACATCGGTTTCACGAAGGGTTGAATTTACATGTTTTAAATTTTCCTCACACGCCAATGATTTCTCCTATTGAGATGTGCAAATCATATATGAAGGATGTGTTGCAAGTTTCAGAACCAGCGCTGCCTCCTAGCCAAAAAATTTTGTATTTACCATCTGTTAAGAAGAATTTGGATAGAGAAGTACAGAACACTCCTCTTGATTTAACTGATTTTTTGGAAAATTCAGGAACAAAGGCCTTTTTCCAGAGCTAATTTGTTGGTTTCTTTTGTATTTTTCCAGGATAGAAACCATATTCTTCATCTTTTTTCATTATTGTGAGGTCTTATTTAAAGAGGAAAAAATGTAGATGTTTCCTGATCTAGCAAAGGCACTGCAGGAGTGAAGGAAGAAATTTTTGGCCTTGAGATCAGAGGTCACTTCTTTGGGAGCCACCTGTATAGTCCGACAGCTTTGTGAAATGTTTTGTGGTCTTGAATGCTATTAGATATATGTTTTAATCCTAGTGCATTAGGCTTGTTATGAAATGGCAGTTTCTGCTCTGGGTTTTGCCATGATTTGCTGTGCATGCTTTTTTTTTTTTTTTTTTTTTTTAGGTCTTTGCCCTAATGATCTTTTTCTTTCCCCCATTATTTGAGGTCTTTTTGTGGTTCTACAAATTAGTCTTTTCTTCTGTTTTAAACTTTTTCTGTATGTAATTACTAAGTTTGTATAACCTATTTTGCTTTCAAATATGTATATATATATATTTGATTAAATTCAAATAAAAATAATGTTAAAAATCAAATCAAAAGTAAGAACATAAAATGTATGTGTGAACATTTATTTACACCTGCACCAATGGAGGTCTGTGTGTCATGCAGGAGTTTGCACATATCTGTTAATTTTCAAAGCTGGCTTGCGTGTGTTAAGTCCACTTTGCATATTATGGCTGAAGTCCATGTGCACTTTTGTACATATGGGGGTAGATTTTATAAATTTACGCAAGCACGTACTTTTGTTTGCGCACCAGGCGCGAACAAAAGTATGCTGGATTTTATAAGATACGCATGTAGCCGCGCGTATCTTATAAAATCCGGAGTCGGCGTGCGCAAGAGGGTGCACATTTGTGCAACTTGCGCGCGCCGAGTCCGGCGCACGCTGCCTGTTCCCTCCGAGGCCGCTCCGAAATCGGAGCAGCCTCGGAGGGAACTTTCTTTCCATGCCCCCGCACCTTCCCCTCCCTTCCCCTACCTAACCCATCCCCTCCGGCCCTATCTAAACCCCCCCCCCCCCCCCACCTTTGTTGGCAGATTTACGCCTGCTTTCAGCAGGCGTAAATCTGCGCGCGCCAGTGGGCTGCTGACGCGCCATCACCCGACCCGGGGGCTGGTCCGGAGGCCTCGACCACGCCCCCGGTGCCGCACCTGACTTTGTAGCTTGACCACTCGTTCCTTGGTGAGAAATACCTTGCCCTGCCTCGTGCCGAACAGCGCTCCCAGAAAAATCCAGGAACTGGGTCGGAGCCAAACGACTCTTGGCAAGGTTGACCACCCATCCGAGAGATCACAAGAGCTGGAGGACTCTGGTGACCGCCGTCTGACACTGCATCTCGGACTTCGCCTGAATCATCCAATCGTCCAAGTAGGGATGCACCAGGAAGCCCTCTTGTCGGAGCTGTGCCGCCACCACCACCATGGTGAACGTGCGAGGAGCTGTGGTGAGGCCGAAAGGGAGAGCTCGGAACTGATAGTGCTTGCCCAGAATGCAGAACCTGAGGAACCTCTGGTAAAATGGTTGGATGCCGATATGGAGATATGCTTCCGTGAGATCCAGAGAGGCCAGAAACTCGCCTGGCCGAACCGAGGCGACCACCGACCGAATCGTCTCCATTTTGAAGTGCGGTATCCGAAGGCACCGGTTGACACTCTTCAAGTCCAATATTGGTCTGAATGTCCCCTCCTTTTTGGGGACTATGAAGTAAATGGAGTATCGGCCCTGGCGCTGTTGTTCTGGAGGAACCGAAATTATTGCCCCCAAGTCCTGCAGACATTGCAGCGTTCCCTGCACCGCCACTCGCTTCTCCCGGTAATCGCAGGGCGAGACGAGGAACTTGTCTGCAGGAGTCTGTACAAAATCTAAAGCGTAACCTTGACTTATCACGGAGAGGACCCACTGGTCCGACATTATTCTGGTCCATTCCTCGAAGAACAGGGCCAATCTGGCTCCCACGTTTGGCACTGGGAGAGGAACCTGTCGAGAGGAATGGACCGAACAAATTTCATTGTGAACTCTTAGCCCCCGTCCCCGCTGGAGGGCCACCTTGTTTCCCGAATCTTCTGCCACGAAAAGACTGAGACCAAGACGGCTGTCGGGACGAGCTTGGACGGTAAGAAGACCCAGAAGACCTCGCTGGCAGAGACTTCCTGTTCCCCCGAAACCTAGACGTATTGGAAAACGAACCCCGAGGCCGAGGCCTGTCCTCCAGAAGTTTATAAGCCTTATTCTCTCCGAGGGATTGCATCATATCATTCAACTCCTTGCCAAACAATAACTTCCCTTTGAACGGAAATGAGCCAAGATGGGCCTTGGAAGAACCATCCCCCGCCCAGTTGCGAAGCCAAAGGAGCCGGTGCACGGAGACCACGGATCTGGCTGATGTGCGTAAAAGGTCATACAGCGCGTCAGCGCTGTAAGCGATCACCGCCTCCAGGCGACCCGCTTGAGCAGCTTCTTCTTCTGAAAGGCCGGCATTGGCCTGGAGTTGCTGAGCCCAGCAAAGGCCCGCCCGCAGGGCAAAATTACTACATATCGCTGTCCGGACACCCAGAGTCGAAACCTCAAAGACCTTCTTCAGCTGAAGCTCCAGCTTCCTATCCTGTAAGTCCTTAAGGGCTGTAGCTCCTGTCACTGGAATCGTGGACCTCTTTGTCATGGCCGACACCACTGCATCCACCTTAGCTAGTCGGAGAAGCTCCAAGGCGTCCTCTGGAAGGGGATATAGCTTGTCCATGGCCTTGCTAACCTTCAGGCCCAAATCCGGATTGTCCCATTCCCGGAAGAGCAGATCCGTCGCCGAGAAGTGGAATGGAAAAGCCACCATGGGCCCCCTGAGGCCCAACAAAACCGGATCCATTTTGGCTCCCAGACGGGACTCCACCGGCGGGCCGTCTATGCCGAGCTCCTAAAAGAATGGCCGGGATAAGCGGTGCCAATTCATCCTTCTTAAAAAGATGCACCACCTTCGGGTCGTCCCCTTCCACCGCTGGAGCTCCTTTGCTGGTACCTGGCTGAGCTGGTACCTCCACATCCCCGTCATCGGCCCCCCCCCCCCCCAGGGGCCTCACCTGGGGATCCGTCTCATCCTGAGACGTGGACTCCGTGTCCGACTCTTGAGGGGCGGACCGCAACTGTCGCTTATCTTTTGGCGGGTCCGAGTCCCTCCAGGACCTGTTCCTTCTCTGGCACTTCTGGGCCTTTCGCTGCAGCCCCAGTCCCCCCAGAGTCAACTTCTTCCCTGCCTTCTTAGCTTTAAACACTTTGTGCATCAGCAGCACAAAGTCGGAAGAAAAGGAGGAATCCAAAGAAGAGGAAGCCTCCCCCGGGCTATCCTCCTGCAAGGGAGAGGCAGCTCCCCCCCGGGGCACCCCCCCCTCCCGGGCGGCAGCTGCTGTGGAGAGAGCGCGGGAGGCAGCGGTCCATCCCCCAGCGCCGACCGCGTGGCCTCCCTGACGGAGCCTAAAATGGCCGCCATTCCCGCGCTGAGCGGGAACGGGTCCACACTCGGTCTGGCGCGTGACTGCGACTGCGGCACCCGAATCCGCCCCCCCCGACCGGGATCGGATGTCCCTTCACCGCCCAGCGCACAACCTGAACACAGCCTGTCGCACGAGAGCCGCACGCGCGGCACGAAGACCCCCGAGGCATCTCTTCTCTTTCGCCGGCTACAACCAAGAGGCACGGAAAGAAAATACAGGCAACAGACAAAAAAAGAACCGCGAACGAGGCAGCAGAGAGTCGGCGTGCACAAACAAAAACTTTTTTTTTTACACTTGCCGGCTGCTGTCCCTGGTACTGGACTCCTGCACCAGTGAGGGGTGAGTGAACCGGGCTCCCCGGTGTCACCCCCGACACTACTAACCAGAAGGGGCCGGGTCCTCAACCCTTAGCAGTGGCCTCGACCAGGGGGGGGGATGGTCCCCTCAGAACCTTCCACCCCCCTGGGAGGCTCTCTTGATGAGGGACTGTCTTCTTCGGTTTTTTTTTTTTTTTTTTTTTTTAAAGAAAATAACACCAAGAAACAAGATCCTGCTGAAAACTAAACTAACTACAAAACTTCCCCACAAGGGATCCCAGAGGCTGTGGACTTTGCACCTGTACCATCTGCTGGAGACAGAGTAAGACTGAGAGGCTGTGGGTGGCACCCTGCTATATGTGGCAGAGCCCATCAAATCTTGCTCTGTCTCCATCTGCTGGTGCGGAGGCAAAACCCAGGTGTCTGGACTGATCTGGGTACATACAGGGAATTATGAATTAGAACCCAAGGTGCTCTAGTACATTAGAAACTGGTTCCAAATAAGCTGGATGTCCAAAGGAGCAGGAGGAAACTACAAACTGACACCAGAGTAGGAAGAAGCAGTGCCTACCACAAGACTTTTTCTCCCAGCTCCCGCAGCAGATTAACTCATTCTGTTCACAAGAAACAATCAGCTGTGAGAGGCAGAGAAGCAGCTCAGCAGGGCTTCCTCTCCATCTCCCATGGCCAATATGAGCCAGAGAAAACAAGAAAGGCAGCAGCAAAGGAGGGAATCTGATGCTGCTCTTTCTGCCTGCTCCTCTCATCTGCCAGGGACTCTGCATATAAACTAGCTTTGGCTGCAGAGGCCTGTATGCACTGCCCTCCCTACTTCAAGTACCTCTACTCCTGCTTTGGCATCAGAACCATTTTCTCTTCCTGCCTTTCCTGCTGGCACCAGCACCATATTCCCTTCCCTTTCCTCTCACCCCGTCGTGGTATCAACACCTCTTTCTTCCCAGCACTTTTGGTATCACATTCCTCTCGGCATGGCCTCCAGCTGGCAAGATGAATACAGTAAGGAGTGAATCTTACCTGTTGTTGCTGACACTGTCTTCTATGACAAATCCCCTCTAAAGTTGAAACTACATGGGACCAATGGGTCTTGCAAGACTATGGGGCTCTGTGCAATTCTGACTTCAGAAGGAAGCCAGAAAAAGAACAGGCAACAGCAGTAGGTAAGAAGTACTGCTCACTGACTCCCCCTGCTGATGGTAGGCAATGGTGAGTCAAGGGTAGAGCAGGAGCGAACAAGACATTGCTGCTGGCAGTGGTGGCTGTAACCTGCCCCCATCTTTCCTCTGCAGATGGCCAAAGATTTTGCAGAATGCCAGTTTCCTCCGTGGAACACTAGTATGCCATGGCACAACAGTTGGGAATCCCTGGACTACCTCCATACTGTCAAAGTTCTTTCGCAGTACATTTTATGCCTGGTGGAACACATTCTGCTCAGCAGGAAATTTAAATAGTTCGTAAGAAAAATATTTAACAAAATAATATCTTCTACTTCAGTAAACTACATTTAATATTTCTCATGGAAAACAACTGTGACAAACTTATCAAATAATAACACATTTTGATGTTCAACCCCACAAAATTCAGTATGTTTAAATATCATTGGGCACCCACTGCAAGGTTTGTCGGCATTTAGTAAGTATGATAGGAAGAATCAGCTCTGACATGACAGATTTAATATCTTATGCAACTTTTATGATATTAAAAGCGCATCACCCATGAGATCAGTCTAACAATAGCAATTCAGACAATATTTTCTGATAGCACAATGAAGGTGATGTGCATTCTAGTCAAAATAAGTTCAAATTTATACACAAACAAACATTTCGTGCCTTGCTAAACCTGTTTAACCTTTTATATCCGTAAAAATTAAAATATTAAATTAAAACAATGGTCTGCTACCAGTTCGAATCCCGAATCATGCTTTCTGTTCTTTCAGCTAACAGGAGCTGGGGCTGGGATGATGCAGAGTCGGTGTTCACAGCCTCCAAAGGGGAGAGAGACAGTAAGTCCTGCAGGGAGATACCTGGTGGCTGCACACAAGACCCATGATTGTAAGGCTCCAGAAGGAGGCCCTGGCCAAAGATCATCACTGCAATGACCAAACTAGGCAGGTTATTTTTTTAGGGTGGGGAAAGAGAGGAAAACAAAGGGGGAAAAAATTTCCTGGGTAGCTGTGAATGAAGGCTTATAGCACCTGATCCCAGCCCTGGTTCTGATAGAGATGGAGGCCCAAAGGAGCAAAAAGAAACTACTGGGTCAACACAAAAAACCCCCACAATGATCTGCTAAATTCACAACATGTAAATATTACTTGTGCCCACTTCTTCACTTATCTCATACCACCATTCCCTTCTCTCCTTTCTAGGTTTCCCAGGTATTCTCTTCCCCCCCCCACCCCAGGATAATTGTCGGTGCCCCAGGCAAGTGTGATTGGTGCCCCCTGCCCTCTCTCCCTGTGGCACTTACCCTCTCTCTCCAGCTGGTTGCATGTATCCTATTGCCTGCCAACACACTGAGCAGCTTGGACCGCTTTTGACCAGCTTGGGGGAGGCAAAGGCATGTCTAGGGGGAGGAGGGTGATACAGAAGGGGGCCTGGCATTGTATAGCTCACCTCTCTTTCCTCTGGCACAACTCCTACCCACCCCCCAGGCCTGGTGGCCTGAGCTACAACCTGTCTTTGCCAGCCCTGCCCACCCCCATCATCAATTTGGTCTACCCCTACACTCTCCTCACCCAAAACTTTTCTTGAGACAGCAGTATATACTCTCACTAAAGTTTCTTGAAACAAAAGGGAATAATTGTTACAAAGATTAAATTTCAAAATGTCTTTTAGGGTGTTATGTATTTATACGTACGGTTGTGGGTGACTCTGATAAGAGTTTTGTCTTGAGAGCAGTTTGGGTGAGAGACATGTGGAGTGAAGCCAAGTTGTTCTGACACTGAAACTGTGAAGTAGACAAAGCTCTGATCAGAAAAATAACAAACACAACTGCATATATAAATGATAGAGATCTACAAAATCATGAAAGGACTCGAGCGGGCAAATGTGAAACTTATTTACGCTTTCGGATAATACAAGGACTAGGAGGCACTCCATGAAATTAGAAAGTAGCACATTTAAAACAAATAAAAAAAAATTCTTTTTCACTCAAAGCACAATTAAGCTCTGGAATTCATTGCTAGAGGATGTGGTTAAGGCAGCTAGTGTAGCTGGGTTTAAAAAAAGGTTAGGATAAGTTCCTGAAGAAGCAGCCCATAAACTGCTATTAATTTATAGGAAATAACCACTGCTTGTTGCTGGCATTAGTAACATGGGATCTATTTAATGTTTGGGTACTTGCCAGGAACTTTTGACTTGGATTGGCCACTGCTGGAGACAGGATGCTGGGTTTGATGGACTCTTGGTCGACCCAATATGGCATTTATTTAATCTTATGTTCTTGACTGAAAAACGGAAAATGTTTTAAAATTGGTAAAATGAACAACCCATAATTTCTGGTTTTATTTTTTGTAATATGAAGGCTCCCCATCCACTCCCACATATAGTTAAGCTTTTTCTCACCTACAAATGCCTTCACTCTGCAGCTCCTCACTCTTATCTCTCTCTACACCCTTCCTCGTGCACTCCGCTTATTGAATAAGTCACTCCTATCTGTGCCCTTCTCCTCTACTACCAATTCCAGACTCTGTGCTTTCCACCTGGCTACACTGTGTGCTTGGAACAGTCTTCCTGAACTGGTGCATCACGCTCCTTTTCTTGCCATGTTTAAATCCCATTTAAAGACCCACCTTTTTGAAACCGCTTTTAAATCTTGACTAACTTTCTTTTCTTTTAACCAAGTCTCTTGTCCTGTATGTTTGTCTTATTAGACTGAAAGCTCTATTGAGCAGGGACTGTCTTTTTTGTACAATGCTGCTTTTGTTGTGTAGTGCTATAGAAATGTTTAGTAGTAGTAGTAATTTATAAACTTGGAGGGATTTGTGGCATGGATATAATTAGCTGATGACTAGTTTAGAAAATAATGTACATTCAACTATTACATGTACAGAACTACTGCCTTAATCACTCAAAAGCATTAGGGACTGTAGATCAATTACCAGTGTTTTATGCACCTATTGATGCATATTCTTCTTAAAATTACAAATGAAATAGAGAAGTAATTTAATTTATTCTGAAAATTATATGCAGAGTTTAAACAGAACATAGAAAAGAATGAATCCAGCCTTGAAACTTCACAAATACAGGTGGCCCCAGAGATTTTGACTCTTCTCCAGCAGTAGTAGAAAGAATGCTTGCCTTGAACCTTACTTCCATTTACAGAAGTGATCTCCAAGTATCAGATACCTCATGATAATTCTCTAGCAACACTTTGACCAATCTTCTACTATTACAGAAAGGATACTACATCAAGATATATTTGGGTCATTAACACTTATGACATTTAAACGAACATTAAAAGAAAATTATTCCTTACCTGCTAATTTTCGTTCCTGTAGTACCATGGATCAGTCCAGACAGTGGGTTATATCCCCCGACCAGCAGATGGAGTCAGAACAGAGTTTGAGAGCGTCAGCATATAGAGTAGTGCACCCTCTGCTGGAGCTCAGTATTACGTATAGCAAAGCCCAAAAGCAAAACACAACATTTTGGATCCAGATCCGTCCCCAAAAAGGAACAGAGAAAGATATAAGTAAACAAACGGTCAATGGGACCACCAACAGTCAACTTGTGAGGAGCTGTGAACAGTAACAATAATCAGAGACAAACAGAATGAAAGTTACCTGGAAGAATCCGAGCAGGACCTAATGAAACCCCTAGTGGCGGGCGTCTGGACTGATCCATGGTACTACAGGAACGAAAATTAGCAGGTAAGGAATAATTTTCTTTTCCCTGTACGTACCTGGATCAGTCCAGACAGTGGGATGTACCCAAGCTTCCCTAAACCGGGTGGGGTCCTGAGAGACTTGCTCGGAGAACTTGATCGCCAAAAGAACCCGTGTACTGAGGCGCCAGGTGTAGTCTGTAATGTCTGGAAAAAGTGTGCAACGACTTCCACGTCGCCGCACGGCAGATTTCCTGGGAGGAAACGGAGCGAGATTCCGCCCAGGACGCCGCTTGGGATCGCGTGGAATGAGCCGACATGCTGCGAGGCGGCACCTGCCCCGCCGCAATGTAAGCCGATGAGATGGCGTCCTTTATCCAGCGCGCAATAGTCGTCTTGGATGCCTGAGAACCTCTCCTCGGTCCTGACCAGAGGACAAACAAATGATCGGATACCCGGAAGTCATTGGTAACCTCCAGGTAACGGAGCAGCACACGCTTGACGTCCAGGAGCCGGAGAGACCGGGGTTCCTCTGGAGCGAACGCTGGAAGCTCCACCGTTTGATTGACGTGGAAGACCGAGACCACCTTTGGTAGGAAGGATGGCACCGTACGAAGGGAAACCCCGGAGTCGGAGAAACGCAGATAAGGTTCCCGGCAGGACAAGGCTTGGAGCTCTGAGATCCAGCGAGCAGAAGAGATGGCTACCAGGAAAACCGTCTTGAGGGTCAGGGTCCTTGAGGGAGGACCCCCTCAGGGGTTCAAAAGGAGGGCCCGACAGCGTTCGCAGCACCAAGTTGAGGCTCCAAGAAGGGAAAGGATCCCTGACCGGTGGCCGTAGGTGTTTGGCACCCTTCAGAAAACGTGCGATATCCGGCTGAAGGGGTAGAGAGCAGTCCTTCTGTACCAAGACATTCAAGGCCGCCACCTGAACCCGGAGCGAATTATAGGCGAGACCTTTATCCAGACCATCCTGTAGGAAATGAAGGATCAGCGGGACAGTCGCCTCCATGGTTTAGACCCCGCGGTCGGAGCACCAGGCTTCGAAGACCTTCCAAACTCGAACGTAAGCGACGGAGGTCGAAGGCTTGCGGGAACGAAGCATCGTTGAGATCACTGTCTCCGGGTAGCCTCTGTGGCGGAGACGGCGTCGTTCAAAAGCCAGGCCGCAAGACAGAAGAGTTCTGCCTGCTCAAAAAATACCGGCCCCTGACGCAGAAGATGAGGAAGATGGGACAGGCGAAGTGGGCCGTCCACCGTCATCTGAAGTAGATCTGAGAACCATGGCCGACGGGGCCATTCCGGGGTGACGAGAATTACAGTCCCTCGATGATGTTGCAACCTGCGGAGAACCTTGCCGACCAGAGGCCAAGGAGGAAACACATAGAGCAGTTGATCCGACGGCCACGGAAGGGCGAGGACATCCACCCCCTCCGCGCTGCGCTCTCTTCTGCGGCTGAAGAAGCGTGGAGCCTTGGCGTTGAGAAAGGTCGCCATTAGATCGAGGCGTGGAGTCCCCCAACGACGGACGATGAGATGCATTGCCTCGTCGGAGAGAGCCCACTCGCCGGGGTCTAGCTGTTGACGACTCAGGAAGTCCGCCTGAACGTTGTCCACCCCGGCGATGTGAGAGGCCGCTATCCGGACGAGATTGCTCTCTGCCCACTCCATCAGGGGAGTTGACTCGAGGGAGACATGCTTGCTTCTTGTCCCCCCTTGATGATTGATGTAGGCCATGGTGGTGGCGGCGTTGTCCGAGAGGATCCTCACCTCTCTGTGTCGCACCAGGGGAAGAAAACGCTGGAGAGCGAAACGCACGGCTCTCGTTTCCAGGCGATTGATCGGCCACTTTGCCTCCTCTGGCGTCCAAGTCCCCTGTGTGGCGCTTCTGTCGCAGACGGCGCCCCATCCCGCGAGGCTGGCATCGGTGGTCACCACCACCCAATTGGGAACCTCGAGCGAGACTCCCCGAGCCAGATGCGAGGGGACAAGCCACCAATCCAGGCTTTTCCTGGCTAATGGTGGAAGCGGCAGGATCGCCTGATACTCCTGGGAGACTGGTTTCCAACGGGATAGCAGGGACGCCTGCAGTGGACGCAGGTGTGCAAACGCCCAGGGTACCATGTCGATGGTGGAGGCCATTACTCCCAGGAGCTACAGATAATTCCAGGCAGTTGGTTCTTCCAAAGCCGAAAACCAAGACACGTGCTCCCTCAGGGCTTGCGCCTTGTCCTGGCGCAGGAACACCATACCCCGCCGGGTATCGAAGCTCGCTCCTAAGAAATCCAGGTGTTGCGAGGGCACAAGGGAACTCTTTGGAAGGTTCACCACCCAGCCCAGAGAGCGTAGGAATTGTACTACTCTGGCCACTGAGGTCTGACCATGTGAGAAGGACTTTGCTCGAATCAGCCAGTCGTCTAGGTACGGATGTACTAGGATACCCTCCTTGCGGAGGGCCACCGCCACCACTACCATGATCTTTGTGAAGGTCCGAGGTGCGGTCGCCAAACCGAAGGGAAGTGCCTTGAACTGAAAGTGTTGACCGAGAATCTTGAAGCGAAGATACCGCCGGTGAGCCGGCAGGATGGGAATGTGCAAGTATGCTTCAGAGAAATCCAGTGAAGCGAGGAATTCTCCCTTGTGCACTGCGGCAATCACTGATCGAAGAGTCTCCATGCGGAATCGGCTGACCCTGAGGGCCTTGTTTACCTCCTTCAAGTCCAGGATGGGCCGAAAGGAACCGTCCTTTTGGGAACGATGAAGTAAATGGAATAGTGGCCCAAGCCCACCTCGAAGGGGACGGGAACGATGGCCCCTATTTCCTGCAGTCGGTTTAGTGTTTGTTGAACCGCTATCCTCTTGAGATCCGAACCGCAGGGGGAGAAGATGAACCGGTCCCTCGGGGGGGCGGACAAACTCCAAGGCGTAACCGTCTCTTATGGTGTCCAGCACCCACTGGTCCATGGAGATAACTGCCCACTCCTCGTAGAAGTCCATGAGGCGTCCTCCGATTCGGGGAGGTGAGAAGTGGGCTCCTTTGGCATCATTGGGAGGACTTTGTGGGCGGATTTCCCTGCCCTGGACCCTCTCTCGCGGGCTTCCGCCCACGAAAGGAACGAGACCAAGGCTGGGAACTTGTCGGCTGTGTCCGGGAACCGGACTGCCGGTAAGACCTATAACGTCGCTGTGCCCTGGCCCTGGTTCTACCAGAAGAAAAAGACCTGAAGGAACGCTGTCTATCCTCCGGCAGCCGATGCACCGAATTTTCCCCCAGTGACTTGATGATCTGATCCTGGTCCTCTCCAAATAAAAACTTTCCCCGAAAGGGGAGGGAGCCAAGGCTCGACTTGGAGGAAGCATCTGCCACCCAGTTGCGAAGCCACAAGAGCCGTCGGGCTGCTACAACCGAAACCATGGACCACGCCATTACGAGAAAGAGATCATACAAGGCGTCCGCCCCGTATGCTATGGCAGATTCCAGACGGTCCGCCTGGGCGGCCTCTTCGGGGGCAACTCCTGAGAGGTGAGAAGCTGCTGTACCCAGAGTAAGCTGGCCCTTTGCGCAAGCGAACTGCACATCACGGCCCACATACCTAGGGCAGAGACTTCGAAGACCCTCTTGAGGAAGGTTTCTAGTTTACGGTCCTGCGTATCCCGCAGGGCCGTTCCACCCGTGACCGGGATGGTTGTCCTCTTGGTCACTGCCGACACCGCTGAGTCCACTTTGGGCACCTTGATAAGATCCAAAAAATCCTCAGGGAGCGGGTATAGCTTTTCCATGGCGCGTGTGACTTTCAAGGACGCCTCGGGAGTGTCCCACTCCCTGGTGAGAAGCTGTAGGAAGGACTCATGGATAGGGAAAGCCCTTGCCCTAGGACGGAGGGTGGAAAGTACTGGATCCCCTTTGCGAGAAGAGATGGCGACAGCAGGAGCCACAGGGATCGGCGGATCTGGAGGTGGGTCGAGGTCCAGCTCCTGAATAATATGGTGGATGAGTTCATCCAGCTCTTCTTTTTGAAAAATCCGTAGGGCTCGAGGGTAGTCCCCCTCCATATGTCCATCCGGATGCGCCTCCGGGGGTTCCGGGGAGTCGTCTCTCACCGGCGAAGCCGCCCCCGTGGTACGCCGGGGTGGCACGGGAGAGGGACCCGGCAGGGATCCAGGCGTAACGGGCGAGGCGGTGAGACCAACAGCAAGTTTAGGAACCTTGGGGGGGGAGGGGCCCCCAGGGGATTCGGCGCCTGCGCTCCCATACCCTGCAAATAAGCCATGTGGCATTGCCAGAATAAAATCAGGTGAGAAAAACGGGGAGCTGATTGGAATCCCTGGGGGGGGGGACAGTCCTGGGAGCCCCGGTCGGGCAAACCCCCCCGCCGGGGGGCAAAGCCTGTTGAGAGCCAGTGCAACCAATCCTGTCTGCATCTGGGAGTGAGTCCGTCTCACGCTGTCCCCCTAAAATGGCCGCCGTTCCCGCCAAAGGCGGCGTCGTGGCTGGCCCGAGCCGCCCGGGCTGAGGGGGAGGCAGGTCCGAAATCGCACCGGAGGACTGCAGGGTGCCTTCCCCGTCGGGGAAGCACCGCTCACAAAGCCCCTCCCTCAGAAATTGATTCCCCGGTTCGCCGCAGGCCTCACACCTCGAGGACCGCGGCTTGTCAGCACCGGGAAAAAAGCCTTGGGGGGGGGGGGGGCCCAAAAACGAGCTAGTGCCGCGGGGGGGCCTGGAATGGCCCTAACAACCCGCCGAAGGGGTCCAGGAACTGCGGGGGAAAAACCCCCGTTTCAGTTGAGCACACACCCGCGGGCGGAGCTTGCGAACCACGGGACCCACAAACGACACGTGGAGCGGCCGGAACCACCGGCATCCACGGGGCACCACCAAAAAGAAGCAAACCTGTGGAGAAAGAAACTCAAAAAACTTCCACTTACCCCAACGGAAGAGGAAAGGAGTACAGAATAGAGAAGGCAGAGCCACAGACACATGCCTCCTCAAAAATTGAAAAGTCTTTTTTTTTTTTTTTTTTTAAATTTTAAGGATCCAAAATGAAGAGAAACATAAGACAGGGAAATACTGTGGAGAAAAAGAAAGAAATAACCAAAAATGAAGAAACCCTGTCAATCTGGGGGAGCTAGTGGATCCCCCTGCTCACATCTGCTGGAGTCAGAAGAATACTGAGCTCCAGCAGAGGGTGCACTACTCTATATGCTGACGCTCTCAAACTCTGTTCTGACTCCATCTGCTGGTCGGGGGATATAACCCACTGTCTGGACTGATCCAGGTACATACAGGGAAAAAATGATTTCTCAGTAAACACACAATATTTCTTTAAAGCAGTTAATGAGGGTAATTTTAAAACTGCCTGCATTGGTGCAAAGTCTGCAGGTACTTTTTACCCAACTTTACATTTTACCCAGAGACTTTACACTTATTTTCAAAGTGAACATACACGCATGCTTTCCCTTTGAAAACTACTACTGAAAAACTATCCACCTTCTAATTTTTCCAAGAAATAGTATGAGCATACTTTTGAAAATTCAAAATATACCTAAGTGCAAACCTCCCCAACCCTGCCCATGGGAATGCCTCCAAGTACTGCATGTAAAAATATGCACATACAGGCCCTGAACGCATACTTTCACCTGCATCTAGGGTTGGCAATTTTTAAAAAGCCCATTTCTGCAGATAAAGCACTATTTTACCTGCAGAAATGGCTTGGAAAGCTACCCTCTTTTTATATTTGGGAAAAACCCCTCAAGACACTTTGGAAAAATATTTTCCCAGAACCTATATTACTCAAAACTACCAAGCTCCATTTCTAGATCTTAAAAAGTTCAGCAGCAGCGTCCAATAATCTCTTGTCCATTCAAAGGGCAATTTTTGAAGGGATTTGCTTAGGAAAGCAAGCAGTTATCCAGGTAAGTTGCCCAGACTGAAAATTGCCCTTCCCTCAATGACCAAAAGCATGTGGACATACTCTTGGCAGTGGAAGACTGGGGTGGGGACCAGGTACAGTATTACATGGGGATTTCATCTTGAAATCGCCGCACATACCTAACTGTGTGTACTCTGAACTAGCTATAAAGCAGCTGAAATGTTCATGGGTACAAATCCCTACCAGCCCTGAATTTTTAAAGGGAACTCTGCAGGGTTTCTCTTTGAAAATCAGCTTACATGTCTGTGGTTACAAATTGCCCCCTGAAAATTATGTGAGGTTAAATGATGCTATTCTGTTTGCTGTCCATTATGGGCTCTTACTGCTGCTTTCTTTCACACATTCCTACACAACAGTCATATATCCTTAGCGATCAATGAGCTCTAATGCCCGATACCAGGGGGGACTTAGTTTAACCTCAGAAAACAATGCTGAATTTATCTCTGATTCGCCGATGAAAAAAGTCATATGAAGACAAATATTTTGGTTTGACATTGGGGTTGAAGCACTCCCTGCATTTTGACTCTCCATTTTGTAAACAGCAATAGATATATCAACTATTATAAAGGGATTTATTTGGGGGGTATTCAGCATGGTTAAAAAAAATTATTGATGTTCAAGTGGCAGAATTATGACAATGTTCTAATAATGCCCTCCCACTAACGCGTAGTCACCTCATCCCCCTCGTCATCATTAATTATGTAACTTATTTACCTCCTGGAACTCTGTACTCCAAATAATCAAGATTTTGTGTAAATATTATAACTGTTTTTGGTTTTATGATTAAGGGCCAAGATTCCAGTTGTTGGCCAAGTTTGCTTTTTTCGTCTTACAGTGATTTTTTCTTTTAAGACTGTATTTTTTGCATTTCTGATGTTATTACATATTTATATTTGTGTTTTTAACTTTTTTTTGTTTTTTATTTTCTTGTATATGGCCTTGTTTAGGTTGGGAGATTTTATAAATGTAAGTCACATAAAAATGTGTTATAAAATAAATATATTTACTCCTGCCTAGGGCCTCCCTTTTGTCCATGTATTTTATTTTTCTCCCATGGAAAACCCCAGCTGCCTTCTTTCCTTTTACTCTAATGTATTCCATTCATACTGGCAATGAAAACATTGTCAGCAAAGTCATCTAAAAAGGGACAGTTTCAGACCCTTTTCTTGCTGCTTTTAAAGAGACAAAACTGATTTCTCTGCAGTAAGTATCCAGATATTGAACAGAGGGGACCAGCTGGATGAATGGAGGTGAGCTACTTGTATTTGTGGTACTGGCCTGATCATTCTCATCATCAATGGTCCTGGATCCTTCTTGTTGCCATGGAAGTCAGATAATGAGCAGCAGCAGCAGCTGAAGCTAACAGTTTTATAGTGGATGGTACATTAAAGCTAAATAAATGGCCACATAAACCTTTTAACTTGAAATAGCTGAAACACATCTTGTGTTTCACACCTATCGGCAGCTATTATAAAAATAGGAAGAATATGGTTTGCGATTTTGTTTCCACTTGGGTTAGCTAAGATGAATATGCACTGAGCGCTATCAGTGATGCTAAGAAAGCATCTACTCTTATGCAGATTGGAGAATATTCATAGTTTCCGACAGCAGGATCTTTCAACCAAGGCAGAGAAACTGACAGAGGTCCCACTAGATTTCAGGCTGACCAGAACTTTCATCATCCAATTCTGTGATAAACCTTGTGGATGCCTGACCTCCTGCATCTACCACCCTCACAGCTTGTTTGATGAAGTGAAAGTGATGAGACCTTTTTATGGCTTCCAGCTACTTCCAGATGGTAGGAGGACATATGATTGGCATCAACCATTCCTTTGATTTCATATATATTCACTCTTTTCAAGAGTGAGACCATGTTTGCCTACATGCTCCGTACTGAGCAGGAGAGGTCAGAACAAGAGATGAGCTTTTACAAGATAAACATTGATTAAACTCTTCCCAAAGAAACTAGATTAATTCCTAAACTAAAGAGTAGCAAACCAAAGAGTAGCAAATCACCTGGACCAGATGGTATGCATCCTAGGGTACTGAAGGAACTAAAAAATGAAATTTCTGATCTATTAGTTAAAATTTTTAACCTATCATTAAAATCATCCATTGTACCTGAAGACTGGAGGGTGGCCAATGTAACCTCAATATCTAAAAAAGGCTCCAGGGGCGATCCGGGTAACTATAGACCAGTGAGCCTAACTTCCGTGCCGGGAAAAATAGTGGAAACTATTCTCATGATCAAAATCACAGAGCATATAAGAAAGACATGATTTAATGGAACACAGTCAACACGGATTTACCCAAGGAAAGTCTTGCCTAACAAATCTGCTTCATTTTTTTGACGGGATTAATAAACATGTGGATAAAGGTGAACCGGTAGATATAGTGTATTTGGATTTTCAGAAGGCGTTTGACAAAGTCCCTCATGAGAGGCTTCTACGAAAACTAAAAAGTCATGGGATAGGAGGCAATGTCCTTTCGTGGATTACAAACTGGTTAAAAGACAGGAAACAGAGAGTAGGATTAAATGGTCAATTTTCTCAGTGGAAAAGGGTAAACAGTGGAGTGCCTCAGGGATTTGTACTTAGACCGGTGCTTTTCAATATATATATATAAATGATCTGGAAAGGAATACGAGTGAGGTTATCAAATTTGCGGATGATACAAAATTATTCAGAGTAGTTAAATCACAAGCAGACTGTGATACATTACAGGAGCACCTTTCAAAACTGGAAGATTGGGCATCCAAATGGCAGATGAAATGTAATATGGACAAGTGCAAGGTGTTGCATATAGGGAAAAATAACCCTTGCTGTAGTTACACGATGTTAGATTCTATATTAGGAGCAACCACCCAGGAAAAAGATCTAGGCATCATAGTGGATAATACTTTAAAATTGTCGGCTCAGTATGCTGCAGCAGTCAAAAAAGCCAAACAGAATGTTAGGAATTATTAGGAAGGGAATGGTTAATAAAACGAAAAATGTCA
Source organism: Rhinatrema bivittatum (assembly GCF_901001135.1). Classification (NCBI taxonomy): domain Eukaryota; kingdom Metazoa; phylum Chordata; class Amphibia; order Gymnophiona; family Rhinatrematidae; genus Rhinatrema; species Rhinatrema bivittatum. The sequence goes on along the minus strand of NC_042621.1, from coordinate 219,899,754 downwards.
TAATGCCTCTATAATCGCTCCATGGTGAGACCACGTCTTGAATACTGTGTACAATTCTGGTCGCCATATCTCAAAAAAGATATAGTTGCGATGGAGAAGGTACAGAGAAGTGCAACCAAAATGATAAAGGGGGATGGAACAGCTCCCCTATGAGGAAAGGCTGAAGAGGTTAGGGCTGTTCAGCTTGGAGAAGAGACGGCTGAGGGGGGATACGATAGAGGTCTTTAAGATCATGAGAGGTCTTGAACGAGTAGATGTGACTTGGTTATTTACACTTTCGAATAATAGAAGGACTAGGGGGCATTCCATGAAGTTAGCAAGTAGCACATTTAAGACTAATGGGAGAAAATTATTTTTCATTCAACGCACAATAAAGCTCTGGAATTTGTTGCCAGAGGATGTGGTTAGTGCAGTTAGTGTAGCTGGGTTCAAAAAAGGTTTGGATAAGTTCTTTGAGGAGAAGTCCATTAATGGCTATTAATCAAGTTTACTTAGGGAATAGCTACTGCTATTAATTGCATCAGTAGCATGGGATTTTCTTAGTGTTTGGATAATTGCCAGGTTTGGCCTCTGTTGGAAACAGGATGCTGGGCTTGATGGACCCTTGGTCTGACCCAGCATGGCAATTTCTTATGTTCTATGGGAACATTAGTTTTCGCAGCCTGAACATATCAGTACTGAGACCATTACTTGCTGGTGAAAGATATGATGACCAAGTATCCTGCCATAATGCCTATATATTAAAGCATAACCTGTATAAGTTCATGTGCACTTGGATTCCTGTAGAATGAATTCCACTGTGTAAATGCTGGAACCAATAAACGCTTCAGTGGTACTAGAGATGACTTCAATGAAGCCAATATTTAAGAAAAGCTTAGCACCTAAGACAGGAACATATTTTCAGCCAAACTTAGGAGACTAAGAGGTCTATACTAAAAAGGGTTTATCCAGGTAAATTTTAAGCTACCCAGACAAACACCAAGATTTAAATTTCCCAACCCACCAAAAATTTTATCCATGCTACTTTTTATCCAGTTAAATAGCTAGATAAAAAGAGGCAGGGCAGGGGGCATTCTGGGGATGTAGCCTAAATTTATCTGGGTAGCTCCAATGTAAAGTTATCTGGATACGGCAGAAGACAGTTTGCTCAGGTATTTATTTAGGAATTTTATATAAATCAGAACCCTAAAGTCATCCTGGTAACTTTAGGGAGATATATTCAGTGGCAGACTTACCTGAGCAAGTCCTGCTGAATATCCTGGCTAGTTACCCATGTAACTTCCCACTCACTGCACCACTCGATAGTCTCTCTAAGTTTTCAGCTGAAATTTTACCTACATTTAAGGAGCTAATTTTCAGATTGCTATTCATTTAACTGATTTAGGTCCCTAAGTTAGATACTTAGTGCTGAAAATTTTCTACCAAAGCCACCCATTGTTTAGGATCCTAAATTTAGCAGTGAAACTATAACCTTAGAATTATGTACTCGGGTCTTCTACATTTTCAAAAAGAACATTTAGGATCCTAACTCCCAAAGATATTAATCTAGACACTTTAATCTCATAGCTTAGAAATTCACAATGTGCCATTTTATTTCTGTGGTTATAGGCAAACACAGTTAACCACTTCAAGTCAGAATCTCCATCCCTACTCCAATTCAGAAGAATGGGAAAACTGTATACATTGCTCTACTAGGATCCTTACTAAGTTAATCACTGGCCTACTGAAAAGCCAGTTTTTCTGACTGGACCACACAAGAAGCCTGGCAACTAGCATTTTGTTGCTACACATGTGTCCTGAACAAAGGAAGAAGTTGTGACAGCAGGATAGAGGGATAAGAGTAAAGTAGAGGGTGTTGAAAGATATGGTCCTGGAGCAGCATTCCAAAGAGCTGATGCAATAAGACAATATTTTACCTAATCTGAAAGGCATTAAGTTATGTATGTGTGATGCCATGACATAGCAAGTGAAGGATGTTAGATATAGAATGTGTTTGCATCCTAATGTGCTTGTATTTCCTTTTCTCAGGAGCTGTTCTGTTGAGGGTGCTCCTTGACATGGCAGGTATAGATCAAGCACCTTCTCACTCTGCCCTTATATTTCAAATGCTACTTTGACCTAGCTTAAGCCTATTTGAGCTGTTAGACCAGAGCTTTCCAAACTTTTCATGTTGGCGACACACTTTTTAGACAAACATAATTTCACGACACGGTAATTCAGTCTACTAGTAAACCAGAGGTTAAAGGTTAAACGAACGAAACATATTTCGACAATTTATGTATGTTTCCTTAAATATATACATAAATAAAATGTTTCACGACACAACCTATCTCATGAAAACCTTAAATTTATATTAAAAATATATATTCCAAGATTCATGTTATTGTTATAATTTATGAGAAACAATAATAAAACAAATTGTCTGTCCCCCACACACTCATCTCTCTCCTCCCCCCAGCACATGTCTGTCCCCCCAGCACGTTTGCCCCCCACTCACTCATCTCTCTCCCCCCAGCACATGTCTGGCCCCCACACTCATGTACCTCGTCTTTTTGATTGTTGCCAGTTAAGTGCTTCACTCCCTTCCATGATCACCAGACACTGCTGCTTGCAGTCAGTACTCCTCATGGCCAGGCCTCATCGGCAGCAGCAGCCAATGCAAGGATGGCTGGGCTCGTTCCACCCACCAAGCCCCCCAAAAAAACGCGATTGACAGCAAAAATCACCCAATAATAAGCAACCCATAAACTGAAAAAAAAAAAGTGAATCTCTAGAAAAAAAAAAGCACAAACTCGCATCAGAGTTGACCGGGCTTGCGCGACACACCTGCACACTGCAGGCGACACACTAACGTGTCCCGACACACAGTTTGGAAAGCTCTGTGTTAGACCATCCAAGCACTGAGAAAGTGGAGGATAGTTTCTTTAAAGTACGAGAAAAGTGTATTTTGCCATCTAAAGAGTCAGAGTTTCAACTTTATGGGCACAGAGATATTCATCAATTAAGGAGAAGGCAGACTGCATACATAGAAGAGGTTTTACTTTGTGGTGCTTGATAATATTTCCAGTTCAAGACTGCAGTTCTTCATGCTTTAAACTTTGCTGATATTTTTGAACTGCAAAAATTATTTTCATATACAGTGTTTTGTTGCTGTTTCTTTCTCCATTATATCCTACAGAGCCAAATCAAATGTGTTTGAGACAGTATGTAAATAGGGTTGTGGATTGACTGAAATATGGACAAGCATTTTTATGCTTTTGCATTCAATAGTTGACATCACTCAGCATGTTTGCTGAGCTCCTATCCTCTTTTCTATAGATCCTGGAAAAGTATCATAGTAATGACCAGAGAAAAAGACCAAAATGGTCCATCCAGTAAGCTTCCCAGGGTAACTGCCTTTTCATTCATTCCCATCCTCTAGCCTTTAGGGATCCACAGTGTTTATCCCATGCCCCATTGAAATCTTTCACAGTTTTAGTTTTCACCACTTCCTCCAGAAGGACATTTCAGTCATCCAGCACCCTCTCTATGAAGAAATATTTCCTGACATTCCTGACAAGTGAGTATTTTATTTATTTATTTATTTTATTTATTTAGCATTTTTTATATACCGAGGTATAGCAGAGTTGCCTTCACTCCGGTTTACATACAGAAACAACATGTTACATAGAACGATGTATGAAGATTACAATTTAAAATTAACGATAGTAAATACAACAGGAGAATGTATAACAAGATAACACAGGATAGAACCCTGAATAGATGTACATATATCTCATGAAGCATTGAAGGGCATCTGTATCATTGTAACAGGGAGATTGAAAAATGGCAGAATATATAAAAGAATTTTAGAGTCATTGAGTGCTATCTTTAAAAGATTGGCTGAGAAGCCAGGGTTTTAAGCCTTTTTTGAAGGATTTTAAGTTATCTTGATTGGTGAGGCAATGAGGAAGCGAGTTCCAGAGCTTAGGGCCGATGATGGAAAAGGCTCTGTTTCTGATGGAGGATAATTTAGCCTGTGGAAGAGAGGGAATCACTAGATTAATTTTGCTGGCGGTTCGTGTAGTACGTTGGGAGCAATGGATGTGAATGATGTCATCAAAGGCGGAATAGTCGGCATTGTATATTGCTTTGTGGAGTATGGTGAGGACTTTGAATTCTGCTCTTTTTTCAATAGGGAGCCACTGTAATTGGTTGAGAACAGGTGTAATGTGATCAGCTTTTCTTGTACCTGTTAGAACTCTGGCTGCAGCATTCTGAAGGAGCTGCAAGGGTCTCAAGGAAGATTTTGGAAGGATTTGAAAGATTTTGTTTTCCCCCTCTTCTCTGAAGACCTGGGAAAATGTTGTATACCTGCCCTCTGGGTATATCAGACACTCTGAACTAAGCACTCCGCAAGGAAACAGGCTCTTCAGTAATCAGACCCCTCAAGGGAACCAGACATGGATGATTGGATGGCAATGAAAATCTTTAGGCACTTAAATGGAAAAGAAGGCAGTACGATCTGATCTCTCAATCCTCTTAGAGACAATGTTTAGATTGTTGCACTGTTAGTTTTCAAGGTCTCCGTGTCTGTCAAGAAGGCAGTCTTCCTTTTCAGGGCCTCCACCTTGCTTGAAATGGTGGCAAGTGAGTTCACCAGTTCCCCTATGTGAGTTTAAGCATTGTCAAGTCAGGTAATATGTAGGGATGTTTAATATTAAATAGTTAAATGGTAAGTAAAGTTATCACTTAGACTTCATTTAACCATTTAATAGAATTTGTCTTTTTGTGTTGCAATGACAAATGGGAGTGAATTGGGTTGGGTTGATTTCAGCGCTTCCTGTTGGCACAAAACGAGGTTTTGAACGTACTATCTAATATCATGCCTCCTTCCTAGCAGGGCTCCCTACTGGCAAAAAAAGAACCATTGTCCTTCGCTTTCCCTTATTTAAATGGTTGTTTTAATTTAGTCTAACTTTTTAAATGATAGTTACATTCTTAGTAGCATGCTCCTGAGTTGTTTCAGTGAGCTGGCTGATAGCACTCAGCACAAAATCCAATTCAGAGTTTAGAATATTAGTATTCTGAGGTCTTAGCCTCAGATGAAGAGGAGGGTCACACCAGAGCAATCATATGGGTTCACAATTTTTAGGACTAAGTAAAGGTAAGGCGGTCATTTTTTCCCCACTGACTTTTCTCCCACTTCTATTTGTTATAATTAAAACTATGCTATATTCCCAGGAAAAAAATAAAAGCTGAAAACAAAGGTCCCTATACATTAAGGGTATTTTTCTCTTGTATTTGTATTCTCATACACTTTTTCAGTTCTCTTTTCTTTGTAATACTCCTTGCATTCTGCCATGTCTAACTGAATAAACAGTTTACAAAAAATATTGAGCTCCTAACCTTACTTGTTTAGTCAAGGCATAATTGCAATTTGCATGAAAATAATTTAATTCTTTAGGTTTTCAATATTAAACACTAAATATATTTTAGCATTATTGAAATCTGTATTCTAATATACTTTTAAATATTATTTATGTGTATAGATAGCACGTTAGGCTGGAGCAATTTACAGAGTATAAAATTATTTTAAGTTGGTACTTATGCTGCCTAGACAATGGAGCTGTGTTTGTGATACATTAGTGACAACATACCTACCAGTGCTTGCACCAGGCAAGTCATCACAATAGTTTAAAAATCAAATAAATAATAAAAATGAACAGCAGCTAAACAGTACAAATAAAGCTCATAGTGCTATTTTGAATTTTTCTTAATTTTCCATTACTTTACCTATACACTCTGTTTATGAGCGTCACAGAATTTTAATTCTATTATGTACAGATGAATGTACATAGCAAAATCAGCTTTCATATTTTCACACATACAAGTGTACATAAAACAGTGTAAAATTAGATGTATATTTACAGTTTCACTTCTAAGTCTCCATCTTGTCATATAGATGAATTCCATAGTATGATCCTTGCCCATGATTTCACCATTGCATAGCACATCCAGCTTTAAAATAAGAATCATACAAATTAGTTTGGCAAACATGATAGGTTTACAAGACTAACATAATGGGTTCGTAAGGACCTAGTCCCAGTCAACTACACTAGTTTCCCCTGTCTAAGTTCCATTTAAAATCAACTTTATTTTTAAAGTCCTCCATATATTTGCTTCTGACTACCCCTGCCAATTTTTTTTTTTTTTTTTACTTATCCCCTGGTTTGCTCCACTGCCTTCTCCATCCAAATATATGATCATAGTTAACAGCAAATTCTTCCCCTACTGCTAAGATGACCTACCTGCATTTCTTTCACTTAACCAACAATTCTCTTATTCAGATCCTTTCTCAAAGCTCAGTTTTTCAAATGGAACTATAATAGATAAAATTATCTTGCACTGTTAAAGTATGGTGATACATTGTAATGTCTGTTTAATATGTAAACTATAGCTGACTGCAGAGTGTTCCCATAGGGGAACAAGTTTCAAACTGTTCGTACTGGAACAAATTCATGGGTTTTTTTACCCATAGACTTTCCACAAATTTTCAAAGCAAAGATCTATATGGACACTTGTACCTGCTTTTTCTTGAGTACCTTTTTCATTGAAAATGCTATCTATGCATGATTTTTCCTCCCCCCCCCCAACCTAGATATGTCCCAAGAAACACCTCTTCTCAGTGCACCTTAAAGTATGTACATTGCAGAACAATGTTTAAACTTAGCTGTATTGAAGATGGGCAATTTTCAGTCAGCCAATTAATGCAGGAAAAACATCTTTTACCCACTTAAATCGGTTTGAAAATTGTCCTCTGAATGTCTAAGTGGAATTCGCAACACTTTGATTGCTTATTCGTATCGCATCACACATTGAACTTGTGCATCTCATAACTGTACATGCTAGGTGTTAGTCCTTACATACAGCAAAATTGCTTACCTTGTAATAGGTGTTATCCCAGGACAGTAGGATGTAGTCCTCACATATGGGTGACATCGGTAATGGAGCCCTACACGGAAAAACTTTTATCAAAGTTTCTATGAAACTTTTGACTGGCACCAGAGTGCCTACTGAGCATGCCCAGCATGCCATGATATTCCCTGCCACAGGAGTCTCCCTTCAGTCTGTTTTGTAGCAATTAGCGTTAGCCAAAAATAAAATAATAAAACATATCGGACCCAACTCCGCGGGGTGGCGGGTGGGTTTCGTGAGGACTACATCCTGCTGTCCTGGGATAACACCTATTACAAGGTAAGCAATTTTGCTTTATCCCAGGACAAGCAGGATGCTAGTCCTCACATATGGGTGATTAGCAAGCTAGAGGCTGAGTCATTTGGGATTGAGGCAACAGTGAAGTATTGTTGTTGAAATGAATCAGCCGAAGATCACAGCAGGTTGGATGTAGAAGGAGTTGGGATTACACTGGAAACAAGTTCTTTAAGACGGATTGTCCATAGGCTGAATCTTGTCTTCCTTCTTTGTCTAAACAATAGTGAGCTGCAAAGGTGTGAAGAGAACTCAATGTTGCTGCTTTACAAATGTCCAGAATAGGTACAGAGCGAAGGTGTGCTACCGAGGCTGACACTGCTCTGACTGAATGTGCTTTTACTCGCCCTTGAAGAGTAAGACCTGCTTTCTCATAACAAAACTGTACGCAATCTGCTAGCCAGTTTGACAAAGTATGTTTTCCCACTGCTTTACCTGGTTTGTTTGGATCATAAGATACAAATAGTTGACTGGATTTCCTTTGGACTGTAGTGCGGTTTAAGTAGAAGGATAGCGCATGTTTACAGTCCAAGGTATGTAAGGCTCTTTCTCCCTGGTGAGAGTGAGGCCTTGGAAAGAATGTTGGTAAAACTATAGATTGGTTCAAGTGGAATTCCGTGACTACTTTTGGAAGGAATTTGGGATGAGTACGGAGGACCACCCTGTCATGTAGGAACTTTGTAAAAGGTTCGTATGTGACAAGTGCTTGTAGTTCACTGACTCTTCTAGCTGATGTAATGGCTATGAGGAAGACAGTTTTCCATGTAAGAAATTTAAGGTCACAGGTGTCTATGGGTTTGAATGGGGAACGCATGAGCCTGGTTAATACTACGTTTAGGTCCCATTGTATGCTTGGGGATGAACTGGAGGTTTAAGGTGAGTTAAACCTTTCATAAATTTACTGACGAGAGGCTGTGTAGAGATAGGTGCGTCTCCCAGCTTGTTATGGTAAGCTGAGATTGCACTCAAATGTACTCTTACAGATGAAGTCCGAAGACCAGAGTCTGAAAGATGGTATAGGTAATCTAGTAGTGAGGTAGTGGGACAAGTGAAAGGATCTATAGATTTCTGAGTGCACCACAAAGTAAACAGTTTCCATTTGTAGGAATAATTCTTTCTAGTGGAAGGTTTACTTGAAGCTATCAGCACTTGAGATATAGTGGTTGGAAGGTTGAGTGGTTGTAAGATCAAGCTTTCAACATCCATGCTGTCAGGGATAGGGATTGAAGGTTGGGATGGCGCAACCGACCCTGATCCTGAGTTATGAGATTGGGAGCTACTCCCAGCCGAATGGGATTCCTGACTGAGAGGTCTAGCAGTATAGGAAACCATACTTGTCAAGGCCAGTATGGGGCTATGAGTATCATGGTCCCTTTGTCCTGTTGCAGCTTCACTAGAGTTTTGGTTATGAGCGGTATCGGTGGATACGCATATAACAGGCCTGAGTTCCAATGGCGAGCAAAGGCATCCTTTGGTAGGCTGTTCTGTCGTAGCAGGGAGCAGTAATTGTTCACTTTGTAGTTCAGATGGGACGCAAAGAGATCTATCGTTGGTTGACCCCAGCGTTGAAAGATCTTGGTTGCTGTCGCTGGATCCAAGGACCATTCGTGTGGTTGGAACTGACGACTGAGGCGATCGGCTATTATGTTGTGGATGCCTGCTAGGTAAGTGGCCCGTAGAAGAACTGAGTGTGCTAGGGCCCAGACCCAAATCTGTGCTGCTTCTTGGCAAAGGAGGTAGGAACCTGTTCTCCATTGTTTGTTGATGTACCACATGGCTACTGTGTTGTCTGTCTGAATCAGAACAGTCTTGTGTGAAAGGCAGTCCTTGAACGCATGTAGCGCATAACGTATAGCTCGAAGCTCTAGGAAGTTTATTTGAAAAGAGGCTTTGGTTTTTGTCCACGTCCCCTGGGTCTTCAGATGACCAATGTGTGCTCCCCAACCTAAAGTGGACGCATCTGTAGTTGGCGTTACTTGTGGAACTGGTTGCTGGAAAGGTAGACCTTTTAGCAAATTGTTCATTGATGTCCACCAGAGGAGGGAAGAACGCAGTTCCTGAGTTATCTGAATTTGAGAGGACAACGGTTGAATGGCTTGAATCCACTGTGTTCTGAGTGTCCATTGCATTAGTCGCATGGTCAATCTGGCCATGGGAGTGACGTGAACTGTGGAGGCCATGTGACCGAGTAGGGTGAGGCACTGATGAGCTGTAACTTGAGATTGATTTCGGAGAGAGTGTGCCAGGAGAGCGAGTGTTTGCGCACGGTCTCTTGGAAGAAAAGCTTTTGCTATGAGGTGTTTAAATCTGCACCGATGAATTGTAGTAGGTGAGATGGTGTCAAATGGGATTTCTGGCAATTGATGAGAAACCCCAAGGAGTGAAGCAAGTTGACTGTGAGCTTGAGGGAATTGAGAGCTCCTTCTTGCGTCTGACTCCTGATGAGCCAATCGTCTAGATAAGGAAATACATGTACCTTTTGTTTGTGGAGGTGTGCTACCGCCACTGCTAGACACTTTGTGAACACTCGAGGTGCTAAGGCTAGGCTGAATGGGAGCACTCGGTATTGAAAATGTTGTCCTTCGACCAGAAATCGCAGGTACTGGCGATGAGGAGGAAAGATGGGAATGTGAGCGTAGGCGTCTTGAAGATCCAGAGAGCAGAGCCAATCCCCTTTTTGAAGAAGAGGTAGCATGGTGCCTAATGATACCATCCTGAATTTTTCTTTTTTGAGAAATTTGTTGAGATTTCTGAGGTCTAGGATAGGACGTAGGCCTCCGGTTTTCTTTGGAATGAGGAAATAGCGGGAGTAGAATCCTCTGCCCTGCTGAGGCCTGGGAACTGGTTCTATGGCCCTGGCTCTCAGTAGGGTGGATAATTCTGCTTTTAGAAGCTTGGAATGGTGGTTCACTGTCCAAGAGGAGATTGGTGGAGTTTCTTTTGGTACAGTGAGAAAATCCAATCGGTACCCGTGAGCTGTAATGGAAAGTACCCATTGGTCTGTGGTCATGGAGGTCCAGGTGTGATGGAAAAAGGCTATGTGACCTCCTACTGGTAGGTGTGGGAGTGGATTGTCGGATGGGCTGCTGCTCTCTGATTGTATTTCAAAACCCCGACGTTGATGCAGTCTGAGGAGGAGGTTGAGGCCTGGCAGGCCTTTGCCTAGACTGGGGACGCTGAGCTGGGCGCGATGGCCTTGCACGGCTGGTTGGGGGATAGTAGCATCATTGGCGGTAGTAAGGACGCCTGGTATCCCTTCTAGGAAGTCTCCTGGCAGGGGGTTGTGACTCTTGAGGTAGTAATGAGAGTTGTTTGAGAGTCTCAGTGTGGTCTTTTATCATGCCAACTTGTAGATCGGACGCTTTAAGCCAGGCCCATCTACGAGCAGTTATTCCTGAAGCCGAGAGACGAGATGCAGTTTCAAAACTGTCGTTCGCCCTAACCTCATGCTTGCCTGCTTCTAGGCCTTTATGTACCACTTGATGAAAGGGTTCCTGATATTGATCAGGCAGTGTGTGAACGAGCTCTTGGACTTGTTTCCAAAGATTTCATTGGTACTGGTTCATGAAAAGTTGATAAGCTGCAATCCGAGATACCAACATAGATCCCTGGAAAACTTTACGTCCTAAATTATCCAGGAATCTGTTGTCCTTTCCTGGCGGTGTTGAGGAGTGAGTTTTTAACCTTTTTGCCTTTTTCTGGGCCGACTCCACTACCACAGATTGGTGAGGTAGTTGGGTCTTTTGGAATCCAGGAATTGGTTGGACTAAGTAGGTTGCATCTGACCTTTTGTTTACCGATGCAAGTGATCCAGGATGTTCCCATATTCGGTACATGAGTTCTTGTAGTACCTCATGCACTGGCACCGCCAAAATCTCTTTTGGAGGATCTACAAATTGTAGAACTTCCAGTGTTTTTTGCCTGGAATCCATTTCTGACTGCAACTGGAAAGGAATAGTTTCCGCCATTTCCTTTACAAAGTTGGAGAAGGATAAGTCTTCCGGAGGAGATTTCCTACAGTCCTCAGGAGGTGATGATTCAGACAGCATGTCCTCTTCTGAAGAGAAATCTGTATCGGTATCTGTGCCTGTATCTCTTGGGGACCTCACTGGTTGTGGCCTAGTAGGTATCAACGGTGTCACCTTTGGTATTGGTGGAAGTAAAGGACACCGTGGCTGATGAGGCCTAGGTACTCCTGAGGGTCCTGGAATAGGCTCTTCATCGATGTCTTGTGGTTTTGTCGATATGGCATCGATTAACGTGTCCAATTTATTCATCAGAGGTTGAAAAATAGAAAACTCTGAGGGTAGCACCGATGGAGTCAACGGTGGAATCGATGCCGGAATCGAACGTGGTACAGATGGCATCGGTGGCGGAATCGATGGAGGTATCGGCATCGATGGTAATGGATCCGATGGCATCGAAGCTGGTGTCGATGGCGACATCAGTGTCGATGGCTGGACTGACACTGTATCAAGGAGTGCTTGTCGAACCGCTTGACGGATATATCCATCAAGTTCCGCCCGCATAGCTGATGGTATCAGAGCAGCTATGGGGGGGGAGGCGGTGATGGCGATACCGATACCTCCTCAGGGCCTTGAGGAGGTATGGTGCCCTGCACCGGTATCGGTGGGGATCGCCCTGGTACAGTAGGCCTCGGAGACTCCGCGCTCATCCGAGCTTTCTTAGCGGAGGAGGCCGACTCAGTTGATGGTTCAGCGGGCACCGGTTCGATGGCATGCTGGCGTCGATGCTTTTCTTTTTGCTTTTCACTGCCGAGGTGGACGCCTTCGACGATGGCGAGGGAGAGGGAGTAGAAGCATCTCCAGCCTCACCTGGAAGTCGTCTTTTCAGAACTACTTGCCATATCGATCCCGAAGGCGATGACTGGGCTGACGTCGATGCTGTTGGGAGCAGTTGAATTTTGAAGAGATGCTCCATTTTCTCCATACGGAGCCGACGTCCTTTCGATGTCATCTTGACGCATAAATTACAGGATCTGACGTCGTGTTTTTCGCCGAGGCAAAGGATACATTCCTGGTGCGGGTCCGTTATGGACATATTTCTCGCACAATTTGGGCATTTTTTAAAACCCGAGGCCATTTTAGTCGGACAGCCGTCGACGACTATGGCTCGAAAAACCGGTGTGGAACTGACGAAAATAAAGGGAGAAAAAGTTACCGCGATGGTATGGAAGGGAGACTCTTGCGGTGGAAAGTTTTTCTTAACTTTTTTCTAAAGTTTTGCGTGTAGTGAAAAATCACCCAGGACTCCAGATTAACCGCGAGGCTAACAGCTCCGCAGAAAAAAAGAAGACTGAAGGGAGACCCCTGTGGCAGGGAATATCATGGCATGCTGGGCATGCTCAGTAGGCACTCTGGTGCCAGTCAAAAGTTTCAAAGAAACTTTGATAAAAGTTTTTCCGTATAGGGCTCCATTACCGATGTCACCCATATGTGAGGACTAGCATCCTGCTTGTCCTGGGATAAAATGCAAAGGAGAAAGTACAAATTATGTGGCTAAAATAAGGTACTTTTATGATGATTCTTTCTCTATGATGGCAATTTTCAAAGGGATTGCCACAGGTAAAAATCATTTCACCCCTGTACATCAGCTGTCTGAAAACTACCCACTCTGTATAGGAGGAAATGTACACACAACATGCATACTTTTACTCACACTGTAGTGGAGGCATGCCCAGGTGGGGCTTGGTTGAAGGAGAAAGCAGAGTTGCTTACCTGTAACAGGTGTTCTCCAAGGACAGCTGGATGTTAGCCCTCACACAAGGGTGACATCAGATGCAGCCCGGCACGGGAAACTTTGACTGGCACACTGAACATGCCCAGCATGCCACTATCCATGCGGTGTCCCTCTTCAGTCTTATATCATAGAATTCGTGAAAAATAAAATAAACCCAAAGAAACTTAAAGAAACCCAACTCCGCAGGGTGGCGGGTGAGTTTCGTGAGAATTAACATCCTGCCGTCCTTGGAGAACACCTGCTACAGGTAAGCAACTCTGCTTTCCCCAAGAACTAGCAGGATGGTAGTCCTCGCACATGGGTGAATATGTAGCCACAGGCTGCTCCCAAACATATGGCGCCAGGCTACTATTACACTGGGAGAAAGCCTGCACCCGAACCAGGGCCCAAGGTAGGAAGAGTTGGGTTTATGGTTGGAAAAGATTACGGAGTACTGACTGACTGACTGAAACGACTGTTACTTTGACCATCCTTGTCCAGAAACTAATAAGAGGCGTAGGTGTGAAGAGAACTCCAAGTTGCCGCCCTGCAGATCTCATGCACGGGAACTGCACGCAAGAGAGCTACCGAAACACCGAATAAGCTTTGACACGGCCCTCAAGTTGTAACCCTGCTTGAGTGTAGCAGAAAGCAGTACAGTCCGCTAGCCAGTTGGATAAGGTCTGTTTGGATACTGCGACTCCCAACTGTTCTTGTCAAATGAGACAAAATTTCGTGGATTGACAGTGAGACGCTGTCCGGTCCAGGTAAAAGCCCAGAGCCCTTTTACAGTCTAGAGTGAACAGGACACTCTCACCTTGGTGTGAGTGAGGTCTTGGAAAAAAGGTGGGTAGGATAATGGATTGATTGAGATGGAACTCCATGACCACCTTTGGAAGAAACTTCGGATGCATACACAAAACCACCTTATCATGGAAAAATTTTGTATAAGGTATGTATGACACCAAAGTCTGAAGTTTGCTGATCCTGCGTGCTGAGGTGAAGGCTACCAGGAGGAAGACCTTCCAGGATAGATACTTCAGGTCGCAAAACCTCAGGAGCTCAAACGGTGCCCTCATGAGATGAGTCAAGACCACATTGAGGTCCCAGGAGACCGCTGGGGGTCGAATCGGAGACTTAAGCTGCAGTAAACCTTGCATAAAACACCCCACAAGCGGATGGGTGGAGATGGATCCACCATCTATCCTCGGATGATATCCCCTTATGAACCTAAGGTGAACTCTGACAGAGGTGGACTTCAAGACAGCCTTTGAAAGGTGTAACAGGCAGTCCAAGACTCTCAGTGAGGAGCAGGAGAATGGGTCCAGTATGTTCCCTTCACACCAAACCGAGAATTGGTTCCACTTGAGGTTGTAAGGTCTCCTTGTGGAAGGCCTCCTGGGCTCCACCAGGACTCGAGACATGCCGTCTGAAAGGCCCAGGGTCTGTAGGGTCACCTGGTTAACATCCATGCTGAAAGGGACAAAGCTCAAAGGTTGGGGAGATACAGGCTGTCCTGAACCTGCGTGATTAGGTCTGGAGCAGTCCCCAACCAGATTGGAGGATGTGCAGCCAGATCTTGCAGGAGCAGGAACCAGATCTGATGTGGCCAAAAAGGCGTGAATAGGATCATGGTGCCTTGGTCCTGCTGGAGTTTTTGGAGTGTTTTAGAGACTAGCAGCAATGGGGGATACGTGTACAGGAGGCCGATGCCCCAGTGATGTGAGAAGGCATCCGACCCCCGACCAGGGAGCAGAACTGATCCACTTTCTTGTTGTCCAGGGAAGTGAACAGATCTATGTCTGGGTTTCACCACAGGCAGAAGATGCGGTCCGCCACCTCCTGTTTCAGGGACCATTTGTAGGACCAAAGGTCTGACAACGAATCCGCCAGGACTTTGTCTATCCCTGCGAGAGAGCCCAGGACCAGATCTGTACTGCTTCCTGGCAGAGGAGGAACAAACCTGTCCCTCCCTGCTTGTTCAAGTACCACATTGCCACTTGACCGTCTGTCTGAATCAGGACTACCTTGTTGGTCATGTGGTCCCGGAATGCCCAAAGGACATACTGGACCGCCCAGAACTCCAGGAAGTTGATCTGAAGATGTTGTTCCTGCAAGGGCCAGTGGCCCTGGATGCTGAGGTCCACCACATGGGCCCCCCAACCTGTGTGAGAAGCATCTGAGGTAAGAAAAATTTGAGGCTGAGTGACCTGGAAAGGTATCACCCTCTCCATATTGAACAGGGTCTGCTACCACACAAGGGACTGATGAAGTGGTGTGGTGACTAAAATGCAAGCCTGAAGGTCCTGGTTGGCCTGGCACCTCTGAGAGCGCAATGTTGACTGTGCATGTGTAGCTGAGCAAAAGGCATGACATGGACTGTTGCTGCCATTAGCCCCAAAAGACACAGGATCTGGTGTGCCGAGACATGATGGCAGCAAGAGATCACTCCCACTAGGGAAACAAGGTTCAATGCTCAGTCCCGGAGTAAGAAGGCCTTTGCCTGGACCATATCGAACCTGATGAAGTCCAACTGCAGTGACAGAAGATGATGGGATTTCGGGTAGTTGATTAGTAATCCAAGGTCCTCCAGTGCCTATATGGAGGAGTGCAGGGACTGCAATGACCCTGTCTGGAGTCACCCTAGATAAGCCAATCGTCGAGGTAGGGGAAGACATGTACTAATCTCCTGAGATAAGCCCCCCACCACTGCCAAGCAATTTGTGAAGCCACTGGGTGCCGATGTGAGGCCGAAAGGCAGCACCCCAAAGTGATCCAAAGACAATGATAATGATCCAAAGACAACGACAAACCTTTTCCATTGGAAAAAAAAAATCAGCAGAACCAGGGGTCACAATTTGAAGCTCCAGGGAGGAAGATTCAGAACCAATGTCAGAAAGTATTTCTTCATGGAGAGGGTGGGGGATGCCTGGAATGCCCTTCCGGAGGAAGTGGTGAAGACCAGAACTGTGAAGGACTTCAAAGGGGCATGGGATAAACACTGTGGATCCATAAAGTCTAGAGGACGTGAATGAAGAGTGGGTGGCTCGCGAGAATGACGGCTACTACCTGGAGATAATACCCTTATTCAATAAACATACACACGGTTAATGCGACTCCAACATTGCTCTAAGCTTCAACGGCAAGAGGAAATGTAAAAAAATGGATTTGCATTCACAAAAAAGCGGGGAGTAGCTTGCTTGTTACGGCGGTTACTACCCCAAACCAAATAATCCTGATACTTCACTTTCAATGCTTCAACGGCAGGGGGAGAAAGTCTGATACTTCACGCATATCCAACATAGTTCTCTGCTTCAACGGCAGGGAGAATGAAGAAAAGTGGATCTATATACAGACAACCAACAAGGACTGAATTATTTAGTCTGGGTAAACAAATAAGCATGGGTGTAGCTTGCTTATTGCGGCGATTACTACCCCTAACTAATTAAGCTAGATATTTCACTTAGATGCAGTTCCAATACTGCTCTCTACATTAATGGTGGGGGTGGAAGGGAAATAGAACCAAAAGGTTACTAATAGCCAAGAGTAACAGATAATGTATGAGAAAAAAAAATGCGAAACTTGCTGGGCAGACTGGATGGGACATTTGGTCTTCTTCTGCTGTCACTTCTATGTTTCTATGGTAGTGTTCCCCTCCCACCAGGAAGTGGAGATACTTCTGATCTCTGGGAGAAATGGGAATACGGGCATATGCGTCTCAGATCGAGGGAGCAGAGCCAGTCTCCAGTCGAGGGATCAGAGTTCCCAACGAGACCATTTTGAATTTTTCTCTGACAAGAAAACTGTTCCACGCCCTTAGATCTAGTATGGGGCGAAGCCCACCGGTTTTCTTGGGAATCAGGAAATACCTGGAATAGAACCTGTTGCCTTGTTGACAAGGAGGCACCGGTTCAACCGCATGAGCCATTAAGAGGGTGGAGAGATCTAACCAAAGTATTTGCTGAATCTCTGTAGATCTCCACCAGGGGCACGGAAGAGACTGTCAAGGAGTTCGTTGGAAACGCAATCTGTATCCCTGCTGAACAATGGACAGGACCCACTGGTCCAAGGTGACAAACCCACCGGTTGGCACAAAGCTGCAAGTGGCCCCCCACTGGAGGGTTGGTGCCCTGGGGTAGGGATCGCTTGCTCAAATTCCCCCGCCTCCAGTCAAAACCTCATGGCAGGGTTTTGTTGTGGGGTTGGGGCCAGTCAAGGGACATGTGGCTGCTCTTGCTCTTGTTGGCACCCGTTGGGAGTCTCATTCTAGATGCCGGTGGATACCACCTCCGTGGCTGGTAGAACAGGCATCTTGTGTACTGTCAGGGAGGCTTTCCGCCTGAGGACTGAGGGTCCAAGCTGCTGGCTGACAACTGCTAAAGGGTTTCATGATAGCCCTTCAGCTGTGCTACCGCTTCCTTGATTTTGTCTCCGAACAGATTCTCCCTGATACAGGGTAGGTCTGCCAGACTAACCTCTACTTCGGGTCTGAGATCAGAAGCATGAAGCCAGGCCATACGCTGGGCTCCAATGCCAGCTGCCGCAACTCTTGTTGCTGTTTCAAACACATCACACGCAGAGCGGACTTCCTATTTGTCACATTCAAGGCCCTGTTGTATTACTTCCTGGAAATCACCCTGAAACTGCTGTGGGAGGCGTTCCACCATATCCTAGACTTGTTTCCAGAGGTTTCTGGAGTATTAGCTCATATACAGCGGATAGCAGGCAATTCTGGCTGCAACATGGAGTCTTGGAAGACCCTCCTTCCTAAATTGTCCAGGGCTCTGTGCTCACGACCCAGAGGAGCCGAAGCATGAGTACGGAACCTCTTTGCTTTTTTTTTTTTCTTTATGCCAATTCCACCATCACCAACTGGTGTGGTTGATGGCATTCAAAGCCTGTAGTGGGTTTAACTAGATAGATAGCATCAGTCCTCAGAGTCCTCAGTCAAGGAAAAGGATCCCTCCCAAGGAATGTAGGGGGCATCGTCCTCACTCTGTGCATCTGGAGACCCTTGAGACGGAGCCCCCTGTGGGATTTTGTGCCAAGAGCCAGATGGCCTCTGTGGCACAGGAGCACCAGTAGGACCTGGGGGTGCACCGGCATGGAAGGTCCCATAGGCATCAGGAGCGCCATGGGAATCATTGGCTCCAAAGGCATAGACTCCAAAGGTCCTGAGAGGGCTAGCACTGGTTGGGGTGCCTTACACAGCAGTGGCACCATTAACTCTGATGGTCCATCCTCATCCAAGGAGTCACTCATTGGGATAGCTACTGGTGGGAGCCGCATCGATGCTTCCTTCGATAAAGGGGCTCGGGGCAGGCTGCATCGGTAAGACACCAAGCAGTATGTCCAGTTGCTCCAACAAAGGCGCAAGCATCGATGGAAACTGCTCCTGTGGCGGTGGTGGTCCCAGTGGCTCGATGCCCTGCAGGGCCCGGCCGACCGCCAGCTGCACACGTCTCTCCAACTCCTCTTCAAAGGCTGCTGAGGAAAGGACAACTGGAGGAAAAGGAGGCGGTGAAATTAGATCGACCCCGGAACTGGGGCGGGGGATCCGTACCCTTCACCGGTATTGTGGGGATTGCCGTGGTCCTTTGGGCTGTTCGGTAAGCAAGACATCCTCGGCCCAGGATCATACTGTTAAATGTAAACCGCGGTGATGTATATCTATACGTACTGCGGTATATAAAAATCTATAAATAAATAAATAAATAAATAAATAAAATGTCAAGGGTGGCATGGATGATGCAGACGCCTTCCCGTGGTCCAAAGTCTGCAACGATGAGGACCTGTGGCGATGTTTCTTGGATTTTTCCTGATGCTCGGTCCATTCCTTCCTGGGAGCCGAGGGAGATGGTGAGGAACCCAACCTGGAACGCAAGGACACTGATCTTGGATGGTCCCCCGTACCTATTTCTAAGCCATGGATTGGCAGCGGAGGGGACACAGAGGGGGTAGTGCTCGAGATCTCCTTACCCTTTGGCATCGAGGTGCCTGACACCAACAGTTCCAATTTCTTAGTGCCAATTTCTCCATTTTATCGAGACATGCCCAATGGCCGTTGGGGGTCATCTGAACACAAAGATCGCAGCCACGGACATCATGCAATGCCCCCAGGCACAAGATAGACCTCATGGGGGTCTGTGATGGACATAGTCCAGAGGCAGTGGGGGCAACGGCGGAAGCTGGATGATGCCATGGGAAAAAAGGACATGGCATGCGGTTGGTGCCTGTGGCCACTGGGACGTGGCACCGTCTGTAACTGAACGCAAACTGTGAGAAAACTTACTGAAGCGGTCAAGAAAAATCCCCAAAACACACAGAGGGACCAGACGGGACTCAAGATGAAAAAGGAAGATAACGTTCCACATAAATAGAGCACGAACTCCACAGCCACAAGGCTTCAGCTTTGAGTAAAAAGATAGACTGAAGAGGGACTCCGCGAGGATGCGTGGGTAGCGACATGCTCAGTATATCAGTCAAAGTTTCTAGAAACTTTGACAAAAGTTTTCCATGCCGGGCTCCATCTGATGATGTCACCCCTGTGTGAGAACTACCATCCCGTGGAGAAAAATTATATGCATTGTTTTGTATTTTCAAAACTATGGAACTAATTTTCAAAATGTTTTACATGCATAACTAGACTGTGTGTGTGTAAATGAGCTTTGAAAACTGCTACTTTTACCTGCGTAACTCCTTTGAAAATTCAAATTCACGCCATATGGACTGAATTTTCCAAAGAATTTACGTGTATAAATGGGCTATCGAAAATATCTATGACATATGCTACTTTTACACTTTGAAACTTCACTCCTATGTATGTAGTTATGGTTGGAAAATCATTCACAGAAAGTGCAAATCTCTGCAGTTTCTTTTTCCTTGGCAAATCTTCAAAGTAAAGCTGCTACTGTTGAAGAGTGGGGGGAGCCAAAGGGTGCTGAAAAAAGCAGAAGGGACATATTTGGAAAAATAAATGCTTGTAGGACAAGAATTCGTGTACTTTTACTTTGTAAACCGGTGCAAAGAACACAGGTAAAAAGTACTGACGAACAATGCAGCTATACAGATAGTATAAAATTTGCTCCCTATTAGCATCTGCTGTAGATAGAGTAATTCTTGACCAATAGTAGAAAGCACAGTGAAATTTGTGTATGCTGTGAGACATTTACTAATTATACTGACGTCAATATTCAAAATGGCTTGTCTGGCTAAATCTGGGACTTAGGAAGACAAATCTGAGGGTTTGTACCTGCTGTTTGGATAAATTTTATCCTTAGTAATTACCCGGCTAAAACTTATCCAGATAAAAAAAGATGCTCTGGGAGTGGGGCATAAACTTAGTGTGATAGCACTGAAATCTGTGCTGTCTGGCTAAGTATCTGATTCACTAAGGGTTTTTCCCATAGGCACAAAATGGGAGAAAAGCCTTAAAGATTCTGGCTATAAGTTTAGTAAATAAGTCTGTCCATCCTCAGATCGAGTTTAACATTATCTGGTACATGTATCTGGATAACTTTAGCCTTAACTGGTTACATTCAATAAACAGCCTGTTAAGTAACTGCAAAAGCAATCTTATCAGTTTTGATTTATGTCCATCCCATTGCAGCCTACATGAAACACGGTCTATGTCAGGAGATCTCTAGCAGTCTTTGCTGTGATTTGTGAAAGCCTTGTTTGGATCTTGACATATCAATAAATGCTCTTTATTTTTAAAAGAAAAGTGGATAATAAGTTTATTCTACACCTTTTCCTTGTCCTTCATATTTTGGAGCTGTGCCTGACCACTCAATTAACTCTTTGTTATAAATACTATTGAGCATGTCTAGCATTAGCTGGATAAACTTATCCAGTTAACTATTAGATATTTAGGTATATTTAGTGGCGCAGCCGCATTACCTGGTTAATTTGCTCAGCCAGACAGTGGCTGAATGTGGACTTCTTTAATTTTAATTTACAAAAAAAAAAAAAAAATCAAGGTGTTTATAAAATGCTTCACAGCTGGTCAGCACCATGCTCCGGACAGCTCCTTTGACAGAGAGATAAATGGCTCAATTCAAATTTTTGAAACATGCTAAGGAAAAAAAAATAGCCCTAACATGGGAATTTTTTTTTTGAACATTGGGATAATTTTCAACATAATGCAGACAGTTAAAAAGTCTTCAGGTACTTTGATCTTCAGATTTTGCACCAATTCTCAAAGGTAAAGTTTTGAGTATATGTTCCTTTTGAAAATTTGCAGAGGAAAAAAGTACCTGCAAAGATTTGCACCTCCTTTTTATGATCAAAACACAATACATAATTTTTAGAGAAATGTAGTCTTATCTGTTAATTTCCTTTCTTTGAATTCTGCTACACTAGCCAGATGCATGGGTTTATACCACCCTGCCAGCAAATGGTGACAGAGAACCACAAAATTTTCAGCAACATCTTCACTGCTAAAGAGAGTGCAGCAGGTTAGGTACTTGTTAGTATCTTTATGCCAAAGCAATGGAATAGGAAAACCCCCCAGCTATTTAGCAACTATAAAATCATTATAAATAACTTTGGAAAAAAATAGGACCCTACTGGTCCATTATCCTCCAGAAGGTTTCCTGGCTAAACTCTCACTTCCCGGGGTCCAATGTATGCCTGCTGAAGAAGTCAGCCTAGTCGTTCACTATTCCTGCAATAGAGGGTGACATTGAAAATGCGGAATTGCTTCACAAATTTCTATTCGGTGTTCACGGAGGAAGGATCAGGAGTATGACCAAAGAAAACAGACACATAAGAATGTGCGGTAAACCTCAAATGATTTACAGACAAGTGTGTTTGTGAAGAGCTAGCTAAACAAAAGTAGATAAATTGATAGCGCCGGCTGGGAAACATACAAAGGTTTTAAGAGAACTTTGAGAAGTTTTGGCAGCTCCGTTGGCTGACCTTTTTAATACTTCTTTAGAGTCAGGAGTAGTTCTGGATGACTGAAGATAAGTGGTGTGGCTCCTCTTTACAGAAGTGGGAGGCTGGTAACTACAGGCCATTTGGTCTGACCTCAGTACTGAGTAAATAAATTGAATCATTGCTAAAACAGGAGTGTGTGAAGTTTCTGGAATTCAATGTATTACAAGATCAGAGGCAGCAGTTTTACAGAAGTAGATCTTGTCAGACAAATCTGATTAATTTCTTTGCCTGGGTGACCAGAGATCAGGGCATAGCATGTATTTAGATTTCAGTAAGGCCTTAGATATGGTTCCACATAGGCAACTTATAAACTTGGGGCCCTTAAGAAGGGGTGACCAGGTTTCAAGATATCTATAATGAATATGCATGAGATAGATTTGCATATAATGGAGACAATGCATGCAAATTTATCTCATGCACATTCATTGTGGATTTCCTGAAAAGACTTTTTCATTTAACTTTTTTTTTTTTTTTTTTTTTTTTTTTTAAACTAGAGCACATACAGATCCAAAATTAGATGGAAGAACACACGATAGTAAACAAAAGATATAAACACATTATGTAACTGAAAATACAAAAGTGATGTTGGTATCAGACTCTCTCCTCTTGCCATTTCCAATACAACGCCTAAATAGTATTATATCTGTCAGACTGCACATGTAGAGAGTATATCATACGTTCTAAGATTGCAATATCTGCCACCTTACTCTCCCAACAGGATAACAGAGTGGGCAGTTTCCATATATGAGCAATAGTAAGGTAGGAGGAATGTAATAACTGATTACTCAACTTTTGAAACCCTGCCATGCATATGCAATCCTTCTAGAAACCCAATAGACAAATTGAAGGATCTAGAGACAAATGTCCACACGTTTGATGAATGGCATCCAAAATTTTCACCCAAAAACTGTAAACCACCCCACATTTGAAAATGCCTTTTTGTGACTCTTAAGAACATAAGATTTGCCATACTGGGTCAGACCAAAGGTCCATCAGGCCCAGTTTCCTGTTTCCAACAGTGGCCAAGCCAGGTCACAAGTACCTGGCAGGATCCCAAGGGGTAGACAGATTCCAAGCTGCTTATCCCAAGAATAAGCCGTGGATTTCTGCAACTCTACCTTCATAATGGTTAATGGACTTTTCCTCCACAAACTTGTCCATACCTTTTTTGTAAATGCAGCTACACTAATAGCTTTCACCACATCCTCTGGCAATGAATTCCAGAGCTTAATTATGCGTTGAATAAAAAAGCATTTTTTCTTATTAGTTTTAAATGTATTACCTAGTAACTTCATTGTGTGCCCCCTGGTCTTTGTACTTTTCAAAAGAGTAAACAATTGATTAACATTTACTCGTTCCATTCCACTCATTTTATAGACTTTTATCATATCTCCCCTCAGGACTTTTCAAAGCTGAAGAGTCCTAACCTCTTTAGTCTTTCTTCACAGGGAAATTATTCCATCCCCTTTATCGTTTTGGTCACCTTTCTCTGTACTTTTTCTAATTCTGCATATCTTTTTTTGAGATGTGGCGACCAGAACTGCACACAAAATTCAAGATAAGGTCGTACCATGGAGCAATACAGAGGCATTATGATATTCTGTTTTACTCTCCCATTCCTTTTCTAATAATCCCTAGCATTCTATTTGCTTTCTTGCCACTGCTGTACACCGAGCAGAAGATTTCAACGTATTTTCAACAACACCTAGATCTGTTTGCTGAGTTGTGACTCCTGCCCTAAAGTGATTGACTGTGCTAGAAACTGGTTAAGTGGGAGGCAACACAGGGCAGTGGCAAATGGACTTCATGCAGAGGAAAAGGGTATTAGTGATGTGCTGTGGGGATTGGTCTTTAGACTAGTTCTCTTCAACACTTTCATAAGCAATACTGCAGAAGAATTATCAGAAGAGGTTTGTCTTTTTGTGGATTTTATCAAAATCTGCAACAGGGTAGACACCTAGAAAGATGTGGAAAAGCTAAGGAGGGATCCAGCAAAACTTGAGAGATCGTCTAGAACCTGGCAGCTAAGATTTAAGGTTAAAATATGCAGTCATGCATTTGGGCTGCAAAATGCCCAAGGGAGTGGTATGGTTCATTAGATTAAGAGCCATGTGAGGAGGCTATTCAGCTTGTCATTGTCCGGTTTCTTTTTTAAAAACTTTTTATGAGTGTTATGTTATACCCTGCATTGAACCTTCTGACTAGTGTGGGTTATATGTCTTAAATAGAAAATAAGTATTATATGGCATGAATTTCTTCTATGTATGAATCAAGAGCAAGATCTGGGGGCGATCATATCTGATGATCTCAAGATGGCCAAACAGGTGGAGAAGGTGAAGGCAAAAGAGAGAAAGATGCCTGGGTGTGTAGGAAAAGAAATGGTTAGTAAAAAGAGGTGAAACTGCCCTTGTAAAACTCCATTTGAAATACTGTGTACAATTTGGGAGACTGTAGGGTAGGCAACTCCAGTCCTAAAGTACCTAGGAGGCAGGCCTCTTTCAATGGAAAAAAGAGGGTCTGGAACAAGGGGGTCAAGTGATAAGGGTGACAGGAAGTTGACTCAGGAGTAAGCTAAGGAAATATTTCTTTACAGAACGGGTGGTAAATGCATGGAATAGCCTTCCAGTGGAGATAATGGAGACAAGGACAGTATCTACCTTCAAGAAAGCATGGAACAAGCTTTCTTGAAGGCAGATGGGGATCGGGGAAGAAAAGGTACAGATTATAGAGGAGAGCACTTGGTGTGGATGGTTGGCCTAGATAGACCGTATGGTCTTTTTCTGCCTTCATGCTTCTATGTTTCTAATGTGAACTATTGAGATTTCTAGGAGAATATGTTCTGCCCAGCAGAACAGCATGCTTGTTCCTTGGGCCACAAACAGGCCTGAGCACCCCTCTTGTACAAATAAACTATCACTGAAGCACTGACTGAGATCACAGAAACTACTTTCACTAATGGCAGAATGGGCAAGAGAGCCAAACTGAAGGTCTTAGCTTCCAGTCCATCTATGATCCACAAGACCTCCTTCTGCACCAAAGTCTCTGGGTTAGCTGGTTTTGCCAGTGAAGTCCACCGGTCTACTGGGTTTGATTCAGACATGAACACAATCAAAAGGGGGCTCTAGATACAATTTTTTTTTTTTTATAGATTCATGGGAATAGTCCATCAAGTCATGCTTTCCCTTATGGAGATCAGAAGAGGAAGGTGAAATTCAAAGTCCTGTGATGGGGGCGGGGACACGACGCGCCAACAATTCAATAGAAAAAACTGAAGAAACAAGAAGTGAGATTTGGTCCAAGGGAACCCAGAAACTGAAAATAATCCCAAACCTTGGGAACCCTTAAGCGAAAAAGATTACACTAGAGCCAATAATTTGACTACTCTTTCCATGAAGATTTGGCTGCTCCCCCACCCTCCCTCTGGAATCAAAGCAAGTCTCCAGAAACTATAGAGAGTGGGAAAGAATCAGATTGCTTATGGTTTCATTCACTATCCAGTCCAAACTTTCTAGAACTTGAACCACCCCAGAGGTTGCTTGTCTCTCCTGAATGACTTGGTCCTTAATCAATCAAGTACAAATGAACCAGATACCTGCTCTGTAAAAGGCGGCCATGACCATCACCAGCAACTTGTAAAAAGCCTTTAGAGCTGTAGCGAGCCCAAAAGGAACAGCTCTGAACTGGAAATGGTTTCCTGAAAGCAAAACTGAAGAAACGTTTGGTGGTGTTCCCAGATGGGAACAATGAAGTAAACTGTTGAGAGATCCAAGGATATGAGGTACTCCCCTTGTCTCACAGCCATAATGATGGCATAAAGATTTTCCATATGGAAATATGGAAATGGAATATCCAAAGACATCTGTTGACTCCTCTGAGTCTTTGAATGGGCTGGAAGAAACCAGCCTCTCTCAAAACTGCAAAATAGGATTATCAACTTTGGCCCTGAGGTTTGAGTGAATCCATTACCATCGCTTCCTGACACTGGAGCCTGTCCAAAGTAGCTTTAGCCCCCTGAAGTGGAACCCACAAGACGACACCCTAAAGGTGCCAAAAACAAGAATAGTGAAAACCGGAGAATACCTTCTCTATACTATGTCTAGGACCCAATGTACCGATGAGGAATCGGTCCACTCCTGGTAAACATCTCCAGAGGTGACAGTCTGTAGGGATCATCTGGGAAGAGACTTTCTGCATCCACTTAAGCCTGAAGCGGACAGCTCCTGAAAATCCAGCATTGTCACTCATGGACTTCCTAGGTCCATGAAGGGGCAGAATCCCTCCTCAAAACCTGCCCAACAAGGGAAAAGACTGCATCCCCATCTTTAAACTCCTGATATCCCTGAAATAACCGTGACTCATACCAGTCCGGGATGCCAAACTGACTCTCTCATTTAGGAGATGCTGGCTTAGACTATCAGGACCTTAACTAACTTCTCCAAATGTTGTCCAAAAAATAACTTCACCTTAAAGGGAAGCCTGCCAAATGAGCCTTAGACACTGTTTCAGGCACCCAGTTATGAACCCCTAACAGTCTCCATGCCATACCAAAGTCAGAGATCAAATATAAAACCTAATAAGATCATACACAACATCCACCATAAAAGGAGCCCCAGATTCTAACCGGGCCACCTATGGACTCTCCAGGAGCTGTTGGTCCTAGCACAAAAAGCCCAAACTAGATACCCTTAACAACTGGAAGGCTGAACTACCAAGTTTGCAGTGAAGAAAATTTGGCTTAAAGGTATTCAACCCTGAGAATCCTTAAAAGCCATGCCACCTTTTACTGGTAAAGCCATCTTCCGGCTCATGCAGAACCCAAGGGACCCACAATTACTCTCCCCATCCTCTGCCAGAAGAGGAAACAGCTTTCTAAATGTCTTGCCCCACTGAGACCCCTCACAGGAGATTCTCATTCAGACAAGACCAATGGCTTGACTGCTTTATGGAGGAAGATAGCTGGAAAATTTCTGACCCCCCTCCAAGAATGGGTCTCCCTCAGGAATCTCATAAGAACATGCCATACCGGGTCAGACCAAGGGTCCATCAAGCCCAACATCCTGTCTCCAACAGTGGCCAATCTAGGCCATAAGAAACTGGCAAGTTCCCAAAAACTAAGTCTATCCCATGTTCCTGTTGCTAGTAATAGCAGTGGCTCTTTTGGTGTGAATAAAAACCTGAAATAAAAAAAAGAAAACTTTTGCTAGCTTCCCAGTGTAAAGAATAGCAAGTCTCAAATCAGCAACCCTTGGAGCTTGGGGTGTAGACCCTCATGATTAGCCACAGGGCTGGCTGATCTCAAAACAGCTTAGTAATTACATAGTCTAACTGGAGGGGCAGTCTACACCCCTGGAAACAGGATCAATCTTGGCTGTCTCCTTGATTGGAAGCTGTATATAAGGAGACCCTGCTTGATCACCTTTGCTGGTTCAAAGAGTCTTCTGAGGTCTTACCTGTGGAAAAACTGTACAAATGGCCCCTGACTTCTGATCCATACCAGATTCCTGATCTACACTTAAGCCCAAAGCCTTGACCTACCTGCACCCTGAGATATTCCTCAGACCAAGTCCCAGCCATGGGCTGTACCTGTGGGATCAATCTGTGGAGAATGGCTGCAGTGCTAGGTAATGACACCATCAAAATGCTGTGCATGGTGTGCTTACTTTCAGAGCCCAGATTTGCTACTCTCTAAGAGACGTGACCTCCTCTAGACTCCATCCTTCTCCTCTGGAAGGAAGCCCCCACAACACCTGAAACTCAGATGCTAAACACACTCCTCTCCTAACTCCTCCACTGATCCCAGGAGGCAACACTTTGAAGAGGGAAGGTGGGGGGGGGGGGGGGGGCAGACACTCCAAGTCCAGACCCTTCTAGACAGCTGAGGGCTCATGGACACAGAGCCCCCATGCAGAGGAAGCTGGAAAAGTCCAAACCAGGTTCCTGGAAGGCACAGAGGTCTGGTGCATAACAAAACAAAAAAACAAAATCTGGAGCAAACTAGGGATGAGAAGAATTGTGTTCCCCCAACCCCCGATGATCCAAGGGCCCTTCCCCTTTGGGGGAACACTCTGCAGGACCAAAAGACCCAGAATGAGAAAGGTATGGGTCCTCAGATAAAAGGAGACCAGCTATGCACCAAATTCAAATGGCAGTTGTTCCCACCAGTGTGCAAACTACTGCAGTAGCAGAAGCTAACTGGGCCCACCCTTCCAATCCTGCAGCTTTCTCCATGAGTGAGAGCTGGGACTAGCAGTGTTGGTTCCTCTACCACAGGCCCACCACATAAAGAACCAAAAAAGCCAGCCAAACAGCCAATATACCAGCTCTTGCACACTTTTCACCAACAGCCCTCAAAGACATGCTCCTGACAGAAAAAAACAAGTGGCTGTGGTAATTTCCGACGAAGACCCAGCAAGCACCCTTCTCTTCCTTAGGGCCAGGGCAAAGACCATCCAGTCTTCACCCCTTCTCTGCAGCTAGTGGTGCATAAGCTCCAGTCAGTCGCTCCTGCCTTAATACCTTTACAGCTTGGCTTTTTTTTTAAATCAGCTTTATGAATGCTGTACAAGCTGGTGAGCCAAGTCAGAAGCAGGGAGAAGGGAAGGTGTGGGGCAGGGGAAAGGAGGACAACAGATCCTAGGGAAGAACAGAATCTGCTTAGGAGATCCTCTTCTGATCCAACTGACACCTCCTGGCTCAACCAGGTCCAAACGGAGTCCTTGGAGCCACTTACTCTGTCATGCTCTAGTAGAGAACTGGGAGCCTGAATTGGTAGCTCCACTCAACCAAGAGCCCAAGCTCAAGAGGCTGTTGCTCTGGATAAGCAGCCCAAAGAGTGCTGCCCTAGGAGCTGAGTCAGTGTCCTGTTCAACCAGGGCAAAGGCCCAAAAAACAAAGACCTGGAAGACTAGCAATACTGCCACAGCAGCCCAGTAAGAGTCAACCATCTGCTGGAGACAGAATACAGGCAAGCGCTTACCCTGTGCTACTCCTTATATGTAGTGATAATGTCACTGAAAATACTGTGGTTCTCAAGGTTTCAACTGTTGGCAGGGTAGTATAAATCCATGCATCTGGACTGGTCTAGGACGATAAAGAAATAAACATTTCTCCCCTTGACCTTACCTAACCCAACCCCACCTCAAGAACACCTCCACTACAATGTGGGTAAATGCAGATGCACTGTGGCACAACATATGTACTTTTACTCACATACAGAGTGGGAAGTTTTCAAAACGCTTTTTTACTCTGGTAAATGGGCTCTTTGAAAATTGTCTTCCTTAATGTTAAAACATAGTAGGAAATTCTATGGTTCATCTAAATATTTTAACAGCTTTTCAAGAATACTTAAGGTATTCTGCACAAAAGAGCCATCTTAGTTCTCTAATTGCAAATGATTAATTCCTTGTTAACCACTCCAAGTATTACTCAGTGTTATTCCTACAACTGTTTTTTGTTTTTTTTTTTCAGTAAGAAAACCCCAATAATTATTCTATCCTGAAGGAAAAGAGATTAAGAATCTTTCAAACTTACCTCATAGGTACTTGGAAGCTTTAACTTTAAGCTTAAAAATTTCTTAATGGTTCCAACTGTAACACGTGTAGAACATCGAATGAATTTCTTCATTAAGCCCTAAAAGCCCAGAATTCAATTAATAAGAAAATTTTCAAACATTACATAAAAGTAATAAACATATGCTTACATTCACAATGCATTACTTTATTCTACAAAGAACCATTTCTTTTGAAACAAAAAATGCATCATTTGGAATGCAGCTGAGTACAAGGACCTTTATTATTCTACAGAACACACTTAAAGCTGATTTTCTCACTTTGTTTTCTCACTTATTTTCACAATGTTTTAATCAGCAGGTGCTAATTAGTACCAGGTTGCCTGTAAATTAGTGAAACTCTTTGTACTATGCCAAGCAAGCAGGTGAATAGGCAAAGGCACAGCTGCTTCAAGTACCCATGCTCAATTTTTGAATCTGCAATGTATACCTAGATTGGTGGCACGGGCAAGAAAATGAAAAGGAAATAAACAGTAACAAAAGTATTGAACAGGATTTACTGTCAATATAAATGCTGATGCAATTCAGGTCACAGCAAGTAAGGCATAACATATACTTGCATAATAAAATGAATTACATGTAGAGATTAAGCTGTTATCCTGCAGTTCTACAAGGTCCAAATGATACTGAACCTACACAGTAAGTTGTACAGTGTGTCTAAAAAAGGGATATAACAGTGCTAAAAATAGTTATGGGTCAAGGACATCAATGATTTATTGCATAAAATCAGAGAGAACTAAGAGGTAACAAAAGTTATTACCCCATCGTAGAAACAGAAAATCACAGCAGAAAAGGACCATTTGGCCCACCCAGTTTACCCATTTGTATCTGGCCTCTTTGCTGTCAGAAGTCAAGGTCTTTCTCCTCCCTCAGCTAGTAAGGTTTCTTGGAGGCTGATATTCCAGCCTGCAGTGCACAAAGTTATCCCAGGACAAGCAGTATGCTAGTCCTCACATATGGGTGATGCATTGACGGAGCCCTATTGCGGAAAACTTTCTGTCAAAGTTTCTAGAAACTTTTGACTGGCACTCTGAGCCCACTGAGCATGCCATGATTTTCTCAGCCACAGGGGTCTCCCTTCAGTCTTCATTTTTCCACGCTGCTTTTGGCATCATGGAGCAGGAGCCTGTGTGAGATTCTCACACAATTCTGACTAAAAATCAGATCAAAAAAAGTTGATAAATTCTCTCCCACATCGGGTCTCTTCGTTACCACCGGCCGGTGAGTAAAATATTCTCATTCCGACTCATTTGAGTAAAATGTTTCGTCACATATACATCGATGGCTGTCGACGGTATTCATGGCCACGGGATTCAAAAAATGTCCCAAATGTAATCTGACCGTGTCAATCACGGACCCACATCTCGAGTGTGTACTTTGCTTGGGCTAATCTCATGATGTATCATCTTGTCCAAAATGTGCAGAAATGGCCGCTAAAGGTCGGAAGGCGCGACAAGAAAAGATGGAACACTTGTTCCATCTTCAACTTTTACCTTCCCCATCGACGTCCACTCAGTCATCTCCGGCTGGAGTTTCAAAAAGACAGAAACATCGAAAAAACGTCGTCTGGAAGGTTCAGGGGACCGTTTATCACAGACCCCATCCGTGGCATCAACCAAATCAGCATCCGAGCATCGATCGAGACATCCCTCGATTCCAGAACCTCTACTATCCCCGGAGAAGTCGACAGACAAGCGGCCTCGCCTGCAGGAAACACCGAGGCCTTCGACACCGAGGCGTTCACCTTCTGTCAAGGTGCCAGCCATCGAACCTCCACATGGCCCTGTGGTAGGACCGATAACGCCCCCACCACCACCTCGTGTAGCTGCTCTGCCTGCATCAGCTATCACGGAGGAATTGAGCGGATTTATCTGCCAAGCGGTGCTACAAGCACTCCAAGAGCATCGACCATCAACGCAGACACTGATGCCCTCGCCGACACCATTGTCGATGCCGGTGCCCGCACCGAAGCCGGTGCCTGCACAGATGCTGGTGCCCTCTCCAAGAACACCGATGCCACTACCTGGGGCTCCAGGTCAACCGGAATTGGCTTTATTCCAAATGTTAATGGATAGATTTGACGCCCTCGTCTGTGCTATTCCACCGAAGTCTATCCCAACTAAACCTATCGGGGATGTTCCTGGACAGAAACCCGTCTATGATCCTCAGCTAGGGCCTTCAGGACTCTTTCGACCACTGATTCCATCTCTTCCACCAAGATCTTATCCCACTTCTCCTTCCAGGGAAGTGCCATATGACTCATGGGAAGACAAGCAAACTGATTCTTTGTCAGAAAGCTTCATGTCTGACTCTTCTCCTCCAGAAGGCAGGAAGAAATCTCCACCAGAGGACTTGTCCTTCACGAATTTTATAAAGGACATGGCAGACACAATACCTTTCAACTTAGTGTCTGAGGAAGACACGAGACAGCAGACTTTAGAAGTCTTACAGTTCGTGGATCCTCCAAAAGAGGTCCTGGGCAATCCTGTCCATAGACTCTGGGAACATCCATGTTCAGTTCCACCTATTAATAAAAGAGTGGACACCACCTAACTTGTCCAACATGTTCCTGGTTACCAGAAGTCACAGTTACCGCACCAATCTGTTGTGGTTGAGTCGGCTCAAAAGAAGTCCAAAAGAGTACGACCCCACTCCTCCACTCCACCTGGAAAAGACCATAGATTCCTAGACTCCTTGGGGAGAAAAGTATTCCAAGGAGCTATACTCAACTCAAGGATCGCGTCCTATCAACTTTATATGACACAATACCAAAGGAATCTATGGAAGCAGATGCAGGAGCTTTCCAACTCCCTACCTCTGCAGTACCAGGAGGCAGCTCAGGCTATAATACACAAGGGACTTGAAGCTGGCAAGCATGAAGTCCGGGCCGCCTACGACAACTTCGAAACAGCTTCAAGGGTGGCAGCTTCAGGAATCAGTGCACATCGCTGGGCATGGTTAAAAGCCTCTGACCTTAGGTCTGAGGTACAAGAGAAGCTGGTGGATCTGCCCTGCGTAGGTGACAACCTCTTTGGGTCAAAAGTTCAAGATGCAGTGGCCCAACTAAAAGAATACACGGAGACATTGCGCCAACTGTCGTCAGTTCCGCAAGACTCTTCTCATCAATGTCTCGTCATCCACCAAGGAAAGAAACTAGAAAACCTTTCTACAGGCAGAGACGATATTATCCACCAGCATCCAGGGGAAGATCTTCTCGTCCACAACAAAGATATCAACCCAGACAGCCTAGAGCAGCTAGGCCTCAACTGCCACCACAGACGGGACCGGCTGCAGGTTTTTGAGGCCACCACCAGAGACCAAAGCCATCTCCACAATCCAAAACCAAACCTGCCAGTAGGAGGTCGAGTTTCCTCCTTCTACAACCATTGGTTACAGATAACAACAGACCAATGGGTACTCTCAGTAATATCTCGAGGTTACCAACTCAATTTTCTCTCAACTCCAAGAGACTCTCCTCCCAAAGCCTATTACACGAAATTCACATAATTCATCTACAATCAGAATTATCCACCCTTCTGAGAGCCAGAGCTGTAGAACCGGTGCCCCGGACTCAGCAGGGCAGAGGATTCTACTCCCGTTATTTCCTCATTCCAAAGAAAACCGGAGGCCTATGTCCCATCCTAGACCTCAGGAATCTCAACAAATTTCTAAAGAAAGAAAAGTTCAGGATGGTTTCTCTGGGCACCATGCTGCCTCTTCTTCAAACAGGAGATTGGCTTTGTTCGCTCACATTCCAATATTCCCATCTAATCGCAAGTATCTGCACTTCCTGGTAGGTCATCAACATTTCCAGTACAGAGTCTTACCATTCGGACTAGCCTCAGCTCCCAGAGTATTCACAAAATGCCTGGCAGTAATAGCAGCACACGTTTTCCCCTATCTAGACGACTGGCTCATCAGAAGTCAATCTCAACAAGGAGCTCTAACTTCTCTCAACCGAACAATTACTCTACTTCACTCGATGGGGTTTCTCATCAGTTATCAAAAGTCCCATCTCATTCCATCTCACCTGCTTCAATTCATCGGAGCAGAATTGAACACCATCCTCTCGAGAGCCTTTCTACCCGAGGATCGGGCAGATACACTCTCCCTATTAGCAAACTCGCTACACTCGAGGAAACAAGCGACAGCTCATCAATTTCTAACTTTACTGGGCCACATGGCCTCCACAGTTCATGTCACACGCCTATCGCGAGATTAGCCATGAGAATAACCCAAATGGACATTAAGATCACAATGGATCCAAGCCATTCAATCACTGTCCTCTCCAATTCATGTAACCCACCAGCTACGTTCATCTCTACTGTGGTGGGCGAACAAGGACAACTTGCGCAAGGGCCTGCCCTTCCAACAACCAGTCCCGTAGATAACTAACTACAGATGCATCTTAGGTTGGGGAGCTCACATAGACAATCTCCAAACCCAGGGTACTTGGACAAAACTCGAAGCAACATTTCAAATCAATTTCCTGGAACTTCGAGCTATACGTTATGCTCTGCATGCGTTCAAGGACTGCCTTTCACACAAGACTGTTCTGATTCAAACGGACAATACAGTAGCCATATGGTACCTGAACAAACAGGAAGGTACAGGCTCGTATCTTTTGATCCAAACAAACCGGGTAATCCAGTGGGCAAACACACTCTCTCCAACTGGCTAGCAGATTGCATAGAATTTTGTTATGAAAAAGCAGGCCTTCCTCTCCAAGGGCGAGTAAAGGTACATTCAGTAAGAGCAATGTCAACCTCAGTAGCACACTTATCGTTCAGTGCCAATTCTTGACATATGTAAAGCAGCAACATGGAGTTCTCTTCACACCTTTGCAGCTCATTACTGTTTGGACAAAGGACGACAAGATTCAGCCTACGGACAATCTGTCTTAAAGAACTTGTTTCCAGTATAACCCCAACTCCTTCTACATCCAACCTGCTGTGATCTTCAGCTGCCTCATTTTCACCAATACTTCAGTGTTGCTTCACTACAAAATGATTCAGCCTCTAGCTTGCTAATCACCCATATGTGAGGACTAGCATCCTGCTTGTCCTGGGATAAAGCAAAATTGCTTACCTTATAATAGGTGTTATCCCAGGACAGCAGGATGTAGTCCTCACGAAACCCACCCGCCACCCCGCGGAGTTGGGTCAGATACGTTTTATTATTTTATTTTTTGCTAAAGCTTATTGCTACATATGAGACTGAAGGGAGACCCCTGTGGCTGAGAATATCATGGCATGCTGGGCATGCTCAGTGGGCTCAGAGTGCCAGTCAAAAGTTTCTAGAAACTTTGACAGAAAGTTTTCTGCAATAGGGCTCCATCAATGACGTCACCCATATGTGAGGACTACATCCTGCTGTCCTGGGATAACACCTATTACAAGGTAAGCAATTTTGCTTTATTGGACAAGGAACATCCAGTCTGACAAACTGAACATTCAGTCTAAAATTAACAGGCAAAGCTCTCCAGTTAACTTTGTCTTATTTGGCTAACTAGGTTAACCAGGTAACTGGCAAGCCAAAGCTGACCAGCCAAAGTTTAATTGTACCCCAGGAATGCTCCCAGGTAAATTTTGTAGGGCTACAATTTGACCAGACAAAATTTAGCCAGTCAGGAAGGGGTGGTGGTGAGGAATTGAAATAGAAAACGTTTGTCTGGATAACTTCTGACTTTAGTCAGACAAAACCTATGAATATAGACCTTTTTTCTGACTATCCTATCATGCTTGAATTTTGCCACTGTTTTGGCTCCTATAATCTGTGCCGGAAATTTGTTCCAGGTATCTACCACCTTCTCAGCATAAAACTATTTTTGAACATTCTTTCTAAGTTTTCCATCCTTTTAATTTTATATCACGACCGTTTGTCCATGGAAAATGCTTCCTTCTGGCATTTTATATTTCTCCTTTCCCTTCTTTTTCTACAGAGTACTTTTTTAGCACCTTCAGTCTCTGTGTATAGTTTATACTGCAGACCATGCACCATTGTGACAGCCCTACTTTGAATTGCCTCTTCTCAATGCTCTTTAAAAGATGTGGGGTTAAATTAGAGACCTGTAGTGAGAGTAATATTACTCACATCTTTCTACTTGGGCAGTGGTTCTCAACAGATGTGTCAGGATACACTGGTGTGTCACAAGTTTCTGGGAGATGTGTCATGCAGCCAGCAAAAGACTGCTCTTCTCATCAGCCCAGGCAGAAGTTGGCCACCTTCTTTATTAGGCATGACAAGAGGTTTTTCTCACTTTCTTCTCCTCTTCCTGGCCCAGTGGGAGGCTATTCCCTCCTCCTTCACCCAGGATAAGAGAGAGATATCAATTCCTTCTCTTCTGGATCTCGTAGGACTCCAATTTTATCTTCCCCCTCTGGGCCCAGCAGTGATGCTGCTACTGATCTCTTCACCTTGAGGGGCCCAGAAGTGACAGATAGCAGGCGTATGAGGGAGAGAAGTGCATGCTCTACACACAGATCCTCTGCCAACTTTTCCTCTCTGCAGTGCTTCTTGCTCTCATCTGTTCTCAGGAGGGAGATTCTGGTCTGGACTGGAGGCTTTTCTGCTGGCTGGGAGCCAGCAGAAGGGAGACATTTGAATGCTGTGAGGCAGGGATATGTGGGAAAGAGGGTTGGGTACTGCTAGACAGGGAGGGGTGGAGAAAAGAGGGGATGTGGATGTTGCTAGACAGGGAGTGTTATGGAAGAAAGGGGATCAGGAGTTTGCTGAGTGGAGTGGGGAAAGAGGAGGTGTGGATGATAGATATGTTGGTGCTATTGGGGTGGGGTGGGGAGGGGTGGAGAAGAGATGCTATCGGGCAGAGAGATGTGGTAACAGAGGCTCAGGAATCTAGTGGGTAGGAAGGCATAGTGAAAGGAAGTTGGGGTTGCTGGACAGGGAGAGGTGGATAAGAGGGAGTGTGGGGGTTGCTGGGTGGGGGGGACGCTTAACAAGAAGGGGTGGGAAAGAGGTGATCAGGAATCAGC